>NC_072473.1:45719074-46031900 GCF_027574615.1 Eptesicus fuscus
TGGGCACCAACACCAACAGCCTCCTAGATGATGACCAGCGGGAGTTTCAGGAGCCTTCTTATATCTTGTCTAACATTGCCTCTGGTATGGCAGATGTGCAGAGGTTCATGATGGCCTCCATAGAGCCCCTTTGGGAGCCCATGCAGCACCATGGGGACCCCAAAATATTCTATTCCCCTGAGTCCAATAGTCTAAAATTAAAAACCCTCAAAATATTGGCTGGGACACCACAGGAATCTAAGAAAAAAGTCAACAGTGGGTCACCAGGAGCCACTAAGAACCACAGGTCTATCAAGGGTGTGAGTAAAAGCAATGGGAAAGCAGCAATAGGTGATCCTGGTGATGCACACACGCCTGGTTATAACGAGGACTCTCAGTCTGCCCTCTTTGATAAAAAGTGTAATAACCTGAGTACTTTCGGTAATAATGGACCAACACACAAAAAGTTATATCGTCACAAATCCAGCACCAAGGCCCTGAGAGATGAGAAGTGTAAAGGAAAGCATGTGGAGCGAGAACAGGTCCAAAAGGATGAGGCTGGGACAGCTTCTTTTGAAAAACTGAGGTAATACTGCACCAAAATGGCTGAGATGATGCACCCTTAGCTTTCCTACTACCTGATAAACCTACACTCCATCATTTTCCCCCTCTTGAAAGCAGAAGTTTGCATGAAAGAAACTGCCCATTTCCCTTCTTTTTCAAATTAAAAAGGAAAGATAAAAATGCATGAAAATCCCTATACTTTTAAACCACCCAAAAGATTGGGCTATTTGGTTGTGGCTTGGCTAGGTATAAGTTCTGACAGGCTACTTTTTCTGCTATCCAATATTAGCTTTTACTTATTGACAAAATCAAACTAAAAATATGCTCTTGAATGATTTGGGGAAGGGAAGGGCTTTGCAGAAAGAAAAATGTTCAACAACAGAATTAAAAAGTTATAGTCAAAAAGCCAAGATTATTTAAGCAAAAGAAAATGTAATTTGGAAAGCAAAATTTAATTCATGCAGCAATTAGGAGTGCTTTCTAGTGGCCCCTGCTATTTCTATCTTTTTCTGGATCATGCGGTATTTAGTATGATGTAAACAAATTTAGATTTTGTGATTCCTTTGTGGGACATACTCTAAAACTAACTAAGATGGCATAAATTGTTTGGTTTTTCTGCAGGGATTCCGACTACAATCTCCTAAAAGCAGAAACAGCATTTTGGGTTTTACCTGTATTTGAAGAAGAGGCTCACATTTTCCAGAAAGACATTTGATGTTTGTATTTTATTTCTTTAAAAATATGCCTTGTGGTATGTATGTTGACATGTAAGTGCTTAAAGAAAAGAATTTTAAAGTGTGAGAATAAGTCTTTGAAAGCAAACTTTAATCTGATATTCTTTGTAAAAGACTTTAAAAGTCACACAGTTGCACAAGTAGTTTATGCACTATTAACCCAAGGGAAAAAAATGAAAACATTGTGCCAAACTACAAACAAGTGACTCTATTGTATATATTTTTACTTCTGTCAACATTTGGTTGTGAGTATTTGGGGAGCTTATCCCTGTTGATTTATTAGAAATATTCCAGTGATTCTTGCTATTAACCACCCCACTTATGTGGATAGCACCTATAGATCACAGTGGAAACACATGTTGTGCTACACAATTTACCAAAACTTAAAAATGCTGTTTGAGATGTGCCAAATTTTCTTACCTCATCTCATAGATTCACCCCACAGTTTAAATATCATTAATGGATTTTAAGTATATTATATATGTGCATACGTAGATTATTTAAAATTTTCAAACTCTACTGTACTATGTGGAAACATGAAGAATTAAGCATGGCACAATAAATGTTTGTTTGTTCCATTTTTGGAGGGTTAAAATGTCGTAAAAGTCTGGAAGTGATAACAGCTAAGTCCATCAGGGACCCAAGTATATACATTTACAGAATGTTTTATAAGGAAACAAAACAGCTGCTTTAAAGTTTGTTTTCTAAAAGCAAAATCTGTAGCTGAAAATTATTTAAAGTGCAAAGTTATATTGCTCATACTTTATATCTCAGTTTTATATATTTTATAATAGTCTGGGGTAAATTATAAAATAGCTATAAATCAACACTAATGATAAATTAAGTACATAGATTGTTTTTATTTAAATAGTTTCCTACATGTTTTATTCCAGTTTTGTCAAAAGTGCACTCATATCATGGCTTTAGTTGTTCTTTAAGTGCTTAATCTTGCAATGCCAATGCCATTTAAAGAAAACATTAAGGCATCTCAGTACAACTCTTATGGGTTAAGTGTGTGTGTGTGTGTGTGTGTGTGTGTGTGTGTGCGCGCGCGCGCGCGCACGCGTGTGTGTGTGTCAGATAAAATGAACAATCTGTGGTAATGATTAATTTTGAGGCCGTATGTACTTAGTCTGAAGATGACTAGTATTTGAAACCACACACTATACTTAAATTTCATTTTATATATATTTTTGAAATCACATTTTTATTCAATCCTACCCCCCCTTTTTTAAATTTCACAGCTCCAATATCTCTCACTGCTAGCTTTTTTCTTCCCCTTTATTTACCACATTACTTTTAACATTTGATCTATTTTCTTTGCACAGTTGAAGGTATGTGTGTCTGATGACTGATGCATTATGGCACAGATGAGATAATGGATGTGAAAGCGCTTTGTAGATCATAAAGTGCTATACAGATATAGGGGATTAATATTATTAATGTTGTTGGTTGTTGTTGTTGTTAACCTTACTATTCTTACTAATATTGTTACTAACCTATTAACTTTTGAATATATAGGCTGTGGGTGGGAGGGTGGAGAATAGTGGGTGGGAGAAAGGGGAACTTAAAAAAGGGTGGAGATGTTCAAAAGGGTATTTTAAGCAAAATATGAATCTACCTAGTTGTTGCCACCTAACAGAGAAGAAACATTTGAAAGTAGTCAGAAATGGAAGGAAGCCTGTCATATGTATTGATATACACACTTCCCAGTCCATGATTCTTTTCACCAGCCTGCTCTACTTCTTATAGCTAGGTTGCAAAATGAACAAGCCTGTATTCTTGATTGTGTGATTGTGTGTGTCTGTAGGGATGAGTGGGTGAGGAGCATTTTTTGAAGCTGCTTCAGGCCTGGAAAATTACTTACTCAAAAGGCATCAGATGAAACATGTCTCCTGCTCTACAGCTGCCATCCAAAAGGGAAAATAATCAAACTGGAACACTTTCTTCTGTTTCTCCACTCTGATAGCTAGCTGTTTGCACTCAATTCTATGGCTGGTTCCTAGGGGCTGGTGTGTGTGTGGTGGGGGGTATATTTTGCAGCTGAATTTTGGTTTGGAATCACCAACTCTGCCTATATTGTGAACCCCAAGACTCCAGACTTCAAAATCACCTGCTGGCAATTAAAAGAAGAAATGAATAAAATGTTCCATGAATACAATGTGTTTCATAAAAATAATTATGGGAGAAGTTATCTAGTTTTTCTCAGTAGCAGTCCAGCTTTGCAGAAGGGGTTGGGCTGGGGTAGAAGGAAAACCTGAAACCATTGGAAACAATTTTCCTTTCAGACCTTGCTATTAGTCCTTTGGAATAGATTATCTTTCAGTTTCTCCTGTGGAGCTCATTAGGGGCCAATTCTATGGCATGGTTCGTCCCTTTCTCTAAAAAGAATTTTCATTTAAAGTATCTTTTTATCTTTATTGTTGAGAGTATTACAGATGTCCTCCCATATTACCCCTTTGTCTCCCAACCCCTACCCCAGTTCCCATCCACCCCATGCCTTCACCACCTTATTGTCTGTGTCCATGGGCAATGCATATGTGCATATAAATTGTCCAGTTAATCTCTTCCCAGCCCCTCCACCCCCTTCCCTCTAATATTTCAATATCTGTTCCATGTTTCCATGACGCTGTTCCTATTTTATTCATTATTTTATTGTGTTCACATATAAGTGAGATCATGTGATATTTGTCTTTCTCTGACTGGCTTATTTTGCTTAGCTTTTTCTTTTTTTATATGTTCTTATTGATTTTAGAAAGAGAAGAAGGGAGAGGGGTAGGAAGAGAGAAAAAAATAAACATCGATGTGAGAGAAAGAAACATCAACTGGCTGCCTCTTGCAGGCCCCCTACTGGGGATTGAGCTGCAACCTGGGCTTATGCCCTGAACTGAAATCTAACTGGCAATCTTTTGGTGCATGAAACATCACTCAACCAACTGAGCCACACCAGCCAGGACTCCAGTGCAATCTTTTAATCCCTGAAGCCTGCATTTCCCATTTTATGAATCAATCATCTGAGATCAAGAACACATGCCTGGGTAGGGTGGCCAGATTTATGCTTAGCCTTTTTTATTGGCCTACAGTGCATTATATGTTTTTAACATATAAATTAGTGACCTGTAACCACTCTGTATTAAAATATAACAAGAAACTGAGTTGAGAAATGAGCAATAGGGCAAGTCAGAAGATGCTTATTCTCTTAATTATACTTAATAACCCATTCAGTACATGATGTTCTGCGTTCTTTAGTTTTTAAAGTTTTGTTGATCCTGTCTCTTCTCTCACAATTATTTTTTCTTTTAATTTTAACTCACACTTCTTTTTTTTCTGTCACAACATAGTAAGCCTGACTTTTTGGAGATTTCTTATTCAACCAGCTGCCGTAGTGAAGTGAGGACCAATAATATAAAAATAGTGTTTTGTCCTAACACTGGTATCTCAAGTCAGATATATGAAATTTTCCTTGGTCTGAAATTCCTGATTGCCATTACCTATAAATCTCTCCTCTCTGAGAAGCTGCTTCCTATTAATTCCTTCCCAAATTAATCCCATTTAATTTTTAATTTCCTGAACATGGTATTCACCCTCATTCTTCTCACTTAATCTCAGTCCTTGGCTTTAGGATTTTTTCTTTTATAATTTCATATTCCACTTCCCCAAAGTGTCAGAATATAAGAACCTTAACCAGGCTACTTCTTGTGGAAGTTCAGAGAAGAACCTTCTCACTCTTAATTTCCTTTAATTGCTTTGGACACTTCCAAATCTAATTTTAAAGACATGTTCACACACACACACACACACACACACACACACACACACAGAGAGAGAGAGAGAGAGAGAGAGAGAGAGAGAGAGAGAATTATGTCACATGACTGAGGAAAGTTGGAAACTGTTTTTCTTTGAAAATCTGTACAAATAGATCTGATCCCTTTTCTAACTTGGTTAGGTGCTGGACTGTGTGGAGCAAGGTGTTAAAACAGTGGCCTTGTCCAAGGTTCTTCAAGACTTCAGGATTATGTTTGGGCTTGAACCAATGGCCTCTCCAGTGTCTCATACTCCACCTTCCTATGCTTCTTCCTCCCAGCTTTCTCTTCTGACTTCTTGTTACTGTGCAATTATGTGTGAAGGCCTTACTGTTTCCTAAATGTTTTCAAACCTCCTGCACTATCTTGAGCATCACTTCTTTAGCCATCTCCCTGAAGTCCTTGGTGCTAGGTGGGCTTTTGTGACAACTATCATCTTCTCTGAACTTTTTCTTTGCTGGGATACATCTGTATGTATGCTTGGGAGAGGGATGTAAGTTTGTGTATAACAGAGGAGCATACAAGATGCTTCACAAGCTGTAAACAGCTCTGGCTAGCATCCTATGTTCTGTTATGTGAGATTCTGCCATTTTAGTGAGTTTCCATTTTAGTAGGTTGTTATCAACATTTACTTCTTAAAGGAGAAAAACCATATCCAAGGACCTCTTAATCAAGCTTGCTCTTACCAAGTTGAATCAGTGTGATGCAGATTTACCACATCTTTAATTTATAGATGCTCTCAGAACAGTTCCAAAAATTGAAGAAAGCTGAGTTTCTGCATTGAAGACGAGAATGGAGCACTAGCTTGTCTAACTAGTGCTAGAACTAGAAATGTTTCTTTTCTCCTGTATTATTGAGAAGTTGTCTAATTTAAGGATTTTTTTCATTTAGGGTTTTTAATGACTGCCCACTTCTATAGAAATATGACGTTTTTATGAAAAAAATATGAGATTTCTTTTATAATCATAAAATTCACTAAGCAAATCATTATATTTAGAAGGTTTAGTACCAAAATCAAACATTTTAGTAACAAATAGGCATCTTGTCAATATAATGTAGGCCAGGAATTTTGTAAAGGTGTCTCAAGTACCTGAATAAAAGAGAAGAAAAAAATTAGCTGGCTGTTTAAACTTGGGAAAAACTATAATCTGCTTGTGGGTCTTCAGCCAGCAAAGCATTATTTTGATGATAGTACTCAAGCTATCCTTTAAGACACATTTTTTCTTTACTCAGAGCATTAAATAAGTAGCTACAGTCATGAAGCAGAATCCCCATTACAGCTACATGATACTTGAGATGTACTCTTGGTTTCAGAATTATAACTAAGAGGTAAAACATTAGAGAAGGACAATGTAAAAGAGAGAGTCTTAGTACAAAGTTGAAGGTGAATGAGGCTTTTAAAATCAGTATCTGGGTAAACAGATACTAACATTAACACTTATCAACAGGAGATAAAAAGGATGTATGTCTTCTAACAGGTTCACTGGTTTCTGAATCTTAAAAAGACATGCCCCTCAAAAATAAAGGAGATATTTAAATTATTTTGCCTCTTTGAGAGATACCTAGTTTCACAGCACAAAAAGAAAAGGCTTAGAATAAAAACTAGAAGAGGCCTTTTGTTTTTTACTCCCAGTGAGGAGTGAGAAAGCTTAAGATGCTCTACTGGGATACCTGTAGCACTGACTAGGGTCTGCTACTTACAGAGTTTTGAATGTACTAGTCCTTAATGTAATTTCCATAAAACTGAATGCACCTCTTTAGTAAGTTACTGATTTATGGTGCTAAAAAAAAACTATCAACCCCAGTTTTCTCTTCTCTCAAGCCCCTTACATATTTAAGAAAATTTAAAATCAAAGTATTAGAAGCCTTTTTATGAATATAACCTGAGTTTTTGTTTGATATATGACACTCCAACTTTAAAAAGTTAAGAAATTATTTGCCTTTTTTCTTTTAGAGTTAAGTTTTATAATCTGTAGAGTCAATTGAAGTATAAAGGTTAAGAATCAGTCTTAAGACGCCTACAAAATCTTGTATATTTTTAAGTGTGCTAATTTGTAACATATTTTGTAAGTGTATATTTTTCTTAGAAAAGTGCTGTGAAGTGTCTGTATGTGAGAGTTTTCCTTTTGTGCACCATTAGGTGCTAATAAAAGGATATTTACTTCAAAGTTTCTGGTTTTAGAAACCACAATACAAAGAAAAATACACTTTGTTGGAAATTTTGTAACACAAAACATGTTGTGAAAGAGTATAGTGATCTTGTGCAAAAGAAAATGAACATTTGTGAGCTTCTTGCTGTTTTATAGATTTTCTTGTAAATTATTCTTGTAACACCTCTGGTTTTGTTGTTATTGTTGAAAAGGTTTTAAATATTTGTGACTGAGTGTATGGTGAAACTGTCATAATGTTACCTAGCTGAGTTTTGTTGTTTATGGAACAAATAAAAGAAAAGTTTAAAATACTGCTTTAGAATTATATGTATCAGAAATCAAACCATTTCTAATTAAATTCTATGTCCCAAATAAAAAGTTCTCCATTGTCTAGAGCAGTGTTTCTCAAACTATCTATGGTGAAGTACCAATGTTTTTTTCTCAAATCCATCACAAACTGATATTATCACGTAAAAAAATAAGAATGCATTATTAAAGTGAAAAGGAAAACATATTCAAAATAAAAGCCCTAATGTATTCAATTCAACATGTAAAATTACTTAAAATAAATGTAGGGGGAAAGAAAAGAATTGCAAAACTTTGGTATTCTGTTTGAGACCAGTCCACTGATTAATGTCAAATTGCCAAAGAAGGCTCTAACCCAGTGGTTCCCAACGTGGGGCAGATGCCCCATAGGGGGGCAATTTGATTTTTAAAGGGGGCAATTCGAGAATGAGTTATTAACAGTAATGTTTTCCATTTCTTATGGTTCTAGGGGCCTCATATACAGCACATAAATATATATTGTGACATATTTATGCATTTCAGTTCTCTATTATATGAGTTGAAATTTCATTTGCTATTTTTTCATATCACTTCATATTATTATTATTTTTTAACAATTCAATTTCTTCATGATTTCTTCCTCAGTACTTCAACTTTTCCTTTCATTCTTTTATTTTTCTCTTTCATGGATGCCATGTTCTTTGGAAGCTTATTTAGATCAAGTTAATGGCCTTTTAGGCTTCCTCCACATAAATAGTTGTTCACTTTTTGAATAATAAGAATTATATGTCACAGGGGGGTGGTGGGCATCAGGATTTTAGAGGTGCTTAGGTGGGGTATGGCCAAAAAAGGTTGGGAACCACTGCTCTAACTATTCTTTAAGAAACACTTTGAGTAGGATTAACAGCATTACCATCATCTGGGAACTTGTTAAGAATGCTGAATTTTAGGCCTTACACTAATTCTACTGCATCAGAATCTGAATTTTAACAATGTTCCTAGTTGATTTGTGTGGATGTTAAAGTTTGAGAAGCACTGGACTAGAGTTTTATGCAGAGAATTTTTCTGTCTCTCAAACTGAGGAATCATTTTCTAGTGTGTCCAGTCTTCAAAGACCTTGGAACAAATGGTGTCCTTTTTTGTGGTCTAGATGGATTCTGCAGAGATGCAGTCCTCTCAAAGTGTCAAAGATGTTTATTCAAAGTAATAAATGCTAATTTGCCTGGTACCCAAAAGATGTCAAATTTTCCATAATTCCCTACAGTTCCTCCATCATTTTACTTACCATTCACCCATAGACCCTGTTTTCTTTAATCAGTACTTTCACAAATTCTATTTTTGCTGTACTCAGTATTATAATATTTGATATGTCTAGAAATATTAGTCACCCATTAGTGCCTGGAACCCTGGCTAACCACAGGAATGTCAATGTGGTACACATGAGCCAATAGCCACTTCATTAGTCTTAAATATCATTACTCAAATAAATTGAAAAATGCTTATGATCTTATTTCCATTCACTATTTAATAGCACTATATTACTCAGTTCCCATCCTGTATTTTCAATGATAAGCTGCCTATCTCCACTTGGACATTCTGCAAGTTCCTTAGACTTATTTATTCAAGTTCATTTTATAATCTCTTTACCCTTTGAGTGTGCTCTAGCTTAGTGAATGATGCTACCATTCATCCAAGTCAGAGAGAAAGGTTCACCAGCAATTCCTTTCTCTTCCATCTTCAAACTCAATTGGCCACTGTCACTGTTCCTACCTATCTATCTCCATTGGAACTGCCTTAATTCAAGCTTTCATGGCACTTTACCTGGATTCTTACAAACATCGCCATAATTCAGTGATATCATATCTGGAAATTTTCAAATAAAGAAAAATAAATGACTGTAGAGTTGCCAACTTTTTAATTTGCTAAGTAAAGACATTTTAAAAATAAAACTGTTATCAACAAACAACAAGTATTGACAAAGATGTGAAGAAAAGGGAACCCTCATGCAGATTGTTGTAACCACTATGGAAAACAGTATGGAGCTTCCTCAATAAATGAAAAATAGATCTACCATATAAACTAGTAATTCCACTTCTGGGTATTTATCCAAAGAAATTCAACACTAATCTGAAAAGATATGTGCACCTCTGTGTTTATTACAGCATTATTTGCAATAGCCAAGATACAGCAGCAATTTAAGTGCACATCAATAGAAGATTGGATAAAGAAGATGTGGTACATGAATACAATGGAATATTATTCAGCCATAAAAAAAGAATGAAATCTTACCATTTGCAACAGCATGGCTGGACCTAGAGGGTCTTATGCTAGGTGAAAAATGTTGGACAGAGAAAGAGAAATACCATATGATTTCACTTATGTGTGGAATCTAAAGAACAAAATAAACTAAAAACAGATTTAGATGCAGAGAATAGACTATAAGATTGCCAGAGGGGATGGGGGTTGGGGAGCTAGGCGAAAAGGGTGAAGAAATTAAGAAGTACAAATTGGTAGTTGCCCAATAGTCAAGGGGATGAAGTACAGCATAGGGAATATAGTAAATGATATTATAATAACTACATATAATGGCAGGTGGGTACTAGACTTATTAGAGGGATCACTTCATAAATTATATAAATATCTCACCACTATGTTGTATACCTGAAACTAATATAAAATTATATTGAATTTAAATTGTAATTGAAAAATAAAAGATAGCCAGTGGATGTTTATATATATATATGTGTGTGTGTGTGTGTGTGTGTGTGTGTATACACACACACACACACACACACACACACACATACACTGAGTGGCCCGATTATTATGCATTCAGAGATCATAATAATCTGGCCACTCAGTGTAAATCTGAAAGTTTCAAGAAAATAGTCTGAAAAATGTTACAATTAATTGAAAGTTTAGTAAATGATCTGGTCACAAATGTGAAATATAGCTTTAGTTTTTTCAGCAATATTCATTTAGAAAGGATAATAAAAACAGTTTGTATACATATATACAAATAAATATATATTTCACAGGACTTACTTGGTGAAAAATAACCAAACATTAATGGAGTCCTAAAAGAGACCTAAATAAATGAAGAGCAGTGGCACATTTCTGGATGAGCTAGCACAATATTGTACAGATAATACTTCTCAAATTAATCAACAAATAAAACACAATTCCAATTAAATCCCACCACATGTTTTCTGGAACTTAACATATTGATTTTAAATTCATTAGAAGAATAAAGGCATAAGAATGAACAAAAACAATGGGAAGAAAAAGAGAAAAAAGTTGATGTGACAGCTATTAAAATATACCGTGAAGCTACAATAATTGAAAGTGTAGTCCATATTTTAATATTTTCAGTATAGACAAGAGGCTTCTGTGTGGGATGGAGGGACGACTTGGGAGGACGATTGAGCAGCACATCTAGCGGCTGGAATCCAGGGATTTGGCGGCCACCTATGTGATGTCAGTGCTGCTATGGCGACTGAGCGGACCTGGCGGCAGCGTGTCCTGAGCCCGCTGCTACTGCTGTGCCCGAGATCCAAAAGGTAACTCCAGCTCTTGAAGACTGGGAACAACTTGTCATACCTGCTTTGTGGAATTGGTGTTCAAAAATGAAATGCAAAAATGCAGACTGGTTATTGGTACTCCAGGGAGAACAGGAGACTTTAAATAGAGGATATCTTTGTTGTGCTGCTTTCTGCATGATGCCAGTCAATCTGTTGCAAGTCATCAGTTCATGAGATCCATTTCAAATTCTGGTGAAGAAGGAAGAATTGACCTTTGAAAGGTTCAACATTTTATAATAATTTTGAAATAGGGTAATGTTATTCTAATTGATATATTTAAAAATTATAGCCAGGGAGAAACCAAGATGGTGGCATAGGTAAATACCTAAACTGCTGCCTCATACAACAATTTCAAAACTGCAACTAAAAGACAAAACAGACATCATCCAGAACCACAGGAAGGCTGGCTGAGTGGAAATTCTACAACTAGAAGGAAAGAGAAAAGCACACTGAGACTCAGAGGAGCTGCAGGAGGCAGAGGTACTGAGACGCACACGCGGAGAGGACTGGCAACTGAGTGCACGGCTGGCTTTCTCAAATGGGAGAGAGACAAAAGCTCTCAACTGCGCTGAACTCCAGTTCCGGGCAAGACTCTGGAGAGCCAGACTCATATGGGTTGAAACTGGACTGTCAGGAAAGAGAAAAGCACACTGAGACTCAGAGGAACTGTGGAAGGCAGAGGTACTGAGGCATGTGCAGAGAAGGTGGGCAACTGAGTATGCGGCTGGCTTTCTCAAGCAGGAGGGAGACAAAAGATCCCGACTGCTCTGAACTCCAGTTCCGGGTGAGAATCTGGGGACCCAGAATCATTCGGGGAGAAACTGGACTGTCTGGCAGTGGGTGGAACTCGAGGGTGGCTTTCTCTCAGAGGTGCTTGCAGCTATTACCATGAGACACTGAGACACAGGGGCCTATTAGGGCAGGGCTGACAGGAAACCAATGCTGTCTGCTCCATCCTGAGACTCTGCCCCATCCAAGCTGAGCACAGAGGCTTTTGCAAGGGTGTCTCCAGCACAGAAGTTCTCCCAGCATAGACACAGCTGATCCTCACAGCCAATTGGCCTGGATGTCAATTCCTCCCAGTGATACCAACAACAGTCAAGGCTTAACTACAACAAGACTGTTCACACAGCCCACAAAGGGGTACACCAAGAGTGTCCACCTCAGGTAACTGGGGAGGCTGAGCCACTGAGCTCTATAGGACACCTAGCTCACAAAGCCACTCTATCAACTCAGGGAAGCAGCCAAAAT
The DNA here is from genome assembly GCF_027574615.1 of Eptesicus fuscus. Taxonomy (NCBI): domain Eukaryota; kingdom Metazoa; phylum Chordata; class Mammalia; order Chiroptera; family Vespertilionidae; genus Eptesicus; species Eptesicus fuscus. Next base: position 45,731,422 of record NC_072473.1, read on the forward strand.
GCGGAGACAAAGAAATAGATCACAAATGAAAGAAATAGAGGAAAGCAAACTACTGAATATAGCGTTCAAAACCATGGTTATAAGGTTTTTCAAGAATTTTCTAGAAAAGGTCAATAAATTTAGCGAGACCATCGAGGATATGAAAAAGGATCAACTAGAAATTAAGCATACACTGACTGAAATAAAAAATATTATACAGAGATCTAACAGCAGACTAGAGGATCGCAAGAATCAAGTCAAAGATTTGAAATACAAAGAAGCAAAAAACACTCAACCGAAAAAGAAAAATGAATTCAAAAATATGAAGATAGTGTAAGGAACCTCTGGGACAACTTCAAGCGTACCAACATCAGAATTATGGGGGTGCCAGAAGAAGAGAGAGAGCAAGATACTAAAAACCTGTTTGAAGAAATAATGACCGAAAACTTGCCCCACCTAGTGAAAGAAATAGACTTATAAGTCCAGGAAGCACACAGAACCCCAAACAAAAGGAATCCAAAGAGGACCACACTAAGACACATCATAATTAAAATGCCAAGAGCAAAAGACAAAGAGAGAATATTAAAAGCAGCAAGAGAAAAACAGTTAGTTACCTACAAGGGAGCACCCATACGACTGTCAGCTAATTTCTCAACAGAAACTATGCAGGCCAGACGGGAGTGGCAAGAAATATTCAAAGTGATGAATAGCAAGAACCTACAACTAAGATTACTCTACCCAGAAAAGCTATCATTCAGAATTGAAGGGCAGATAAAGAGCTTCACAGATAAGAAAAAGCTAAAGGAGTTCATCAACACCAAACCAGTATTATATGAAATGCTGAAATGTATTCTTTAAGAAGAGGAAGAAGAAGAAAAAGGTAAAGATAAAAATTATGAACAACAAATACATATCTATCAACAAGTGAATCTAAAAATCAAGTGAATAAAAAAAATCTGATGAACAGAATAAACTGATTAATATAATAGAATCAGGGGCATAGAAAGGGAGTGGACTGACAATTCTCGGGGGGAAAGGGGTGTGGGGGTGCGGGAAGAGACTGGACAAAAATCGTACACCTATGGATGAGGACAGTGGGGGGGGGGTAAGGGCAGAGGGTGGGGTGGGAACTGGGTGGAGGGGAGCTATGGAGGAAAAAAGAACAACTGTAATAATATGAACAATAAAGATTTATTAAATTAAAAAATATTTTCAGTATATACTGCTACAAATAATATATAGAATAGCAGTTTTGTTTTGTTCAAAAATTTGAAATAAATGCTGTCATACTATAAAACATAAAATAAATGAACTATTTATTATCAATTCACAGAAAATTATTTTAACACCATTGTCTTTTCTCTTCACCATGGACCATGAGAGACTGAAAACAACCATTACTTGCAAAAATAAAAAGAGATTTTGATTTTCAGGGATAAAGATAATGAGAGTCAGAGCATTTAAAACCTCCAGGATTGGACCCCTCTAATGTTCTGAAGCTTTATTTCTCCCAATTTCTATGAGTTCCTTGTGTTATGGAAATTACAAATGTATATTTTTCACTCTATGCAGGATTTAGAGGTGTATTCTGGTGGCCTTAAAGAAAGATTCTTGAACTAACTAATGGCAGAGTTGGAGTGGATAAGTAGTCTCATTTTTTCCCCAGTGGTTTCACATCTTCCCCCTTGGCCAAAGTTGACCCAAAGTTGACAGTGATTTGGGTCAAATTATTATTGCTGTATCCCAGAGTCTCTGTAAAAAAAAAAATCACAACAACCACCACCACAGTTTAACAAGCTATCACTTCCATTCACTTATCATGAATTAAAAATTACAGTTGTGACGTCTTGGCACCAAGTGAGCAGTCAGGTAATACTTACCACTTGCTATTGTTTAACGGATGTATGCAAGTGTTGTCCTAATAGTTCTTATTTGAATTCCTGATAAATCACTCCAGCTACTGATCCTCAAGTATTTGTATTTTTATTAAGCTATGAACTAAGAAAATAAGTAAACTCGTGGCTCAAAAAGCTCTTGATCTTTCTTTGGAGAAAGATGTCATTTTAAAGATAAAATTTAAAGAGTTAATTGTGTACAATAATATGCATAGTGGTTCTATTAATAAAGTTAATGTATTCTCAGTGGCAGAGTTAAATAGTTAAAAGTTACAAATTATTATATATCTGGGTTCTATGTTATATCTCTGGCTTTACCACTAAATTGGTGTAAGAACTTGGACAAGTCACTTTTCTTCTGGACCTCAGTTTTCCCATCTGGAAAATCTAGCTTAGCATTTAAGAGCATGGAGTGTGAAGGTGACTGCCTGGGATTGAATCCAAGCTTCTCTTGCTAACAATAAGATCTACTTCAATTTCTCCATTAGTAAAAGGGGAATAATTACAGTACCTATTTCACAGGATTTGGGGAAGAATTAAATGAGACTGAATACAAAGCATTTAAAATAGTGGCTGTTTCATATATGTTTGATAAATATTAGGTATTATTATATTATAAGGCCCTTTCTTTTCATTTAAAACTTATGATTCAATGTATTATCTGGGCTGTTGTGGCCAAATTAGAAAATACTGAAGCAACTATGGACATTTGCTCATTAATTAATTAATTCAACAAGTTATTGTTGAGCCTCTACTATATGCCAGGAACTGTTCTAGGTACCAACTATGCCACTGAACAAAATGGGACTTTGACTATCTTCTCATAAAACTTATATTAGTCAAAAATTATTTTTATTATGAACATATTGCTTAAAATGAACTAATAGCCCTGAAGGAAAGGTACATACTTTTATGAGAAGCACTGACAAAATACTTGACATGATACTGGAGTTAGACCCCTAAGGGTGAGTATGATTTACTTAGGTGAAGAGAAAGATGGAGGTGAGATTGGGGGTCATCCCAAGAACACTACATGCAATGGTTCTTTGTCAGGAGGAAGCACACAGTACTCAAGTAACCTAAAGACATCCAGTTGTGGTTGGAAATGAGTAGAGAAATAAGGTCAGAGAGCAATGCTTCATGTGTTCTAATTTGGCCACATTTTATAGAAATTTTAATTATGCAAATTGAGATAGTACAATACAAACATTGAGTTTTGATGATGTGCAACTTTTTAAATAGTTCAAATAAAAAATTCATCAGGAAAGCATAAGTAATTTTAAATTGAGTAGTTATGTGAAGGATAAATTGTGTTATGCTATTTTGGCCATTAAATAGAAATATCATCTGTCTTTTGTCACAATTATACCAACTTTATTATGTAAACTCTTCATGGACACACATAAAATGCAGACAGACACATTTATCTTTGGTTTTGAATTAATCTCACTGGACCTAATTTTCTTCCTCTTGAAGTTGGCCTTCTAAGTATCCTCCCAGCTCAGGCTTAGTTTCTAACCTTAAAATGCATAAACATTCATGTACAATAACTATATCAGTCTAAGTTAATTAACCAAACTATCCTGAACTGTAAGATATTTAAAATATGCATCTGTTTTTGTATATATTTTCAGAGAATGCTAGAAAGAAAGAAAACGTCCCTTTGCATTTTATAAGAGTTATTTAACTCAGTCACTGGATGCCTCAGGAAATTGAGTATTGGAAATTGAATATGCCTCAGGTTTTAAAGAAACAAACACATTATCCCTCCTTCCTATGTTAAAATTAAAAAGAGAAAGCCTATATTTTCACTACATAAGCATAAGTTCATGCTAAGTAGGTACAAGTTGCAGATATACAAAGTTATTTCAACAAAGTGAAATGTAAACTGCTTACAAATATTTTTTAAGTATTGAAATTACCAAAATGAAAAAGAACATTTACAATGAATCAAATAAATCATGGGGCAGCATATGCTCTTGTACAAATAGTAACTTTGCCTTTACTTACCAAGTTTTCCCAGATATGTCTTGCTGACCAGGATAAGACCATTTTAGTCTTTCCTATTTTATGGTGTTAAAAAAAAACACCTTTCAAATCATTTACCCTTCTTAAAATGAAATATTTTCCCATTGATTATTTCAAAAGAATTATATGAGAGGTAAATTATTTTCTCTTCATTCTATAATCTATAATAATAAAAGCATAATATGCTAATTAGACTGGACATCCTTCCGGACGAAGCTGGGGCTGCGAGGGAAGCCTGGGTCTCGGGTGCCCGTGGGAAGCTGGTGCCGGCAGCTGGGGGAAGGAAGACCTACTCTTTGCACAAATTTCGTGCATTGGGCCTCTAGTGGATAAAATAAAAACTTATGGGAGTTAGTTGTTCTTAACCTCATAGACATGGCTTACTCCATTTGTCTTGTTGACTAGCTGGTTAAAAAAATGGAGGTCTGAAGGATACATTCTTTTTTATTTGAATTTTTTACAATTAGTTTACATTCAATAATATTTTGTATTAGTTATGGGTGCACAGCATAATGGTGAGACAATAATATAATTTAAAAACTGTTTTCCTCAATATTTCAAGTACTCAGCTGGCAGCATACATAGTTAAATACAATATTATTAACTATATTCCCTATGCTGTACTTTACATTCCCGTGACTATTTTGTAACTACCACTCTATACTTCTTAATCCCTTCATCTTTTTCACCCAGCTTCCCAACTCACCTCCCATCTGATAATTGTCAGTCCATTCTCTATGTCTATGACTCTGTTTCAATATTAATTTTTCATTTTCTTCTTTAGATTGCACATATAAGTGAAATGATTTGGTATTTGTCTTTTTCTGCCTGACATATGTCACTTAGTATTCTATCCTCTAGCTCCATCCATGTTGTCACAAATGGTTAAGATTTCCTTCTTTTTTATTCCTTAAGATTTCCTGTAAATGTAAATGTACAACACCATTTTATCTACTTGTCTACTGACGGACACTTGGGCTGCTTCCATATCTTGGCTATTATAATTAACGCTGCAAGTAACATAATGCTGCATATATAGTTAGGTAGCCAAAGGAGGAACGCACAAGGCCAGAATGATGAGGGATTAAAAATTTATTCGATCATCCATACATCAGGTGGCTGAGCCTGGATAGCTCCAGCACCCCAATGATGGGAGTCAGCAGTTTTTAAAGTACTTTTGGCCAGCTTTTTCTGGGCTGAGAATTCTCTGTGCAGGTCTAGATTCTGGGAAAGTCCAGAGGGGAGAGATAATGGACTTAGCAAGTGGAATGTGATCTAAGCAAGTGGAATGTCCATTGTGAAGTGGCCTAAAGGTCAGTTCCCAGGGGAGGAGGTATTGATTCAATTATTTGATCAGACCTAACATTCCAGCCTTTTTGGTTTATGGAATAAGAATGAAGGTCATATCTCCTGTAATTACTTCCTGCTGAGGTGGGACATTGAGATCACAGGGGGATGGACTTTGATAGTAGTCAACTGGATGAGGGGTTGCAGCAGCATGATTTCCCCAAGAGACTGGTTGGTGAAGACTCAAAAGCAGTCCTGTTGAGTGACTTGGGAGATAAAAACTGGTCCTGAGACTGCCACAGTGTCACTTGTCTGGTTTTGCTGCTTTTCTGGACCTAGAGCTGAAATATAACTGAGGCCTAGATGTTAATCTTTAGGGAGGAAAAGATCAGTGGTCTAAGTTGCCTGACTAGTGATATGAAACGGGAGAATAGATTACCCTGGGGGCGAGGTTCTTGTTTTCCCAGTTTTGCCCCTTGCTAGGCATCCAGAGCCTTCTGGTAGGTCCTGAAACAGGATTTCAAAATATGGTAGAGCAGTGGTTAAGCCCCCCATGCCAGGCCCAGCACCTGCTGAGATACCGAGAGTTATGAGGAGAGGGATTATCTGGACTGTCCTTTTATGTCGGATATAATGGGTTACAGGAACAGGTAAAGACTGATTACTGGGGGCTACATCTACATTGGGTGAGAGACGAGAGTACAGATTCCTGTCCAGTTGGTCGGGAAGCAGATGCATGTGTTTTCCCACAGAAGAAGAAGTATCCCTAATCATGGAGACAAACTGAAAGATATAGGGAGAAGAGGTGGACTAAAGGGTATGAGGTTTCTTTTTCCGGTTCCATGGTCCACACTGAGAGGGAAGTCTCCATGGCACTACCAATAAGGGTGACAGATGAGTGGTTGAGATTCCATTGCAGTGAAAGTGAGCAGAAATACTAGAATGAGCTGTTATCCAAGAGAAAAGTAAAGGGAAGGAAAAGAGTAGTTGAAGCCTGGGGCCTGGATGGTTGGATAAGAAATAAAACAGACTGGCTGTAGGAAATAACCATTGGCTTCCAGGGAGACCTGGTAGTCAACCCATTGGGACCAATGGCCGTTTGGTAGTTCTAGGTTAACTGTGGTGCTGCAAGCTGATTATGGGAGATGGCCTTTTGTTGTATTGCTCTGTGACCTTATAGCATAAAGGGGCTTGGACAATTAGTGAGGTGTGTAGAGTGATAGGACATGTGACCAGGAGGGAGGAAGGAGCTAACTTAGTAAGAAATAGAATATAAGTATGGAAAAGAAGGGAGGCCCGCCGAGACCGGTTTGGCTCAGTGGATAGAGCGTCGGCCTGCGGACTGAAGGGTCCCGGGTTCGATTCCGGTCAAGGGCATGTACATTAGTTGCGGGCACATCCCCGGTGGGGGGTGTGCAGGAGGCAGCTGGTCGATGTTTCTCTCTAATCGATGTTTCTAGCTCTCTGTCCCTCTCCTTTCCTCTCTGTAAAAAATCAATAAAATATATTAAAAAAAAAAAAAGAAGGGAGGCTTGATTTGCCTGGTCTGTAGGATAATTACCTAAACAGGTGTCTGCCTTTTTGAGAAATATAGTTCCTCTTTTCTTTTATAAGCTAGCGTGATTTTGGCCTGATTCCATATCTTTATTGGTATAGGTATGGTGGTATATGCTGAAGAGGAGAGGGAAAGGCAGAGCCAGCAATCCTTGGCTAAGGCTGGATTGGTCTGATTTAAGAGGGAATTGGTGAGGTGAACTGTTCGTTCTAGATGAATGTAAGTGAGAAAGTTCCTTATGGGTGTAGGAGAGGAGGTTTGGAATAGGGTGAGAAGGAGAGCTAATTCACACTTCCAGGGTCGGGATTGTCTCAAGGATCTAGAAAGAAATCTTGTCCCATGGGTAATCGAAGTCCCTTTATAGAAGGGAGTCCCATGGAAAGGTGAGAATTCTGATGCAAAGGGAGAGGTGGCAGTGGTTAAGATCTGAAGGATTTGTATTGGGAGAGGAGGTGGCCTTTCAGGGAAGTCAGAGTTATTAGGGTACATAGAGAGCACCTGCAGGGGTGCTCACTCACTTGTTCTCTTCTTCCGTGATACGAGTAAAGTGGAGTCTGGTTGGCCCAATCAGGTGGCTGTAATACTTAAGGGACTGCAGCTCATGTGATGGAGTTGTTCCGGGGATGAGTTTTAACCTGGGAAGGTGGAACCATGGGGTATGTCCCGATAGTTTAGCTGCAATTGGGGCTGTTAATAGTACATGATAAGGCCTGTAAATTATTGATGGATTTCCTTTAGGAGGAGTAGGAGGAATGTCTTCTGTAAAGGTTGAGGGAGAATCTGGTCAGCATGTAACTGTCAGATGAGATTTAAAATGGGGACATAGTCTCTGAGAGGGGTCTCTATGGAGGGGAAGTTCCTAATAAGAAGGGTCTTCCATACATGAATTCAAAGGGACCAAGGAAGGAGGGTGCATGGGGGGATTGCCCTGATGTGCATAAAGGCTAGAGGAAGGAGAATAGTTTAAGGTTCTTTAGTTTTGAGTGTTAATTTAGTTAGGTGAGACTTAATTAAGGAATTTGCCTTTTCTACTTTGCCTGAAGATTGGGGCTGGTAGGAAGATGTAAGTTCCACTGGATGTTCAGAGTGGAAGAGACCTGTTGAGTTATTTGAGATCTGAAAGCAGGTCCATTTTCTGATTGTAATGAGGTGGGTCAGCTGTAGTGGAGAATGGCTTCTACCCACCCTTAGACAGTATCTATAAGGGTTAAAAGATATTTGTGTTTTTTTAATAGGGGGCATGTGAGTGAAGTCAATCTGCCAGTCTTGTCCAGGGATTTGGCCCCTTGACTGATGAGTGGGGGGGGGGGGACGGGGGAGAAAGGAGGTCTAACCTGTCCTTGGGGAGATACAGAGTAATAGGTAGAACAGGTTTTGGTGATGTCTTGCAGTAGGAAGGCTAGGATACAACATGTGATGAGGAGTTTTAGGAGTTGTAAATGTATCCTATATATAGGGAATTATGTTTAGCCCATAAGATATCTCCGGCCTGTTCCTGGGGAAGGATATATTTTCCCTGAAATTTTAACCATGGATCTTCCTGAGTGGCCCCAAAAGCTAATAGGGACTGAAGTTCCTCTGGAGTTTATTAGGGTATTATATGGGGTATAGCTAAGAGCTGGGGAGATGGAGGCTTCCTCGGAGCCACTGCTTTGGGCTCCTGGTCTGCTTTGTTATTTCCCTGTATTATGGGATCATTCCTGACTCGGTGTCTTTTGCAGTGTATGACTTTTAAGAAGGCTAAAAAAAGGGGGGGAGGGAAGTTCCTAAATACCAAGTAGGAAGACCTGTGAGGCTTTCAGTGATAGTGTCAAGGACTAGGAATGAACCATAGAAATAAAGAAAGTCTAGATTTCAACTTAAGGACATAAGCAACAAGAGAGAGCCTAGGAAGGGTTGTTTTAGCTTACTAGGAGAGAAGGGGTCCCTTTGGACGTCAGGGGTGATCAGGCCCTGACTCAGTGACAACACAAACCTTCTACCCATTCACAAATAACCAGCTTTAGCAAAAAAGTAAACAACCAGCATTTACATTTATGAACACACTTTAAACACACTCTTACTTTCAAGAAAATACACATTCAACAAAGTACAAGAGACCTTTTGTAATAACTAAGAGCAGGCAAATTAAAACGTGTCTAGCAATCAATGTTTCAGTATTTTACGTTATTTTAAAATACTTAGATGTTTATCATTTAACCCAGCAATGCTCCAAAACCTTTAAGTTACCAAAGACTTTGGAAAATTATGTATAGGCATATGAGGCTGGAAAAAAGGCTGGGAGAGGAGGAAGCAGGCCCAGCAGCCTATTCCCAGGCCTCTAACTGCTTGGATTCAAAACTGCCACATTTTTCCTTAGAGATAACATGCTAAGGTTTGGGTGATAATGAGCTCAGTTTCTGATAATAGCTGGACTGTTAAGTAAGCATTCATAGTTTTAGTAAAGAAACTATTCTTTGGGAGGGGGGATGGTAAGAAGGCGCTGAGGTGAGAGCAGTTTTTAGAGCATTAGAGGGTGAGAATGTTGGCCTTGGTATCTAAAGTCTCAGTGAGGGGGTCTCTTCACCATGCCATGTCATAGAGGAACTTTGCAAGAAGACTCAAGTTGTGAACCTGGAGGTGAGAGTACCCAGTGAGCCTGAGAAAGGAGAAAATTTCTTGTTCAGAGGAGGTGTCTTTTGCAGTGTATGACTTTTAAGAAGGCTAAAAAAAGGGGGGGAGGGAAGTTCCTAAATACCAAGTTCCTAAATACCAAGTCATGGAGGAGATAAGGAGATAAGGCATTTACAGTCCAAGGAATGGCTCGGTCTTGTGGGGTTAGAGAGTGAAACTGAAGTCGGTAACTGTGGTGGTTTGGGACAACTGGGCTTTATGAGGGAATGTATGGTAGCCTTGACCGGGCACTGAAGTAGAATGAGAAAAGAGTGAATGGGGGTATTTAGTAAGATGCAGTGTAGAGGTGAGGTGGCTAATGGCTGTAAGATTAATCTGTCAACTCCATAATAGAGACTGAGGAGTGGACAAGGGTCCCAGTGAATTCAGAGAGGGCAGAATAAGTGGCCCCAGTGTCAATTAAAAAGGATATTGGTTTACCTGCCACCACAGTCATTACCCGAGGCTCTGTCCTGGTGATGTCAGTCTGTGGGGCACTGTCAGGGCCTGGGTAGCTTCTTCAGTGGCCAGTCCCAGGAGGTCTGGGAGCTCCAAATCAGATGCAGAGGATGGTCTTGCTGGACTGGCTGAGGTCCGATCTGAAGGGGCCAGACTACAATCTGATTTCCAGTGGCCTTCCCTTCCACACCTTGGGCAGGGCCCAGGCGAGGGTCTCTTCAGTCCCAAGCTGGTGTGGGATGGAGGGTCAGCAATGGAGAAGGAGATATTCCCAATCTGGCACCTTACTTGGCTGGCTGGGGAGGGAGGGGACCCCTGTAAGAGAGGGAGGACACTGAGCAGGACTTGGATCAATATTTTCCTTGTTTCATTTGAAACATGGGCCTGGAGGAGGCTTAGCCCCTGACTTACCCTCTGTTGGAGGACCGGAACTTCATTTGGGGTTCATGAGAGGGGTGGCTAGGAGCTGGAAGGCCTCCTTCTGGGCCTCAGCCTTGGCCTGATCTCGCCTTTGCTTTTGGATTGAGTTCTCCTCGTCTCTATTATTAAAGACTTTAAAGGTCGGGTTAATGAGGTATTTTTGAGGAGTTTGTGGACCTCTGTATATTTTTCAAAGTTTATGGTGTGTGTCAGGGGCTAGTTGGGATATAAAATGGGTGTTCAGAAGAAAGGTTCCCACTGAGGAGGTGGGGTCTAAGGTGGTCAATTTCCGTAAGGCCTCTGATAAGGTGGGAGAGGAGGAGAGCTGGGCTTTTGTCAGGGCCTTGAGTGATTTTATTAAGTTTGTCATAATTGACCACAATACCCTCAGTTCCTGCTGCCTTCCTCAGGGGTAGAATGGGTGAGGGAATAGAAGAGGCTGTTGAGGAGGGTGGTCTTTGGGTGGCCCGAGAGCAAGTGTTAGGTGAGGAAAGGCTTATAATTGGAGCTTGTATTCTTGGGATTTGGGCTCTCAGGGGCTGGGGAGAAGGTGGTTCTGTTTAGAAAGGTCTGGGTTTTGAGGATCTACTGCAGGTGAGGGAGGGGATATGTAAAGGGGTAGAGTTTGGTGGTCTGCTGGGTCAAAAGTAGATTCAGAATTAGAAGTGTTATGGGTATGATGTTTTGTGTGAAGGAGAAAGATCTGATGGGTAGAGCAGGACTGAGAGAGGGGATTGGGACTGAAGGGTGAAAAAGGCTTGGATATAGGGAATCTCTGACCATTTTCCATTTCAGTGACAGCAATTTTCTAAATTGCTCAGTATGTTAAAATTTAAAGTGCTGTTTTCAAGCCATTGAGACTTATTATCTAGTTTATGTTGTGGCCAAACAGTGTTACAAAATAAAGTGAGGTGATTGGGCATGATCTACCCCGCGAGTGTGCAGAGGGAGTGTGGCCTGGTCCATGAGAGAGGAAGGGTGAGTGACAGACCACAAACCCAAAAGTGACTGTTTAGGACAGGCGTCCCTGCTGCTAAACAAATCACCATGAGAAATGAGAGGTGACCCTGTGGACTGGGTGTCCCCAATCCAGATGGACCTAAAGGCAAATAGCTGAGGAGTCTTCTGGCCTAGCGCTAGGAATTTTGAGACAAGAGACTTTCAAGAAGTCAGTGAGAGAGAAGGGGCAGAAGACTCGAGATGAGGGAAATTGTGGAACATAGCTCACCTAGAGAAGATTGGCCAGTGTGAGATGGAGGGTCAGCAATGGAGAAGGAGAGATTCCTGATTGGGAGTCCTCCTTGGCTGACTGGGGAGGGGGTGACCCTTGTAAGGGAAGGAGGCCTGATCAAGGCAGGCAATTGAGTCACCCAAGTAGGATTCTGAGGTAAGCCCAGGTCAAGCTGCCGCTGCCTGCTGCTCTCCGAGTAGCAAACTCGGGGTGACTGAAGCCAGGAAGATGGCTCTCCATCCCCATGGAATCCTCCCAGGTTTCCCACACCAAATGTTAGGTCCCCAAAGGAGGAGCACATGAGGCCAGAATGATGAGGGATTACAAATTTATTCGATCATCCGCACATCAGGTGGCTGAGCCTGGATGGCTCCAGCATCCCAGTGATGGGAGTCAGTGGTTTTTAGGGTTTTAAAGGACTTTTGGCAGGCTTTTTCTGGGCTGAGAATTCTCTGTGCAGGTCCAGATTCTGGGAAGTCTGGAGGGGAGAGATAATGGTCTTAGCAAGTGGAAAGTGATCTAAGCAAGTGGAATGTCCATTGTGAAGTGGCCTAAAGGTCAGTTCCCAGGGGATGGGGTATTGATTCAATTATTTGATCAGACCTAACATATTATTTCAAATTAGTATTCTGGGTTTCTTAGTATAAATACCCAGAAGTGGAATTGCTGGGTTTAAGGCAATTCCATTTTTTTTTTTTGAGAAAACTTGATATGGTTTTCAATACTGGCTGCACCAATCTGCATTCTCACCTCCAGTGCACAAAGGTTCCCTTTTCTTCACATCTCTGCCAAAACTTGCTTGTTGATTTATTAATGATAGCCATTGTCCGAGTTATAAGGTCATATCTCATTGTGGTTTTTGGATTTCTCTGACGATTAGTGACATTAAACATTTTTTCAAATGTCTATTGGCCATTAGTATGTCCTCTATGGAGAAGTGTCTATTCAGTTCCTCTGCTCACTATTTAATTGGATTGTTGTTGTTTTTTGGTACTGAGTTGCATGAGTTCTTTATGCCTGTTATCAGTTGTATCATTGGCAAATATTATTTCCCATTCAGTAGGTTGTCTTTTTTTTTAAATATATTTTATTGATTTTTTACAGAGAGGAAGAGAGAGGGGTAGAGAGCTAGAAACATCGATGAGAGAGAAACATTGACCAGCTGCCTCCTGCACACCCCCCACCGGGGATGTGCCCGCAACCAATGTACATGCCCTTGACCGGAATCGAACCTGGGACCTTTCAGTCCCCAGACCAATGCTCTATCCACTGAGCCAAACCGGTTTCGGCTCAGTAGGTTGTCTTATTGATGGTTTCCTTTGCTGTGCAAACACTTTTAAGATCAAAGTAATCCCATTTCTTTATTTTTCTTTTGTTTCCCTTGCCTAAGAAGCTATATCAGAAAATATATTGCTAAGAGAAATGTGAGATATTTTACTGCTTATGTTTCTTTCTAGGGGTTTCTAGGTTTAAGACTTACATTTAAGTGTTTAATCTACTTTGAGTTTATTCCTTTATATGGTATAAGAAGGTGGTCTAGGGATTAGTGGTTGTTCTATTGGAGTTTACTCCCCATATATATATAGTTTGTTCTCCTTTTCTCTCTTAGTATCGTTCTTGTCTCTCTTACTTCTTTTTCTTTTCTTTTTTTTCTTCTCTTTTTCCAAGTTCAGATTCACACTCTTTTTTGTTTGTTTGTTTGTTTGTTTTTGTTCTTTCTTTTTACTCTTTCTCTTCGTCTCCTATTCCCAAATTTGTCTTTCTCTGGTGGTCACCTTTATTTGAGGTTATTAATATCGTGAATACAATTCTGTTAAGTGCCTTGGGTGTTGTGCCTGGTTGTGTTGTATTTTGTACCTTTAAATCAACGCCAGAGAGAGAGAACTACATAACCAGACATCCGGAGAAGAGAGACCATGGGGAGACAAAGAAACAGCCCCCATAGGAAAGAAAAGCAGGCATCACCAGAAAAGGAAGTAAACGAATTAGAGGCAATCAACCTATCAGAGAAAGAATTCAGAGAAATGGTCATAAGGTGGCTGAAAAGGATGGAAGACAAATTCGACAGTATGAGTAAGAACCAAGAGGAAACGAAGAAGAACCAAGAAGAAATGAAAAATGACATCGCTGCTGTAAAGAACTCAATAGAAAGCATCAAGAGTAGACTAGAAGAAGCAGAGGACTGCATAAGTGAGCTAGAAGACAAGATGGAAAAAAATACACAAGTACAACAGCTTCTAGAAACAAAAATTAGAAAGCATGAGGAGAGCCTAAGGGAACTTCGGGACAACACAAAACAAAACAACCTCAGGATAATAAGGGTACCAGAAGTAAAGGAAACTGAGCAAGGAATAGAAAACCTGTTTGAAGAAATAATAACAGAAAACTTCCCTGATATAGGGAAGAAAAAACCCACACAAATCCAAGAAGCTCACAGAGTTCCAAGCAAACTGAACCCCAAAAGACCAACACCAAGGCACATTATAATTAAGTTGGCAAACACCAACGACAAAGTAAGAATCTTAAAAGTAGCCAGAGAGAGACAGACAGTTACATACAAAGGAACCCCCATCAGACTAGCAACTGACTTCTCAACAGAAACTCATCAGGCCAGAAGGGAATGGAATGAAATATACAAAGTCATGCAAAGGAAGGGTCTCATTCCAAGAATACTGTACCCAACAAGGCTATCAATCCAAATTGAAGGTGAAATCAGGAGCTTCACAGACAAAAATGGACTAAGGGAGTTTATCACTACCAAACCAGCAATGCAAGAAATGCTAAAGGGTCTGCTGTAAAAAAAGAAAGAAAGAAAGAAAGAAAGAAAGAAAGAAAGAAAGAAAGAAAGAAATAGGAAGCAAAGAAGGAACACAGGGGTATAGAATAAAAATGGTGACAAATAAGTACCTATCAATAATAACTTTAAATGTAAATGGATTAAATGCCCCAATCAAAAGACACAGGGTAACAGATTGGATAAGAAAACTAAACCCATATATCTGCTGTCTACAGGAAACCCACCTCAAAAAAAAGGATGCATACAGACTGAGAGTAAAGGGATGGAAAAAGGTTTTCCAGGCGAAAGGAAATGAAAAAAAAGCTGGGGTAGCAATACTTATATTTGACAAATTAGATCTCAAAGTGAAGGTCATAACAAGAGATAAAGAAGGCCACTTCATAATACTAAAGGGAGCCATCCAACAAGAAGAAATAACTCTGGTAAACATATATGCACCCAATACAGGAGCACCAAGATACATTAAAAAACTCCTGGAAGATATCAAAGGAGAGATTGACAGCAATACAATCATAGTAGGAGACTTAAATACCCCACTATCACCATTGGACAAATCCTCTAAACAAAAAGTCAACAAAGAAACATCAATCCTAAATGACTCACTAGAACAGATGGAATTAATCGACATCTTCAGAACATTTCACCCCAAAGCCACAGAATATACATTCTTCTCAAGTGCACATGGGTCATTTTCAAAGATAGACCATATGTTAGGACATAGGCAAAGTCTCTCCAAATTCAAGAAGATAGAAATCATATCAAGTATCTTCTCAGATCACAGTGGCATAAAACTGGAAATCAACTACAATAAAAACAACCCAAAGAAATCAAACACATGGGGACTAAACAGCATGCTATTAAACAATGACTGGGTTACCAAAGACATCAAGGAAGAAATAAAAAACATCATGGCAACAAATGACAATGAAAACACAACAATCCAAAATCTATGAGACACAGCGAAAGCAGTCCTGAGAGGAAAGTTCATAGATCTACAAGCCTACAGCAAAAAAACAAGAAACAATGGTAATAAATTACCTAACCCAACAACTCAAAGAGTTAGAGAGAGAGCAACAAGAAAAGCCCAGTGTAAGCAGAAGGAAAGAAATAATAAAGATTAGAGCGGAGATAAACGACATAGAAACCAAAGAAACAATACAAAAGATCAACAAAACCAAGAGCTGGTTCTTTGAAAGGATAAACAAGATTGATGAACCTCTAGCCAAGCTCACCAAGAAGCAAAAAGAGAGGACCCAAATAAACAAAATCAGAAATGAAAGGGGTGAAATAACAACAGAACCCAGCTAAATACAAAGGATTGTTACAAAATACTACGAACAACTCTATTCCAACAAATTGGACAACCTGGAGGTAATGGACATATTCCTAGAAAAATACAACCTTCCAAAACTCAATCAGGAAGAATGTAAACAGCTCAACAGGCCAGTAACTATGGAAGAAATTGAAGCAGTCATCAAAAAGCTTCCAGCAAACAAAAGCCCGGGGCCAGAGGGCTTCACAGGAGAGTTTTACCAAACTTTCAAGGAAGAACTAAAACCTATCCTCCTCAGACTATTCCAAAAAATTCAAGAGGAAGGAACACTTCCAAACTCCTTCTATGAAGCTAGCATCACCCTAATACCAAAACCAGATAAAGACAACACAATGAAAGAGAATTACAGACCAATATCCCTCATGAACATAGATGCCAAAATCCTCAACAAAATTCTAGCAAATCGGCTCCAGCAATACATCAGAAAGATCATACACCATGACCAAGTAGGATTTATCCCAGGAATGCAAGGATCGTACAATATCCGCAAATCAATAAACCTGATACATCACATAAACAAATTGAAAGGTAAAAATCACATAGTCATATCAATAGATGCAGAAAAAGCATTTGATAAAATCCAACACCCTTTCTTGATAAAAACTCTCAACAAGGTGGGAATAGAAGGCTCATACCTCAACATAATAAAAGCTATATATGATAAACCCACAGCAAACATCATACTCAATGGGCAAAAACTAAAACCATTTCCCCTAAGAACAGGAACAAGACAGGGATGCCCACTCTCACCACTCCTGTTTGACATAGTACTGCAAGTATTAGCTATCGCAATTAGGCAAGAAGAAGAAATAAGAGGCATCCAAATTGGAAAAGAAGAAGTGAAGCTGTCCTTATTTGCAGATGACATTATATTGTACATAGAAAACCCAAAAGAATCCATCAAAAAACTAATAGACTTAATAAATGAATTCGGCAATGTAGCTGGATACAAAATTAACACCAATAAATCTATGGCATTTCTAAACACCAATAGTGAACTTACAGAAAGAGAGACTAAAAAAGCAATCCCATTTACCATCGCACCAAAAATATTAATATACCTAGGAATAAACTTAACTAAGGAGGTAAAAGACCTATTCGCGGAAAACTACAGGACACTGAAAAAACAGATAGAGGAAGACGTAAACAGATGGAAGAACATACCATGTTCATGGATTGGTAGAATCAACATCATTAAAATGTCCATACTACCCTAAGCAATCTACAGATTCAATGCACTCCCCATCAAAATACCAACAGCATATTTCACTGACCTAGAAAGAACTCTCCAAAAATTCATCTGGAATAAAAAAAGACCCCGAATAGCTACAGCAATCCTGAGAAAGAAGAATAAAGTAGGAGGGATCTCAATACCAGATTTCAAGCTGTATTACAAAGCCACTGTTCTCAAAACAGCCTAGTACTGGCACAAGACCAGACATATAGATCAATGGAACAGAATAGATAATCCAGATATCGACCCAAACCACTATGCTCAATTAATATTTGACAAAGGAGGCATGAACATACAATGGAGTCAAGACAGTCATTTCAACAAATGATGTTGGGAAAATTGGACAGATACATGCAAAAAAATGAAACTAGATCACCAACTTACATCATACACAAAAATAAACTCAAAATGGATACAGGACTTAAACATAAGACGGGAAACCATAAAAATACTAGAGGAATCCACAGGCAACAAAATCTCAGACATATTCCAAAAGAACTTCTTCACTGACACTGCCCCTAGGGCAATGAAAGCTAAAGAGAAAATTAACAAATGGGACTACATCAAAATAAAAAGCTTTTTTACAGCAAAAGAAACCATCAACAAAACAACAAGAAATCCCACTCTATGGGAGAACATATTTGCAAATGCTATCACTGATAAAGGCTTAATCTCCAACATCTACAGGCAGCTTATGCAACTTAATAAAAGGAAGATAAATGATCCAATAAAAAAATGGGCAACGGACCTAAACAGAATATTTTCAAAAGAAGACAGAAGGAAAGCCAAGAGACACATGAAAACATGCTCAAAGTCACTTATTATCCAAGAGATGCAAATCAAAACAACAATGCGGTACCACCTCACACCTGTCAAAATGGCTATCATCAACAAATCAACAAACAACAAGTGTTGGCGAGGATGCAGAGAAAAAGGAACCCTCATGCACTGCTGGTGGGAATGCAGACTGGTGCAGCCACTGTGGAGAACAGTATGGAGTTTCCTCAAAAAACTGAAAATGGAACTCCCATTTGACCCAATAATCCCACTCCTGGGAATATATCCAAAGAAACTAGAAACACCAATCAGAAAGGATATATGCACCCCTATGTTCATAGCAGCACAATTTACAATAGCTAAGATTTGGAAACAGCCTAGGTGCCCGTCAGCAGATGACTGGATCAGAAAACTGTGGTACATTTACCGAATGGAATACTATGCTGCCATAAAAAAGAAGGAATTCTCATCATTTGAAGCAACCTGGATGGAATTGGAGAACATTATGCTAAGTGAAATCAGCCAGTCAATGAAAGAAAAATACCACATGATCTCACTCATTTATGGATAATAAAGATCATTATAAACTGATGAACAAAAAGATAGATACAGAGCCAGTAAAGCATCAAACAGACTGTCAAATTACAGGGGGAAGGTTAGGGAGAGGTGGGGGAGATAAGAAATCAAATGAAGGACTTGTATGCATGCATATAAGCATAACCAATGGATGCAAACTTTGGGGGGTGAGGGCATGTATGGGTGTGGGGTGGGGGGGCAATGGTAAGATATGTACACATATAATACCTCAATAAAAAAAAGAAATTAAAAAAAAAGAAGAAGGTGGTCTAGTATCATTTTTTTTTTTTGCTGGGTTTAAATCTGTCCAAATTTCCCAGTGCCATTTATTGAACAGACTGTCTTTACTCCATTATACATTCTCACATCCTTTGTCAAATATTAATTGAGTATACAGACAAGAGTTTATTTCTGGGATCACTATTCTGTTCCATTGATCAACATGTCTGTTTTTATGCAAGTACTATTCCATTTTGATTACTATAGAAGCCTAGTACTAAAGTTTGATATTGGGTATCATGTTACCCCCAACCTTGTCCTTTTTTCTCAAAATTTTTGTGGCTATTCAGGGTATTTTGTCGTTCTATATAAATTTTAGAATTACTTGTCCTATTTCTGTGAAAATGTAATTTGTATTTAATAGGAATTACATTGAATCGATAGATTGCTTAGGGTAGTATGAACATTTTAATGATCCTAAGTATTCTTATCTATGAGCACCATATACTATGCTTATATTTATTTGTATCTACTTCTTTTTTTTTAATCTTCACCAGAGAATATTTCCCATTGATTTTTAGTGAGAGTAGAAGAGAGAGAGAAAGACAGAGAGAAATATTGATATGACAGAAACACATCAATTGGTTGCTCCCTGCACACGCTCTGACCAGGGCCTAGGCCAGGGAGGAGCCTGCAACCTAGGTACATGCCCTTGATCAGAATCCAACACCCATTTGTGATAAAAATTCTCAGCAAAGTAGGAAGAGAGGGATCATACCTCAACATAATAAAGACCATATATGACAAACATCCAGGCAATATCATAACATACTCAATAAGCAAAATTAAAACCATTTTCCTTAAGAAAAGGAACAAGACAAGATTGTCGCTTTCACCAATTTTATTCAACATAGTAGTGGAAGTCCTAGCCACAGTGATCAGACAGTAAGAAAAAGTAAAAAGCATCTAAATTGGAAAGGAGGAAATAAAACTGTCATTATTCACAGATGACATAATATTGTAAATAGAAAACCCTAAAGACTTCACCAAAAAACTACTAGATTTCATAAATGAATTCAGCAAGGTATCAGGATACAAAATTAACACCCAGAAATCATTAGCATTTTTATACACCAATAATGAGCTCTCAAAAAGAGAAACTTTAAAAAAAATCCCTTTAACCATTCCAACCAAAGAAATTAAAGATACTTAAAATAAACTTAACCAAAGAGGTACAAGACCTGCACTCAGAAAACTATAGGATGTTGAAAAAAGAGATAGAGTAAGATGTAAACAAGTGGAGGAATACTGTATGCTGTGTTCATGGATTGGTAGAATCAACATCATTAAAATGTCCATACTACCCAAAGAAATCTACAGATTCAATACAATCCCCATGAAAATACCAATGGCCTATTTTACAGATTTAGAGCAAACACTCCAAAAAGTTATATGGAACCAAAAAAGATCCAAAATAGCTGCAACAATCTTGAGAAAGAAAAACAACGTTGGAAGGGTCACAATACTGGATATTGAGTTATACTACAAAGCCATTGTAGTTAAAACAACCTGGTACTGGCACAAGAAGTGGCATATAGATCAATAGAACAGAACAGAGAACCCAGAAATCCACCCAAGCCATTATGCTCAATTAATATTTGGCAAAGGAGGCAAGAGCATACAATGAAGTAAAGACAGTCTCTTCAATAAATGTTGTTAGGATAATTAGAAAGGTACATGCAAAAAAATGAAACTAGACCACCAATATACACCATACACTAGAATGAACTCAAAATGGATAAAAGACTAAATTTAAGTCATGAAACCATATAAATCCTAGAAGAAAACCTAGGTGAAAAAGTAACAGAAATCTGATGGAGCATAATTTTCACTGTTATATTGTCTAGGACAAGAGAGACAAAGGGGAAAAATAAACAAATGGAACTACATCAAAATAAAAAGCTATTGCACAGCAAAAGAAACCAGCATCAAAATGTAAGTAGAATCCACTGTATAGGAGAACATATTTGCCAATGATACAAGTGGGGTTAATTTCCAAAATATATAAAGTACTCATACAATTCAACAAAGGGAAGACAAACAATCAAATTAAAAATGTTGCTCAGTGGTTGAACATCAACCCATGAACCAGGAGGTCATGGTTCCATTGCTGGTCAGGGCACATGCCCGGGTTTTGGGCTCTATACCTAGTAGAGGATGTGTAGGAGACAGCTGATCAATTATTCTCTCTCAGCATTGATGTTTCTCTCTCTTCTTCTCTGAAGTTAATAATAAAATATATATTTTTAAATTTGCCGAGGATCTACATAAACACTTCTCCAAAGAGGACATACAAATGGCCAAGAGACATATGAAAAAATGCTCAGTGCCACTAATCATCAGAGAAATGCAATTAAAACAACAATTAGATATCACCTCACACCTGCCAGAATGGCTACAATGAATAAATCAGCAAACAAGTGCTGGTGAGGATGAGGAGAAAAGGGAACCCTAGTACCCTTCTGGTAGGAATGCAGACTAGTACAACCAGTATGGAAAACAGTGTGAAGTTTCCTCAAAAAATAAAAAATGGAACTGCCATTTGACCCACTTCTAGGGATGGAATTGCCAACTGATCCCACTTGTAGGGATATATCCTAAGATGCCTCAAACACCAATTAGCAAGAATATATGCACCCTTATGTTCATAACAGCATTATTTAGAATAGCAAAAATCTGGAAACTGCCCAAGTGCCCATCAGTTGATAAGTGGATAAAAAAACAATGGTACATTTATACCGTGGAATATTATGCAGCTGTTAAAAAGAAGGATCTCTTACCTTGAGACAGTACCTGGAGAGTATTTTGCTAAGCAAAATAAGCCAGTCAGAGAAAGATAACTCTCCAATGATCTCACTTATATGTGGGATCTAATGAACAAAATAAAATAACAAAATAGATCCAGAGGAATGGAAGCATGCAATAGACTGAGCATTCTCAGAGGGAAGTGGGGGTGGGGGAAGAGATTAACCAAAAAACTTATATGTATATATGAATAACCCATAGACACAAACAATAGCCTGGTGAAGGCCTGGGGTGGGCAACAATGCAAGTTGGAGAGGTTTAATGGGGGGAAAAGTGGGCCAACTGTAATAATCCTATATAAAAAGGGCTAATACGTAAATCGACCGAAAGGCAGAATGACCGGTCACTATGACACGCACTGACCACCCGGGAGCAGACGCTCAACGTAGGTGCTGCCCCCTGGTGGTCAGTACACTCCCACAGAAGGTGTGCCACTCAGCCAGAAGCCAGGCTCACAGCTGGCACGTGCAGTGGCGGTGGCGGGAGCCTCTCCTGCCTCTGCTGCAGGCAAGCAGTAAGGAGCAAGGGGTCCAGGACTGTAAGAGCCCTGGACTGTGAGAGGAATGTCTGGCTGCTGGATTAGGGCACAGGCTGGGCTGAGGGACCACCGCCCCTGCGAGTGCACAAATTTCATGCATCAGGCCTCTAGTTTCAACAATAAAGATAAATTTTTAAAAAAGAAAGAAGTCAGAAAAAAAGTACTTACTCTTTGATTTCATTTATATTAAACTCTCAAAATGTAAAATAATCTATAGAGAGTGAATGAGGATCGTGTTTGGGAAATGATGAGGAAACCTGGGGGGATGGATATATTAATTATCTTGACTTGGGGACTTCATTGTGATATACATATGTCAAAACATCAGAATTTAATTACTTTATTGATCAAGGTATCACATATTTGTCCTCAACTCCTCCCTCCATTCCCATCCCAAACCCCGCCACATGCATGACCCCACCCCCCTGTTGTCCGTGATCACTGGTTAGGCTCATATGCAAGCACACAAGTCCTTTGGTTGATCTATCTCCCTTATCCACACCCTCCCCTACCTTCCCTCTGAGGTCTGACAGTCTGATCGATACTGTTCTTGTTCTTCAGTCTATGTTGTTCATCTTTTCCCCTAGATGAGTGAGCTCATGTGATACTAGGAATACACTTATAGAAACCGAAAATGAGACAAGCATTAATGGTTATGCTGAGAGGCAAATGAATCAGTCTATAGTGAGTTTCTTTCTGGGCCAACAGTTCTTTTGAGTCCCAATTTCTATGTCCAAAAGTTCTTTATGTGTACATAACAGCAATGATATCTCATTTCTGGATGGTGGACAAATGGTGGTAATGCAGGTCTGACCCTCTCTGGTTTGGTCCGGGGAAATCTGCAGTGATGCACATCTGCTGACTGCTAGTATGGCAAGGCATTGTCAGCGTCTTCCATCTCTGGACTATTTCTCTTCTGACTTCATGGCTGGAGCACTCCTGTCAATTCCTCTCTGTTGCAGGAATCCACATGGTCTCAGAGTTGTTTTCTGAAAACATACAAACATATTCTCTACCAAGAGTTAATAAAGGAATTTTTTCTATAAATTTGACTTGTGATCCTTTTTCATTTTTTGCCCAAACGATTTTCCTTTGGCTTGTTTTGACACCATGTATGTTTTACCTGGGTGTCTTGCTGTTAGCATTACAAATGAAAGTTAATTTTCTAAAGTAAAAACTTTCTAGATGTAATTTATTTACAGGATATTTTTCCTTACATGATATTCTCCTACTATCCCCCCATTTTTGGTTTAAATATTAGGAGGCTTTTGGAAATTTTATGCTGTAATCTTGATAGCTTTTAAATTTTACTTTTTTACACTAAAATGTGACTGCTTTAGGTTCATTATATGTTATGCAATTTTACCATGAGATGAACTACCAATAAAAATTTTAGTTAACACTTTAGGAACAGATATTTTTGTCCAGTACAATTGATTTTGCAAGAATAGTCGCTTATTTCAATTGGCCAATTTAAATTAGTCTGAAAACTTGACTACTATTTTACTGTCAAATTTAATACTCTAACAACCATTTTATTTTACCCTGTAAATATTAGTGGAAAGGATTATTTGCCTTCTTGAGTAGGCCCTGAGCATTCCTGGTGCTAGACTGGATTTAGATATCAAAGACCCCAGTTCCCCGCATCATGGATGCAAGACATCTCCATCAAGTCTTGTTGCAGTGAGAGGGCAGCTGCTGTTGGCCAAGTCTCTGTTACCTGGGTCCCGATTTGAGATGGGCATGGGAAGCTAAGCAGCCATGGGGGCAGGAGACCTCCCTCAGCAGGGGTGAGGTTTCAGGCCCCTGCAAACTTGGGGGGGGTGAAGGTCTGTGCCCCACCTCTGTTGACCCCCAATTTCTCTCTTGATGGCCCCTTTGCGACTGTGCCTGTCTTAGGGTGTTCCTTCCCTGAGGAATCTTACCCGTCTCTGGCTAACCAGCCATCCTCCGTGGCCAAGCAGGGTGATGTGAGGTTTAGTTTTGTCTCCTTGGTCGCCTACGTCCCCATGGCCTCCATGCCCAGCAACTGCCTTGGGATCCCCTCACCTGCTGACAGAGTCCCAGCACTGATCACGTATCTTGTGGAACCCAGGTTTCTTCTCCAAGGAAGCCCAGCTCACCCCACTGGGCGAGAGAAAGATCCATGGTACCAGCCATCACAAGGCTTCAACCTTGGCATGAACAGAAGCTCAGGCAGCAGCTGTGGAAAATTGGATTGTGAGAAGACAGTCCCTCTTGGCCAAAAGGGCAAAAGGGACCAATATAAAATGCTCAGGTGCCGTCCCAGTGGTCCCTCTACACAGTGGAAGGGATTAAACCCTTTCATGTCCTTTTTAAATTGCTGCCAGACATTCAAAGAATTAGTTTGTAAGTTTGTTTGGGATAATTGTATATTATGCTGTTGTAATTCTAAAATATCTAGAGATGTGTTACCTTTGACTCCAAGCACCAAAAAGATGATTTTTTATTGATCCCCAAGGGTGCGAGGTACTATTATAGGTAATGGGGGTAATACAAATCTGGCAAAAATTATAATGACATTGTAGAATAATATCATGTAAGGATATTCTTTGCTCTAGGCCATGGCAATTCCATTTCAAACTGTCTGCCAGTTTCTTTTTGTATAGACAGGGTCTTAGCTACATTTTCTACACCTCTTCCAGGAGCATGTAGTGGTAGTCCCTTTCTTTGGTTTCCACACAAGCCAAAAACCTCTCTTTAATTTTACATACAAAGGAGCAATGGTTTGATTTGGTGTCATACAAAAGGGAAGCTGGGTGGAGTCCCCTGTGTAATTATACTTCCTTGCCCCACCCATGGTCCTCCTGGATGACCAAGGTATTTGGTATTATTGGTGACTACATTAGGAGGGGGATCAGCCCTCGTAAGGGCTCTTACCCATGAAGAGTCAAGAACATAAGTCCAAAATACTTCCACATTTGCCCCAGGTATTCTTACCGTACAGCTGTTGACTGCTAGTATGGCAAGAAAGATGTTCTCAAGCATCCTTGGGGTTCCGGTTACCTCACAATTTCTTTTTTTTTTATTTTTAAAATTTTTTATTTCTATTATTATTTTTTTAATGTGTCCTTATTCCCACATTACCCCCCATCCCCAATTCGTGCCCCACCCCCCTGTTGTCTGTGTCCATTGATTAGGCTTGTTGCATGTACACAAGTACCTTGGTTGATCTCTAACCCTTTCTCCCTTTGACCCCCTCCTTCCCTGAGGTTTGAGGTCCTGATCAATATTTCTCAGTCTCTGGATCTATTCTTGTTCATTAGTCTATGTCATTCATTATATTCCACAAATGAGTGAGATCATGTAATATTTATCTTTCTCTGCCTGGCTTATTTCACCTAGCATAATGCTCTCCATCTCCATCCATGTTGTTGCAAATGGTAGGAGCTCCTTCTTTTTTACTGCAGCATAGTATTCCATTGTGTAGATATACCACCGTTTTTTAATCCACTCATCTGCTGATAGGCATTTGGGCTGTTTCCAAATCTTAGCTATGGTGAATTGCGCTACTATGAAGATAGGGGTACATATATCCTTCCTGGTTCGTGTTTCTAGTTTCTTGGGATATATTCCTAGGAGTGGGATCACTGGGTCAAATGGGAGTTCTATTTTTAGTTTTTTGAGGAAACTCTGTACTGTTCTCCACAGTGGCTGTACCAGTCTGCATTCCCACCAACAGTGCAAAAGAGTGCCTTTTTCTCCGCATCCTCGCCAACACTTGTTGTTTGTTGATTTGTTGATGATAGCCATTCTGACTGGTGTGAGATGGTACAGCATTGTTGTTTTGATTTGCATCTCTCCGATGATTAGTGACTTTGAGCAGGTTTTCATATGTCTCTTGGCCCTCCTTCTGCCTTCTTGCGAAAAGTGTCTATTTAGATCAGTTGCCCATTTGTTGATTGGGTTATCTTCCTTTTGTTAAGTTGTATGATTTCTCTGTAAATGTTGGAGATTAAACCGTTATCGTTGATATCATTGGCAAATATGTTCTCCCATGCAGTGGGCTTTCTTGTTGTTTTATTGATGGTTTCCTTTGCTGTGCAAAAGCGTTTTATTTGATGTAGTTCCATTTGTATATTATCTCTTTAGCTTCCATTGTCCTAGAAGCAGTATCAGTGAAGAAGTTCTTTCAGCATATGTCTAAGATTTTGCTGCCTGTGGATTCCTCTAGTATTTTTATGGTATCCCGTCTTATGTTTAAGTTCTTTATCCATTTTGAGTTTACTTTTGTGTATGGTGAAAGTTGGTGACTAGTTTCATTTTTTTGCATGTATATGTCCAATTTTCCCAACATCATTTGTTGAAATGACTGTCTTGACTCCATTGTATGTTCATGCCTCCTTTGTCAAATATTAATTGGGCATAGTGGTTTGAGTCAATGTTTGGATTCTCTATTCTATTCCATTGATCTATGTGTTTGTTCTTGTGCCAGTACCAGGCTGTTTTAAGAACAGTGGCTTTGTAATACAGCTTGAAATCTGGTATTGAGATCTCACCTAGTTTGTTCTTCTTTCTCAGGATTGCTGTAGCTATTCGGGGTCTTTTTTTATTCCATATGAATTTTTGGAGAGGTCGTTCTAGGTCTGTGAAATATGCCATTGGTATTTTAATGGAAAGTGCATTGAATTTATAGATTGCTTTGGGTAGTATGGACATTTTGATTATGTTGATTCTACCAATCCATGAACATGGTATGTTATTCCATCTGTTTATGACTTTCTCTATCTCTTTTTTCAGTGTCGCATAGTTTTCCACATATAGGTCTTTTAACTCCTTAGTTAAGTTTATTCCTAGGTATATGAATTTTTTTGGTGCGATGGTAAATGGGATTGCCGTTTTAGTCTCTCTTTCTGTAAGTTCACTATTGGTGTATAGAAATGTCATAGATTTCTTGGCATTAATTTTGTATCCTGCTACAGTGCCGAATTCATTTATTAAGTCTAATAATTTTTTGATGGAGTCTTCAGAGTTTTCTATATATACTATCATGTCATCTGCAAATAAGGAGAGTTTTACTTCTTTTCCAATTTGGATGCCTTTTATTTCTTTTTCTTGTCTGATCACAATGGCTAGTACTTCCAGCACTATGTTGAACAGGAGTGGTGAGAGTGGGCATCCCTGTCTTGTTCCTGATCTTAGGGGAAATAGATTTAGATTTGCACATTGAGTATGATGTTGGCTGTGGGGTTATCATATATAGCTTTTATTATGTTGAGGTATGATCCTTCTATTCCCACCTTGCTGAGAGTTTTTATCAAGAAAGGGTGTTGGATTTTGTCAAATGCTTTTTCTGCATCAATTGATATGACTATATGATTTTTATCTCTCAATTTGTTTATGTGATGTATCGCGTTTATTGATTTGCGAATATTGTACCATCCTTGCATTCCTGGGATAAATCCTACTTGGTCATGGTGTATGATCTTTCCGATATACTGCTGGATCCAATTTGCTAGAATTTTGTTGAGGATTTTGGCATCTATGTTCATGAGGGATATTGGCCAGTAATTCTCTTTCATTGTGTTGTCTTTATATGGTTTTGGTATTAGGGTGATGCTGGCTTCATAGAAGGAGCTTGGAAGTGTTCCTTTCTCTTGAATTTTTTTGAATAGTCTGAGGAGGATAGGTTTTAGTTTTTCCTTGAATGTTTGGTAAAATTCCCCTGTGAAGCCGTCTGGGCCCAGGCTTTTGTTTGCTGGAAGCTTTTTGATGACTGCTTCAATTTCTTCCATACTTATCAGCCTATTGAGATTTTTATAATCTTCCTGAGTAAGTTTTGGAAGGTTGTATTTTTCTAGGAATGTGTCCTTTTCCTCTGTGTTGTCTAGTTTGTTAGAATAGTGTTCTTTATAGTATTTTTTAACAATCTCTTGTATTTTGGTGGGATCTGTTGTTATTTCACCTCTTTCATTTCTGATTTTGTTTATTTGGGTCCTCTCTCTTTGCTTCTTGGTGAGCCTGGCTAGAGGTTCATCAATCTTGTGTTTTCCTTTCTAAGAACCAGCTCTTGGTTTTGTTGATCTTGTGTATTGTTTTTATTTTTGTCTCTATGTCATTCATTTCTGCTCTGATCTTTATTATTTCCTTTCTTCTGCTCACTGTGGGCTTTTCTTGTTGCTCTCTTTCTAAATCTTTGAGTTGTTGAGTTAAGTGATTTATTACCATTTTTTCTTGTTTTTTGAGGTAGGCCTATAGAGCTATAAACTTCCCTCTCAGGTCTGCTTTCATTGTGTCCCATAGGATTTGCAATGTTGTGTTATTATTGTCATTAGTCTCCAGGATGTTTTTAATTTCTTCTTTGATCTCATTGATAACCCAATCATTGTTTAGTAGCATGCTATTCAGCCTCCAAGTGTTTTGTTTTTTTTGGAATGTATTTATTGTAGTTTATTTCTAATATTATGGCATTGTGGTCTGAGAAAATGCTTGATAGGATTTCAATCTTTTTAAATTTGGGGATACTTTGCTTGTGACCCAATATGTGGTCTATTTTTGAAAATGTCCCATGTGCACTTGAGAAGAACATATATTTCATAGATTTGGGGTGAAATGCTCTGAAGATGTCAATTAGGTCCATCTGATCTAGTGTGTCATTTAGAATTGCTGTTTATTTGCTGATTTTTTGTCTAGAGGATTTACCCAGTGATGTCATTGGTGTATTAAAGTGCCCTACGATGATTGTATTGTTGTCGATCTCTCCCTTGATATCTTTCAGGAGACTTTTTATGTATTTGGGTGCTCCTGCATTTAGTGCATATATGTTTACCAGAGTTATATCTTCTTGTTGAATTGCTCCCTTTAGTATTATGTAGTGGCCTTCCTTATCTCTTATTATGGTCTTTACTTTGAGGTCTATTTTATCAGCAATAAGTATCACAACCTCAGCTTTTTTCTCATTTCCATTTGCCTGAAAAATATTTTTCCATCCCTTCACTCTCAGTCTGTGGGAATCCTTTGCTCTGAGGTGGGGCTCTTGTAGACAGCAAATATATGGGTCATGTTTTCTTATCCATTCAGCTACCCTTTGGCTTTTGATTGGTGAATTTAATCCATTTACGTTTAATGTTATTATTGACAAGTACATGTTTGTTGTCATATTTTTCCTTAGTGTTTGTGTTTCTTCTTGCCTTTCTCTTTCTTCTTTTTACAGCAGTCCCTTTAGCATTTCTTGCATTGCTGGCTTGGTAGTGATAAACTCTCTTAGCCCTTTTTTGTCCGTGAAGCTCCTGATTCCACCTTTAATTTTGAATGATAGCCTTGCTGGGTATAGTATTCTTGGATTCACACCCTTGCTTTGCATCACTTTGTATATTTCATTCCATTCCCTTCTGGCCTGGTGTGTTTCTGTTGAGAAATCGGTTGATATTCTAATAGAAAATCCCTTGTAGGTAATTTTCTGTCTCTCTCTGGCAGCCTTTAAGATTCTTACTTTGTCCTTGGTGTTCGCCAATATAATTATGATGTTTCTTGGTGTCAATCTTTTGGGGTTCAACTTGTTTGGGACTCTATGTACTTCTTGGACTTGCATGGTTTTTTTCTTGCCAATATCAGGAAAGTTTTCTGTCATTATTTCTTCAAGCAGGTTTTCTATTCCTTGCTTTTCTTCCTCTCCTTCTGGTATCCCAATTAAGTGAATATTGTTTCAGTTTGTGTTGTCCCAAAGCTCCCTTAGGCTCTCCTCTTGCTTCTTAAATCTTCCTTCCAGTTGCTGCTGTGTTTGTGAGTTTTTTCCTACTTTGTCCTCTAATTCGCTGATGTGGTCCTCAGCTTCTTCTATTCTACTTTTTAAGCCTTCCACTGTGTTCTTTATTGCAGCTATGTCGTTCTTCATCTCCTCTTGATTCCTTTTCATGCTGGAGACATTCTCATTCAGCTCCTTATAGTTTTCATTGAGTTGTGTGTATTTGTCATCCATTGTTTAAACATCCTTATAACCATTACTCTGAAGTCTTTCTCTGATAAGCTGCTGGCCTCAATATCATTTAACTCCCTTTCTGGTGATTCCTCTTTTTCTTTCCTTTGGGGATTGCCTTTTTGTCTTCCCATGTTTTTCTGTAATGTTTTAGTTGTAGATCCACTTGCTTTGCTACCCAGGTTCTTTTGGGGATGGTGCTACTGGTGTAATCTCTCAGTTATCCTGGGCTTGGTAATCTAGTGTAGCTCCCTACTTGAGCTATTTGGGTTCTCTTTATGTAGGCCTGCAAGCTTGAGAGGCACAACTGTGGTGTCTAGAAGTCAGCAGATATCGAGGGGAGTGTTCCAGTTTTTGCTGTCTTGCACCCTTAGTTGAAATCGCATGTGTCCAGTGGGGACTCACAGTGGCATCCAGGAACCGTCTGTTGGGAGAGCTCACAGTGGCTCCCACTAGCACCCTGTGTGTAGATGAGCTCAAGGTGCCTGCCTGTTGGAAATTCGCTTCTTTGGAGGTGTGTTTACAGGCGCAGAGCTCTGATGCACTCTGAGGGGTCCTGGCACTGAGGTTGAGCAGGTAGGGTAATTGTGGGCCATTATTTAGGAAGAGGGGTTTTGGAATTTCTGCTGTGGGGCAGCGCGACCTTGTCTGTACAGTATCCCACCCAGCAGGGACTCAAAGCAGCTCCCCAGAGAACCCTGTGGATATATGGGCTCAGGGTGCCTTCCCTTGTCTGTGGCCATGAGTTTGCCGGCTTTGAAAATGTGCATGAACTGGTGGTGTGTTTGCCTGCACAGATCCCTGAAGCTCTCTGAGGGGCCCTGGCACTGAAGTTGCACACCTGGGGTGTCTGTGAGCAGTTATTTAGGAAGAAGCAGTTCAGAAATTCTACTGTAGGGCCGCGTGCCCTTGACTGTGCAGAATCACACTCTCGAGGGCTCTCAGTAGTTCCCAAGCACTGCCTGGGTAGTAGAGTGCCTGGGTGCCTACAGGCTGGGAATGCAGAAAATCCTGAGTTCTGGTGCTGGAGACAGGGAGGTTGTACTTACTGCTTTCAGCGGTGCACTTTTGGAGGTGAAGGTCTCAGGGTCCGCGCATCTGTAGCTGGGGTGGCAGGTCTTCTACCAGAGTGGCTGTAGTGTCCTGGTTTGCTTCCAAGACCAGACTGGGTGGTGGTGAAGCTAGGATTCTAGTCTCAAGAAGTTCTGTTCTTTAAGATGGCGGGGTCTCTGTGCCGCTGGTGTCCTCCCTGGAGTGTTTGCAGTAGCCGCGGGGTTTTGCCGTCTAAGACTGCCTGGATTGGAAGCCCCCTGGAAGAACTGCAGGGTCTAACTGTCCCTATTTCACTCACACACACACACACACACACACACACACACACACACGTCCACACTCACCTCTATCACTCCTTCACCTGATCACACACTCTCCCTCCCTACCTTCCTGCCATTTGCCATCTTCCTTCCTTCTGCCCAGAATTTATATGTATGCACTAATCACTGTGTCAATCATTTCTCAAAAAAGCATTTTTAAAAATAAAAATGAATTAAAGTGATAAATACAATGACAAATTAAAATGACATAAGTCTGCTTCTGGACCATTCTTAGGATTGTGAGAATGACCTGATTGTTTTTTATCTTGTGTCTAATGAACAGTAAATATTTCAGGGTAACTACCTCAATTTGTGTTACTTATCCCTCCCATTCCTAATGTTTAGGTCCCTTCTAAGTTCAGCCTTATGTTTCTCATGATGGACTCTGGATTCTCTAAGAAGAATTCCCTGTTTCTCTGAATTCAGAGTAGAAATATGTCTTGTGAAAAGCTATTCAGTAATAGTCTGTTGACTTACAAGACCATCTTAATGGTCTTTTTTTACTTATTTTTTATTTTTTTATTATTATTTAAGACCTTCATTAACAGGTTCTTACAGTTTGTTGACTTTTTTAAAAACATCAAGTTGTAAACTTTTATTACAAATTAAAAATAAGGTTCTTAAAAATCTCTACTTGACCAGATATAAAACAATTTAAAAAGTTTTAAAGGTGTATTGAGAAAAACCAGGCCTTTTTTTTTCATAAAAAACACATTTGTCTTACCAAAAAGAGATGTATTTAGATAAAAATAATAAAAACCTCATGCTTCATAGATAATGCAGATAGTTCTAGTTATCTGGTCAATGGGCAAAAAAAGCAAGCACTTAGGTCTTCAGCTCCTATCTTTTGTTCACTTCTTATTGCTGAAATTTCATATTCATTTCTTCTTGTTGGATGACTAAACCAGGTGATGGTAGAGATGGTAAGCTGGCATTTTTTATTCAGCCCCACACTGCTCATACTCAGGAGTGGATGAATTCTCAGCTGGTGGATTGTCTCTTTGCCAATTGTGGTTTAGTCTCCTTATGCTTTTGTCTTTTTGCCATCTTGTGGTTTAGGGTTTTCTGGGCCTCTGCATTGATCATTGAAGTTGTGGGGGGTACAGATATTGAGGTGGCTGCTGACCTTGGGTCTGGTCTCCTTCATTTTCCTTATCTTCTTCATTGTCATCCTCTGTAGGCTGTCTTTGGTGAGGACAGCCCTTGCAGAACCATGGTCTATAGCTCCGATACATATTCTGTCTCACTGGTCTACCTTGTTCTCCTGCATCCTGGTTGTCAGCACCCTCCATCACTTCTCCCTGCACAGGAGTGTTGGAATACTGTGGTCGAGGCTCATAGGGTCTCTGCATGTAATAAGTTGGGAACCTTCGCCTGCCACAGGGCTGGCACTGATGGGCCTGGCCTTCGGGAGCATGCTCTGATTTTTCGTTCTTTCCCCAACTCTCTTCTGGTAATCCTGCTGGTAATTGCGTGGAGGATCCCTGGGATGTGGATAGCATCTAGTATAATGGCTACAGTATGCTGCGTATTTACGGCCTTGCACTGGAATTCCACTAAGGCCTGTAACATTTGCTGCCTCTGCACCCTTTTCTCCTTCAACAACATGAAATTCCACAGTCTCTCCATCTCCTACACCAGTGGTCGGCAAAGTCATTAGTCAACAGAGCCAAATATCAACAGTACAATGATTGAAATTTCTTTTGAGAGCCAAATTTTTTAAACTTAAACTTCTTCTAACGCTACTTCTTCAAAATAGACTCGCCCCAGCTGTGGTATTTTGTGGAAGAGACACACTCAAGGGGCCAAAGAGCCGCATGTGGCTTGTGAGCCGCAGTTTGCCGACCACGGTCTTACACTGACAAGGTACTTCCTGGGGTTATTCTTCCTTATGGCAAACTGGTGTACAAATACATCTTCCATGATTTCATTCCTGTTGATGAAACCATATCCGTTTCTTACACTGAACCATTTTACTGTTCCAAAAACCTTTGTTGCAATGACCTTCTTGTCCCCACTGGCAGGCTCCGCCAATGTGAGACCTCCTGGGCTGCCTGTGGTGCAGGACTTGGTGTCTGCAGCACCAAGGGTGGAGGCTCTGGGGGGCAGCAGCTGGGTATGAGCTTCGCTGCTCAAGATTGCGGAGATAGTGACTGGGGCCAGCTTCAGCAGCTACAGCTCCTTCCAGGGTGTAATGGTAACTAGGAGGATAGTAACTGCGATGGGGCTGCTCAGAGCTCTCTGGAGTCCACTTTCCACTCCCACTACGGATCGAATTCTTACTTCTTTGTTTTAAATTTTAACTGTGGTAAAATTCACATAACATACAAGTTACCATCTTAACTATTTTAAGTGTATAGTTCAATTAAATTTAAGTAAATTTATATTGTTGTGCAACCATCACTACCATCCATCTCCAGAACTTTTTCATATTGTAAAACTGAAAGTCTGTACCCTTTAAACAGCAACTTGCCATTTCCCCTCCTCAGCCCATGGAAACTAACATTCTATGTTTTTAAAACTTATTTTAAAGAGAGGGGAAGGGGGAGGGATAGAGAGATAGAAACCTCGATGAGAGAGAAACATTGATTGGCTGCCTCCTGCACACCCCCTACCAGGGATCCAACTCTCAACCTGGGCATGTGTCCTGACAGGGAATTGAACCAGTGACTTCTTGGTTATGGGTCCACACTCAGCCACTGAGCCATACCAGCCAGGCCTATATTGTTTTTATAAGTTTGACTACTCTAGATATCTCACATAATTGAACATATACAGTATTTGTCTTTTTATGATTGGCTTAGTTTACTTAGCATAATGTCCTCAAAGTTCTTACATATTGTAGTGTGCATCAGAATGTCCTTCTTTTTTAGTGCTGAATAATATTCCATTATATATAAATATACCACATTTTGTAGTGGCACATTTAAAATTCCAATCATTGCAAATAATGGAGCTATGAGTCTCATATCTTTTGACCCTGGATGCCAATACAATTTTTAAAAATACAGTAGTGCTTTCTCACTTAGAGATGGTTGAAATTGGGCTCCAGGTTAGGGAAGATGAATAAATCATTGTGCTATATTTCAAATTAGAGGAGAAGATGAGGTTTCCAAATGGATCTAGTAATGGAGAATACTATTTGATGAGACTACCTCGTTACTTGAACAGAAAGTGTACAGTTAATCATGCTTCTTCTTGCTTAGGAATGATACCAATAACTGACTGGGAAGGATATCCTTCTTGACAGAAGTGCACACAGTTCAATAAGGGGTGTGCAAGGATGAAATACCTGGGTCAGCTACATCAGCCAACTCAATCCTGCTGATAAATGGAGAGCTCCTAGTAATTATACAGAAAGATTGTCTTTATAGTCTTTTGGGTTCTAGTCATAATTTCACCTGTGGCATGAATCATGCCATTCCAAAGTTCATGCCCTTTGCCACTGTCATTTCTAACTCCAGGTGTACTTGGGAGTTGCAGAGAGGAAATTATGGCATGAGTGGTAGGAGCAATAATGGCAGAGATTAGAGGATATAGAAGACATGGGTGCTATAGTTGAATGCAAGAGAAACTTAGGTCTCTTTAGTTCATACAGAGTTCTTTACCAGTTGCAGTGGTATGTGGCAAATATTTTTATTTAAATATTTCCAATAAACCGCCTAAACAGGCTGTCAGGGCAGGATCCATCTCAAACCCTGCCCATTGCACTAACTGTTGAGGCTGAGCCCCTCTGCCAGGGGCTGGACCTTCTTGGACGCCAGGTGGTAGATGTAGAAACCATGAGAGGTTGTGGATGTATATAAGAAAGCCTTTATTATAGAAGCAAGTGGCCATAAAGCCATCAGACAAAACAGTCTTTCATAGCAATGTCCCATACAGGTAGCTGCACACCAGCTGATAAACCAAATACCAACATCAGTCTCTGTACCCAAAGTTATTACCTGAGCAGCTGCACGCTGCCCCAAGATTCACCACCTCACATAGTAGCAGCACCTGAGCTCTCTGCCTCTGCAGCTTCTCCAACCTCCCCAGCCTTTCCTGTACTCCTCTCACAGCAGCAGCAGTACACTGGCTGGTCAGTAACGTATTATACCACTGGGATAAAAGAGGCCTCCTGCCAATAGTTACGTCAATCATTTTGGCTACAGCAAGGCACGCGTGCACAGTACACCATAATTGTCCATGCACCTATTTATGGTATCTTAGCCTTGAACATTCTGATTAAGATTCCCATGTTCAGAGTGGCCTTGGCCATCCGGCATATTATCAACAAGGTCTTTCATGCTCTGAGTTGCCTTGACTGTCCTGCGACTCTGGCATGGTTCCCACACAGGCTAATTACTAGAACCTTGGGATATTTGGGCTAGACCCAACATCACCCATACAGAGATGGTACTAGAAAATAATTGCTTGGGCTAAAATTAACACTTGACTAATATGAGCCCCCAAATCTTTAATGGTAACTTTGTACTCTTAGCCTTGGCAAGTGCTTTCCTAGCCCCAAAATGGCAAAAGACCTGTAGACCTATAGCACTTTTCAAAAATTTCCCTTTCACTTTTTTCTCACTAGTGATACAAAAGAGATTGGTATATTTAAATATGCATACTCACATAGGTATATATATATATATATATATATATATATATATATATATGCACATGCCCAAATGCAGTGTCAACATTTATTGAACGCAGAATACTATGTGGCAGGAAATAAGTACCAAGGGCAATTAAAAAAAAACCACACCTAGCCCTAATCAGCTTGGCTCATTGGATAGAGCGTCAGTCTGTAGACTGAAGGGTCCCAGGTTCGATTCCAGTCAAGGGCATGTACTTTGGTTGTGGGCACATCCCCAGTAGGGGGTGTGCAGGAGGCAGCTAATCGATGTTTCTCTCATCGATGTTTCTAACTCGCTATCCCTCTCCCTTTCTCTCTGTAAAAAAAAAAACACAATAAAATATATTTTTAAAATTAAAAAAACACCTAATCTCTGCACACATAATACTTACAGTCTAATGGACAATTTGTGATACACAGAAAGGTAAAAATTGATTGCTGTAGAGATAAAAATCTCTTTCTCTTCCATAACATTTATTTATTTTTATTCTGTGTGCAAAACTAATGCATGTTTCTTGCAAAAACTTTAGGGAATAATAACCCATAATGCCAGTATTTAGAAATATATGTTAATATTTAAATATATACTTTTCCAGATTTGTTTTACCCATACTTACAAAATATGTCTTTAAAATAAAATTAGAATCATAAAACAAAATTAAAATCATATTATGTATATCATCTAATAAACTGATTTTTCTTGATTGACAATATGTCATAAACATTTTCCATGTCATTAAACTAAAATAAACCATTTAATGGTGCTATAATATTCCATCCTGAATTATGCCATAATTTATTAACAAATACCCTAATTCACAACAAAGTTCATATACTTAAGTTTTTCTAAAGTGTCAAATACATAAGATATAAATAAGAAAACA
Source organism: Eptesicus fuscus (assembly GCF_027574615.1). Lineage (NCBI taxonomy): Eukaryota > Metazoa > Chordata > Mammalia > Chiroptera > Vespertilionidae > Eptesicus > Eptesicus fuscus. The sequence continues at coordinate 45,768,081 of NC_072473.1, forward strand.
AAAGTTACCTTTAATTCCACCATCCAGAAATAAACACTATTAATATTTTGGTGACTCTATAGCCAGATGTTTTTGTAGATATTATTATACATATTTTAAAAGGTGCCCACTAGCCCTGGCCAATGTGTCTCTCAGTTGGTTGGAGCATCGGCCTGTACAACAAAAACTGGTGGGTTCGGCCCTAACCGGTTTGGCTCAGTGTCGGCCTGCAAACTGAAAGGTCCCAGGTTCGATTCCAGTCAAGGGTATGTACCTTGGTTGCGGGCACATCCACAGTAGGAGGTGTGCAGAAGGCAGCTGATCGATGTTTCTCTCTCATCAATGTGTCTAACTCTCTATCCCTCTCCCTTCCTCTCTGTAAAAAAGCAATAAAATATATTTTTTAAAAAGTGGTGTGTTCGATTTCTGTTCAGGGCAACCAATAGATCTCTCTCTCTCTCTCTCTCTCTCTCTCTCTCTCTCTCTCTCTCTCTCTTCTTCACTCTCTAAATAAAATTTTAAAAAAGGAGCATACTATATTTGTCACCAGGATTTTCATATTATAACATATCATAAATATCTCTCAATACCAATAAATATAGGCAGACATAATCACATTGAATTTCTGAAATACATTTCACTGTACAGTTGTACTATAAGTTATATAACCAATACTATATTTCTGAATATTTAGATTGTTTCTATTTTGCATTGTTATTAACAACAATGTTTTGATGAGTAGTCTTATATATAAAGCTTTGTGCACTTATATAATTATTTCCTCAAGATCAATTCCTAATTGTAGAATTACTAAATTAAAGAACACACAGAGAGCCGAAACCAGTTTGGCTCAGTGGATAGAGCATCAGCCTGCGGACTGAAAGGTCCCAGGTTCGATTCCGGTCAAGGGCATGTACCTTGGTTGTGGGCACATCCCCAGTAGGGGGTGTGCAAGAGGCAGCTGATCGATGTTTCTAACCCTCTATCCCTCTCTCTTCCTCTCTGTAAAAAATCAATAAAAAATATATTTTTTTTAAAAAAAGAACACACAGAGAAAATAAAAATTTGAAAATTAAACAAAACTAACTCAAAAAAAAAAAAAAAAGAAGAAGAAGAAAGAGAAGAAGCAGTAAAATGGGTCCTGAAGGGATCTGGTCAGAGAAAAAAAAAAAACACACATATTTTTAAGGCTTTTGGGCTATAATGCTAAATTTTACTTCAAAAGTTTGGACCAATGTACATTTTCACTAATTGTAGGAGCTTCATATATATGGATGTTATTTTTGTACTATTTTATTCAAAGGTAACTCCTTGTCTCAAAATCACTGATGAAAAAGTAATTTATGATTCAATTGATTTGCAAGTGCCACATTATCAACTATTCCATCTTTATTGGAATATTTGTGTATAATTTGGGCTTTTTATTTCCCATTCTTCTAAGTGGCACTACTTCTTCAAAATTCTCTCTCTCTCTCTCTCTCTCTCTCTCTCTCTCTCTCTCTCTCTGAAATTCTCTTAAAATAACAAACCATGTTAGCTCCCAATTAAATTCTTCTTTAGGTATTCAAATCTACAGAATTAGCCTTGCCTGTAGTAACTGCCTACAGGGTGATTTGACAAATGCCATTAAGTATTCCCACCTGAAAATATCTTTCCCAACAATCTGATTTGGCTCCCCCAAAAGACCTCTCTTTTGGTTATACCAAAGTTCTCAAACAGGTTGCACATTCAATTATTTTGGGAGGTGTGTTTGTTTGTTTTTAAATACAGATATCTGGATCCCACCTGAGTCCTAGTGAATCAGACTTGCCAGGTTAGGCTCTGGCATCAGTGATTTAGATGTTTGGAGATCACTGGTTTCAAGAAAAAAAGCAGCAAATTATCTCAAGAAAGCAAAAGTTAAAATCTGTATTTATTACCTGGCACAATCTTTCAGTCCTTTCTCCTAAACTGGATGTTAGCTTATTCAATTTGAACTAATTGTCACTTTGGAATAGGCCACCAAGGAGGCTTGAGCACTAAGAGGAAAAACTATACAATTGGCTTATTTTGGAAAGAAATTAATGTAATGCAGTGATCTCTGCACAGCATTGGCCTAAAGGCCAGGAAGACCAATCCATAAACAAGGTGTATGTTAATTAGCATGTTAAGTGTATTCAGCATGATCTTAGGTGATATTCAGATGTACATTATGTATTTTACTAATTATGTATTGATTTTTCTCATTGTCCTCCATTTATAGCATGATACAGGTTTTCCATTTATACTAGTGATGGAAAATAATTTTTAATAAACATATTTACACTTTATTTTATAATTTTTAAAATTATTTATTGGTCAGAGAGAGAAGATGGCTGCCGACAGGAAGGCAGACTGCAAGATAGTGTGTGAGTGAGAAAACAAAGGTAGAGTGTGTGGTCGCACGGGGAGTGTTTGCTGGTGAGTTGAGGGACAGCTATACTCCAGGAGACTGTGGGGGACTGCTGCACGGGACTCCCATGACCAGGCAGCCCACACTGCTGCTGGGTTCCCTCCTGGATTGACCGGCTTGGCACGGACACCACGCCATCTTGAAGGGGAAAGTGGATGTTATCGGGAGCCTGAAAAGCCCGGGGGATCTACAACTACAGCACCCACTGAACAGCTGCGAACCCAAAAACACTGGTCTCCAATTGGTGCAAGCATGCAGATTCAGAGAAGCTCTACACTCCCTCATGGAAAGAAGAGAGAAAACTACATAACCAGACACACGGAGAAGAGAGACCATGGGGAGACAAAGAAACAGCCCACATATGAAAGAAAAGCAGGCATCACCAGAAAAGGAAGTAAAGGAAATGGAGGCAAGCAACCTGTCAGAGAAAGAATTCAGAGAAATGGTCATAACATGGATGAAAATAATGGAAGACAAATTCAACAATATGTGTAAGAACCAAGAAGAAATGAAGAAGAACCAAGAAGAAATGAAAAATGACATTGCTGCTGTAAAGAACTCAATAGAAAGCATCAAGAGTAGACTAGAAGAAGCAGAGGACTGCATCAGTGAGCTAGAAGACAAGGTAGGAAAAAATACCCAAGTAGAGCAGCTTCTACAAAAAAAATTAAAAAGCATGAGGAGAGCCTAAAGGAACTTTGGGACAACACAAAACAAAACAACATCCACATAATAGGGGTGACAGAAGGAGAGGAAACTGGGTAAGAAATAGAAAACCGGTTTGAAGAAATAATGACAGAAAACTTCCCTGATATAGGGAAGAAAAAACCCACAAAAATCCAAGAAGCTCACAGAGTCCCAAACAAAATGAACCCCAACAGACCAACACCAAGGCACATTATAATTAAATTGGCAAACACCAACGATAAAGTAATAATCTTAAAAGTGGCCAGAGAGAGACAGAAAGTTACCTACAAAGGATCCCCTATCAGACTAGTGACCAATTTCTCAACAGAAACACATCAGGCCAGAAGGGAATGGAATGAAATATACAAAGTCATGCAAAGGAAGGGTCTGAATCCAAGAATACTGTACCCAGCAAGGCTATCAATCAAAATTGAGGGTGAAATCAGGAGCTTCACAGACAAAAAAGGACTTAGGGAGTTTATTACCACCAAACCAGCAATGCAAGAAATGCTAAATGGTCTGCTGCAAAAAAGAAAGAAAGAAGAAAGAAAGAAAGAAAGAAAGAAAGAAAGAAAGAAAGAAAGAAAGAAAGAAAGAAAGAAAGAAAGAAAGAAATTGGAAGTAAAGAAGGAACAAAGGGGTAAAGAATAAAAATGGTGACAAACAAGTACCTATCAATAATAACTTTACATGTAAATGGATTAAATGCCCCAATCAAAAGACATAGGGTAACGGATTGGATAAGAAAACATGACCCATATATCTGCTGTCTACAAGAAACTCACCACAGAAAAAAAAGACGCACACAGACTGAGGGTGAAGGGATGGAAAAGGGTTTTTCAGGAAAATGGAAATGAAAAAAAAGCTGGGGTAGCAGTATTTATATCTGACAAATTAGATCTCAAAATGAAGGACATAACAAGAGATAAGGAAGGCCACTTCATAATACTAAAGGGAGCCATCCAACAAGAAGAAATAACTGGTAAATATATACGCACCCAATACAGGAACACCCAAATACATTAAAAAAAAAAAAAAAAAACTTCTGGAGGATATCACGGGAGAGATTGACAGCAATACAATCATAGCAGGGGACTTTGATACCGCACTATCACCATTGGACAAATCCTCTAAACAAAAAATCAGCAAAGAAACATCAATCCTAAATGACTCAATAGACCACATGGAATTAATTGACATCTTCAAAACATTTCACCCCAAAGCCACAGAATATACATTCTTCTCAAGTGCACATGGGTCATTTTCAAAGATAGACCACATATTGAGTCACAGGCAAAGTCTCTTCAAATTCAAGAAGATAGACATAATATCAAGCATCTTCTCAGATCACAGTGGCATAAAACTGGAAATCAACTACAATTTAAAAAATCCAGAAACACATGTAGACCACACAGCATGCTATTAAACAATGACTGGGTTACCAGAGAGATCAAAGAAGAAATAAAAATCATCATGGCAACAAATGACAATGAAAACAAAACAATCCAAAATCTATGGGACACAGTGAAAGCAGTCTTGAGAGGGAAGTTCATAGCTCTACAAGCCTACTGCAAAAAACAAGAAACAATGGTAATAAATTACCTAACCCTACAACTCAAAGAGTTAGAAAGAGAGCAACAAAAAAGCCCAGTGTAAGCAGAAGGAAGGAAATAATAAAGATCAGAGTGGAGATAAACGACATAGAGACCAAAAAAACAATACCAAAGATCAACAAAACCAAGAGCTGGTTCTTTGAAAGGATAACAAGATTGATGAACCTCTAGCCAGGCTCACCAAGAAGCAAAGAGAGAGGACCCAAATAAACAAAATCAGAAATGAAAGAGGAGAAATAACATCAGACCCCACCCATATACAAAGGATTTTTATGGACAATTTTATTCCAACAAACTGGACATATTCCTAGAAAAATAAAACCTTCCAAAACTCAATCAGGAAGAATCTAAACATCTCAATAGGCCAATGACTATGGAAGAAATTGAAGCAGTCATCAAAAAGCCACCAGCGAACAAAAGCTCCGGGCCAGACAGCTTCACAGGGGAGTTTTACCAAACATTCAAGGAAGAAGTAAAACCTATCCTCCTCAAACTATTCCAAAAAATTCAAGAGGAAGGAACACTTCCAAACTCCTTCTATGAAGCCAGCATCACCCTAATAGCAAAACCAGATAAAGACAACACAATGAAAGAGAATTACAGGCCAATATCCCTTATGAATATAGATGCCAAAATACTCAACAAAATTCTAGCAAATCGGATCCAGCAGTACATCAGAAAGATCATACACCATGACCAAGTAGGATTTATCCCAGGAATGCAAGGATGGTACAATATCCGCAAATCAATAAACGTGATACATCACATAAACAAATTGAGAGATAAAAACCACATAGTCATATCAATTGATGCAGAAAAAGCACTCGACAAAATCCAACATCCATTTTTGATAAAAACTCTCAGCAAGGTGGGAATAGAAGGATCATACCTCAACATAATAAAAGCCATATATGACAAACCACAGTCAACATCATACTCAATGGACAAAAACTAAAACCATTTCCCCTAAGAATAGGAACAGGACAGGGATGCCCACTCTCACCACTCCTGTTTGACATAGTACTGGAAGTACTAGCCATTGCTATCAGACAAGAAGAAGAAATAAAAGGCATCCAAATTGGAAAAGAATAAGTAAAACTGTCCTTATTCTCAGATGACACGGGGTTGTACATAAAAAAACCCTAGAGACTCCATCCAAAAACTATTAGATTTAATAAATGAATTTTGCAACATAGCTGGATACCAAATTAATGCCAAGAAATCTACAGCATTTCTATACACCAATAGTGAACTTACAGAACATCATTAAAATGTCCATAATACCCAAAGCAATCTATAGATCTCATGCACTCCCCATTAAAATACCAATGGCATATTTCACAGACCTAGAAAGAACTCTCTAAAAATTCATCTGGAATAAAAAAAAAGACTCTGAATAGCCTCAGAAATCCTGAGAAAGAACAACAAAGTAGGTTGGATTTCAATACCAGATTTCAAGCTGTATTACAAAGCCACTGTTCTCAAAACAGTCTGGTACTGGCATAAGAACAGACATATAGACCAATGGAATAGAATAAAGAACCCAGATATTGACCCAAACCACTATGCTCAATTAATATTTGACAAAGGAGGCATGAACATACAATGGAGTCAAGACAGTCTCTTCAATAAATGGTGTTGGGAAAATTGGACAGATACATGCAAAAAAATGAAACCAGATCACCAACTTACACCATACACAAAAATAAACTAAAAATGCATCAGGGACTTAAACATAAGATGGGAAACCATAAAAATACTAGAGGAATCCATAGGCAGAGAAATCTCAGACATATGCTGAAGCAATTTCTTCACAGATACCACTCCTATGGCAATGAAAGTAAAGAGAAAATACACAAATGGGACTACATCAAAATAAAAAGCTTTTATACAGCAAAAGAAACCATCAACAAAACAAGAATGCCCACTGTATGGGAGAACATATTTGCAAATGTTATCACTGATAAAGGTTTAATCTCCAACATCTACAGGGAACTTATACAACTTAATAAAAGGAAGATAAATGATCCAATAAAAAAATGGGCAACGGACCTAAATAGAATCTTTTCAGAAGAAGAGAGAAGGAAGGCCAAGAGACATATGAAAACATGCTCAAAGTCACTAATTATCTGAGAGATGCAAATCAAAATGCCAATGCAGTAATATCTCACACCTGTCAGAATGGCAATCATCAACAGATCAACAAAAGACAAGTGCTGTTGAGGATGCCGAGAAAAAGGAATCCTCATGTACTGCTGGTGGGAATGCAGATTGGTGCAGCCACTGTGGAGAACAGTATGGAGTTTCCTCAAAAAACTAAAAATAGAACTCCCATTTGACCCAGTAATCCCACTTCTAGGAATATATCCCAAGAAACTAGAAACACCAATCAGAAAGGATATATGCACCCCTATGTTCATAGCAGCACAATTCACAATAGCTAAGTTTTGGAAACAGCCTAGGTGCCCATGAGCAGATGAGTGGATTAGAAAACTGTGGTATATCTACACACTGGAATACTACGCTGCTATAAAAAAGAAGGAATTCTTACGATTTGAAGCAGCATGGATGGAACTGGAGAGCATTATGTTAAGTGAAATAAGCCAGTCAATGAAAGAAAAATACCACATGATCTCACTCATTTATGGAAAATAAAGACCATTATAACCTGATGAACCAAAAGATAGATACAGAGACAGTAAAGCACTGAACATACTGTCAAATTACAGTTGGAAGGATGGGGAGTGTTGGGGAGGGGGGGAAAGAGATCAACCAAAGGACTTGTATGCATGCATATAAGCACAACTAATGGACACAAGACACTGGGGGTGGGATGAGGACACACGATAGGGGGGGTAATGGAGGCTGGGGGAAGATAATTGGGGGAAAAAAGGAAATATATGTACTACTACATTTAATACTTTAAACAATAAAAACATAAAAATAAATTCAAAAAATTATTTATTGTTTAAAGTATTACATATGTCTCCTTTTTCTCCCATTGAATTCTCCCTGGCCACTCCCACCCCCCCCAGCACATACCCTCACCCACCTACTGTCTGTGTCCATGGGTTATTCTTATATGCATGCTTACAAGTCCTTTGATTGATCTCACCCCCCCCCCCCCCGCCATTCCCCTGCCTTCCTTCTGAGGTTGGATGATCTGTTCGATCTTCTATGTCTCTGAGTCTATTTTTGTTCATCAGTTTATGTTGTTCATAATATTCCAAAAACGAGTGAGATCATGTGATACTCATCTTTCTCTGACTGGCTTATTTCGATTAGCATAATGCTCTCCAGTTCCATCCATGCTGTTGCAAATGGTAAGAGTACCTTCTTTTTTATAGCAGCATAGTATTCCATTGTGTAGATGTGCCACAGTTTTCTAATCCACTCATCTGCTGATGGGCACTTAGCCTGTTTCCAAAACTTAACTATTGTAAATTGTGCTGCTATGAACATAGGGATGCATATATCCTTTCTGATTGGTATTTCTGATTTCTTAGGATTTATTCCTAGAAGTGGGATTACTGGGTCAAATGGGAGTTCCTTTTTTAATTTTTTGAGGAAACTCCATACTGTTTTCCACAGTGGCTTCACCAGTCTGCATTCCCACCAGCAGTGCATGAGGGTTCCTTTTTCTTCACATCCTCTCCAGCACTTGTTTGTTGATTTGTTGATGATAGCCATTCTGACAGATGTGAGATGGTACCTCACTGTCATTTTGATTTGCATGTCTCTAATGATGAGTGACTTTGAGCATGTTTTCATGTCTCTTGGCCTTCTGTATGTCAGCTTTTGAGAAGTGTCTATTTAGGTCCTTTGCCCAGTTCTTGATTGAATTATCTTCTTTTTGTTAAGATGTATGAGTTCCCTATAAATTTTGGAGATTAATCCTTATTGGATATAATTTTAGCAAATATGTTCTCCCATACAGTAGGCTTTCTTGTTCTTTTTTGATGGATTTTGCTGTGCAGAAGCTTTTTATTTTGATGTAGTCCCATTTGTTTATATTCTTATGTTCCATTGTCCTAGGAGCTCTATTGGTAAAGATATTGCTACGATATATGTCTAGTATTTTGCTGCCTATGGATTCTTCAAGATTTTTATGGTTTCCCATCTTACATTTAAGTTCTTTATCCATCTTGAGTTTATTTTTGTGTATGGTGTAAGTTGGTGGTCTAGTTTTATTTTTTGCATGTATCTGTCCAATTTTCCCAACACCATTTATTGAAGAGACTGTCTTGACTCCATTGTATGCTCTTGCTTCCTTTGTCAATGGAGCATAATGAGTTGGGTCAATTTCTGGGTTCTCTGTTCTGTTCCATTGGTCTATATGTCTGTTCTTGTGCCAGTACCAAGCAGTTTTGAGAACTGTGGCTTTGTAATATAGCTTGATATCTGGTATTGTGATCCCTCCAAATTTATTCTTCTTTCTCAGGATTGCTGTGGCTATTTGGGGTCTTTTTAAATTCCATATAAATTTTTGGAGAGTTTGTTCTAGGTCTGTGAAATATGACGTTGGTAGTTTAATGGGGAGTGCATTGAATCTATAGATTGCTTTGGGTAGTATTAACATTTAAATGATGTTGATTCTACCAATCCATGAACACAGTATATTCTTCCATTGGTTTATATCTTCTTCTATGTCTTTTTTCAAGTCCTGTAGTTTTTCAAGTCATATTTATATTTTAAAAGGTGAGTCAATTTAAAGGGAAAATTACTGACAACAAGGGGATATAACAAAACTTTTGAATATGGTTAGAAATTAACTAGAGTTGGCTAAATACTGATAGTGAGATTCCTGAGGTAGATGCTTGGAAATTTAGTTGGGGCAGAAATTCTGAAGGGACAACCAAAATAAACTTTGTCTCTCTGGCAACTTTGCTCAGGGTAAGACCTAATTAATACTAACTACATTTGTGTCACTTAGATTCCTCACCTTATCTTGTGTTGGCTTTGAGCTTATTTATTTAAAAGTCAGTCAAACTGCATAATTTTAACTAATGGAAATTGACCAGTCCAGCTACACTGCTGCCTGTCTGATATTCTATTGATGACTTTAGGCTTCTTGCTGAATCAAGTTCTGAGTCAAAGAAGAAGGTAGGAAATCTAGTTGTGTCTTAGTATTATGATATTTTTGTCACTGTGTATCGTTTTTGTAGAAGATTTACTTCAAAACAGAACAAAAAAACCCAAGACTCTGGCATCTAGAATCCTTGTCAATAATGAGGGTTTGTAGGCAGATTCACATAATAGGCGCTCCTTCAAAAGTGCAAGTGTGTTTTCCAGTATGGGAGTAGCTGAGAGACCATGATGGAGAAGATAGTGCACTGAGTAAAAAAGAGAGCGAGGTATTTGCTTCTCTTTGCTTAGAGTTCAAACTAGTGCAGGTCAGCTACCACTCAATGTGAAATGGCTATAAGGGTAGTGTGTCCTTCATGTGTGAGAAATGGATGAATTTGCTAGCCCTGTGCTCCATGGAGAAAGCAAAAGCATCCAAATAAAAATACTCCCTTACATAAACTGATGAACAAAAACAGATCCAGAGACAGAGAAGCATTTATCAGATGCTCAAACCTCAGAGGGAAGGTAGGGGAGAGTTGGGATAAGGGGGAGAGATCAACCAAAAGACTTATATGCATGCATATAAGCATAACTAATAGACAGAGACAGCGGAGGGGTGAGGGCATGTATGGGAGTAGGGTGGGGGGCAATGGGGAATATGGACACATATGTAATACCTTAAACAATAAAAAAGTGAAAAATAAAAAAATGTAAAGATGTATGTCATAAAAAAATACTCTCTTCCACTCCCTATTCTGAATCATGTGGAATTGTCTCTTTAATAACCCACTTGCAGTTATTTTTCTGTCTAAAGGGTACTATTTGTCTGAAAGGTTAGTTTGTATAGCAAGCATGTCAAACTCAAAGGCTAACATGGGCTAAAGAAACAAGGTTTAAGTTTATGTGGGCCACAAAAAAAACAAAAGCTTCAATTTTCATAGGAACATAAGTTTATTTTGATAGAGACATGCTGAATACAAAGGGCTGAAATAAATGAGTAATCATAACAAAATAATAGAACATTTTAATAAAAATTAATATTTTTTCTTGAACATTAACCTACTAGTACTAGACACTGAATAACTGCACAAATTAATAAGTATAACGCAAATAAACTTATTTTCCTTGTTCTCCGAAAGCAAAATATTTCCTGTTGCACACACCAAGCAAGTCAGTACAAGACTAATGATGTGGCCATCGGCTACTAAAATATTCACTGCTAGTATTAGTGGAGAGAAATGGTGTGCCTGTGCGTAAGGTGAGTAAGGGAAATGAATACAACATGATTATAGTAATCAGTCATTAGCGAATGTTGTAGTTCATTGTTAATAATTATGTATAACAGATATTGTAAAAATTAAGTTATGAAATTTTTATTAAAACGTTTCTTACATACTGTTATAATCCCTGGGCCACAAAAATATTAGTTGTGGACCACATGTGGCCCGCGAGCCACATGTTTGACATGCTTGTTGTATAGGTTTAATTGAGGGATTAAGCACCTGACCTGGACTCTAAAGTAACAGACTCAGTACATATCCAAGGCTCCTTCACTTACTAGCTGTATTGCTTGATAGAGTTACTTTAAATTTTAATTTTCCCAACTTTAATATGGGTATACTAATACCTACGTCACATGCTTCTTGTGAGCCTGAAATAAGAGGACTGTTTAGTGGTAATACAGAGCCTGGCACATTTTAGTATATGTGCTGCCTACATAAGCACAACATTTTAAGCCCCCAATAAATATTAATTTTATTTTCTACTTCTATATGTAGGTAGTAAGGCATACTTTAAAACAGAATTCTATTTCTCCTTGACATATAGAGCTATGGAAGACTGATAGGCATTTTATCACAGCTAGATCATCTTGAGTTCTTAGAAGCAGATAAGCACTGCCCAGGCTTTCCTGAAGTCAGAGATTGTATTTTGCCCCTAGGTATTTCCAAGTACTTTTTGTCTTGCCAAAAAGGAAAAAAAAAAAAAAAGAATTAATCTAGTGTGAGAGCGAGCGAACGAGAGAGAGAATGTATTAGAAAAGACCATGCCCATTCAAGATCTTTAGTATTGTAAGATATACAGAACATCTAATGAATAAAATTTCCAGCTAAGCTGGGCTTTCTATCTTTTAATCATCTTTAAGAAAATATTATTTTCATGTATTATTTACTTAAGCCCTGGTTTAGGAGCTAGGAGATCTGGGTTGTTAGGAGCAGCATGCACTTATAATACAAACCTATCTCCATTAATTCCTAGTTGTGTGATCTCATGTATATTTTGGTTTTGCTGCTTTGAGTTTCATTTTCCTCAACTATAAAATGCTCATAACATTTTTCAATGTTGTTTTTTTTTTTAATGAGAGTTAAATGATATAATGTACATAATGTTCTTGGCACATAGTAGAGACACATAGAAGGGTAACTATTATTGTTTTTACTAAAGTCCATCTTTCAAACACTTCTCTACAGATAACCTGCATCTGAACCTTCTGGAGAGTTTATTTAAAATGTAGATTCCTAAGTTCTTAAAATGTCTGAATCAGAATCCTAGGATGAGGCCTAGGCGTCTGCACTTTATTTAAAGGCCTCACCCATCTCCTCATCTGAGTTTGAGATATGAAAGCTTTTCGAGGAAAAAAAAGTCTGCACTTGGGTTTTTTGTTTGTTTATTTTCTCAGTGAGTTTTGGGGGAATGGAGGTCTTTTGGAAGCTGGAGCTTTTCAGTCAGGGTGCTGAGGAGAGACCTTTCTATGAAGAGACTAGGGAAGCCGGGAGTGTGTTAGGTTTGAATGCAAGGTCCAAAGAGTTCAGAAAATGTTGAGAGGGTACAAAACAGTGCAGGTGGAGATGGAAGTGGATTTATAGCTGACCTGTATGGAAATGAAAATTTAGGTGGGTATAGGACCAGATGGGCTTGAGGTTTTTAAGGTGACTGAGGAGGATGGAGATAAAAAGCATGGACAGAGTCATTCTGTCTTCAAAGAGAAATTTGTTACATAGTTGTTTGATGCCAGGGACAGTGCATAGTCAACATTTTATTTTCACAGTTTAAATAATTAAATAAATAGATTACTAATTGGAGATACGATAAGGCTTCTCTAAATTGAAAAGCCTCTTCTCCCTGCAATAGTACACTCAAGTTGTTACAGGAAGATTACTTTCTAGTTGTTTGGCATGAGTTGGAAAATTGTCCTTTGTTTTCTAACTAGAGCATCTAAAACATTCATGTTTTGAAACATAAGGTGCTTGACATTACTTCACTAGACAGGTTATTTTTATATTCCCAGAAATCATATAATGTAAAGAGACACCTTTCATTGTGTCTATAATCGCTAGAAAAAAGGCATGACAGTAAATATACTGAGTTCCCCTACTACTCATTTAATTAACTAGACATAAATACATATTTTATTTCTACTATATTTAAATATTTTCAATAATACTTTCTATTTCTAGAGTATATGTTATTGGAGAACAACCACATTAATTAACTTACAAGTCATTTGTGGGATGAACAATAGATATCACTATATACATTTTTCAAAGAGATAAACTGAGTTCTAAAGCAACTAGGTTTTCAATAACAATGCAAACACAAATATGGCATTGAGGTGTGAGTAATGAAAGCATTTGTAATCTTTTCTACCAGTCTACGATGAATATATGATGTTGGTTTTTTTTAAGTTTTCTAAATATGGTAAGGAATAGAAGGGCTTTACTCTTACACTATGTGCTTCACTCTCTAATCTTTCACTTATTTTTAAAACCTCTGACATTCTATAAATACAAGCTTGTGGGTGACTTCCTTAAAAGTGTTGCCTGGGCCCCTACAGTAGAACCAACACATCAGCTTTGGGTTCCACATATCTTTACAAAATGACTGTAGATGAACTATATCCTTGTAGGATACCTCTCTTTTTCTGAATTGTGAACTTCCTCAAGACAGAGACTATATCTTTTATATTGACAGCCCCAAGGTCTACCACAGTGCCATAGCACACAATACATATTGTTGAATGAATGACTTAACTGAATAAAATGAATTACTGATTACCTTTCACTTGTCTTTTCCCATCCTTTTATCCCCTTCCTCAGGGAAACCGAAGAAAACATTTATGATTCATTTATATCTTGAATATTATTGTGAACTCCTAAAGAATCTAACTGAGACAAAATGGAAGCACTAAGAGACAGACATTTGTTTTCCAATTAAATTGATTTGAGCCAGTGATACTTATTCAAAAGATTTTAAAAAGCTACTTAGACATTAGAAGTAGTTTCTAAACTAAATAAATATACATATTGTAGGTGTCATTGTAGGTGGCAGCTGGGCTGCCAGAGGGATGTCTGACTGACAGCTTTGGTCCAATCCCACGGGGAGCGGGCCTAAGCCAGCAGGTCTACATCCCCTGAGGGGTCCCAGACTGCAAGAAGGTGCAGGCGGGGCTGAGGGATCCCCCTGAGTGCATGAATTTTCATGCACCAGGTCTCTAGTTTTAATATAAAAATACATGCATGTAATTTATTTTTTCATTTTTAAAAAATTTCCCCATCATTGATTAAGGTATTACAAATGTGTCCTTATCCCCACATTGTCCCCCCCACCCCCCAATTCTTCCCTCACCCTCACCCCCTGTTGTCTGCGTCCATTGCTTACATGCATGTAATTTCATACATTGCTTGTTTTCATCCTATATAATAAAAGTGTAATATGCAAATTGATCGAACGGTGGAACAACCAGTTGCTATGGCAGGCACTGACCATGGTGGGTGGGGGGCAGATGCTCAACACAGGAGCTGCCCCCTGGTGGTCAGTGCACTCTCACAGGGGGAGCACCGCTCAGCCAGAAGCCGGGCTCATGGCTGGCGAGTGCAGCGGCAGTGGTGGAAGCCTCTCCCACCTCCTCTGCAGGCAGGCAGTAAGGAGCAAGGGGTCCCGGACTGCGAGAGCCCCGGACTGCAAGAGGGATGTCTGACTGCTGGCTTAGGGAGCAGGCTGGGCTGAGGGACATCACCCCCCAGTGCACATATCTCGTGCACCAGGCCTCTAGTTTAATAACATACCTGGACATATTTAGACCTAGCTACTAATTTTCAATGGCTGTGTAGGAGTTTGTTATGCAGATGTACTTTAAAGTAATTAAGTAATTACTTTTGAATAGTTATATTTTAGTAGTAGTAGTAGTTCTTCTTCTTCTTCTTCTTCTTCTTCTTCTTCTTCTTCTTCTTCTTCTTCTTCTCCTTTTTGTTGTTAATCCTCAGCTGAAGATATTTTTCCATTGCTTTTTTTCCTTTAGAGAGAATTGAAGGGAGGGGGAGGGACACAGAGAGAGAAAAGTAGATGTGCCAGAGAGAGACACATCTATTGGTTGCCTCCAGCATGCACCACAACCAGGGCCAGGGATTGAGCCTGCAATGAGGTACATGTCCTTGATCAGAATCCAATTTGGGACCCTTCAGTCCAAGGACTGATGCTTTATCCACAGAGCCACACTGGCTAGGACTGTTATTTCAATGATTAACATTACATACATCTTTGTCCACTTCTTTTCCTTAAAATACATTTCTGTATGTGTCTTGTCGGTCAAACAGTATGGATATTTGAGGCTTTTGACACGTATTGACAAATTGCCTCAAAAATATTATATCAATTTGTAACAGCAGCATACAAGTGTGCCCATTTCATAGACTTTTCATCAACAATATTATCAGAATTTTATTCTTTGATATTCTGAGGGACAAAAAGAGAAATCCTATTTTAATTTTTATTTCTGATTACTAGTGAGGTTGAACATTTGAATTGCCTATCCATGTCCTTCTCACATTTTTAAATTGTGGTATTTATTTTTAAATCAATTTATAATAGCTCTTTAGGGACTAGTGATATTAGCCAGATATGTTTATCACATATTTAGCATTTTTTGTCAATTATGCTGTCTTTTAATTTTATCATAAACTAGTATTACCCCATACCTGTCATATGTCATGTTGAAATTTTTTTTTCCAGTTTACTATTTGTCTCTTAACTTTACTAACCTTACATTTTGACATTCAGAAGCTTTACTTTTATTTATGAAGTCATATTTAGTAGTATTTCCACTTATGGATCTTGTGTCATATTTAGAAAGTTCTACATCCTCAAGGTTATACACATATTCGCTTACATTTTCTTCTACTTCTTTTATGATATTTTATGGTAAGCCATGTTTGCCTTAAGAATGTGTTAAGGAGTTGGTAATGTTATTACCATAAGCTCAATGTCAGGCTTAATAACATTGCAAGATACTGAAGAATTCCTTTTACACATTCTAGGTAAAAGTTCTAGTATGTGATTATGTAATATAAGACAAAAACTGAGTAGACACACAGCACTTAAATCATATTCTCGTACTGTCTAAAATGACAAGATCAAGCCTGCTGGAAAGCTGGTGGAGGAGGAGCTTATGAGGGATATTGGGGAACTGCTTGGAGTAAAATACTTATATCCCAGGCTGATAAAATGGCCTTCATGCTGAGGAAGCGTTCTCTCAAAAATTATGTGAGGGCCTACTATGAGCTGACTGGGGATGTGACAGTGAACAACAAAAAAAAAGAGGTTCACTGCTCTTAAGAGTTGAGGTACACAAATAATACATTTTAAGATTAAGTGCTTTAAAGAAAATTAAGCAGGTAAGGAGATGGAGAAATTGATATGTTAAATAGGGTGGTTAGGGACGTCTTCTCTGGGAAAACCACAATTGAGAAGAGGCTTGTATGATGAGATGAAAGATAAGAAGAAAAATATTCCAGCCTATGTAAAATGGTATAGGTGGGAAGAGGTTGGGTTTGTCGAAAAAAATCGGAAGAAAAGCCAATATTGCTCGAGTGTTACTTGAAAAAAAAAAAAAACACAGAAAAATGGGAAAACATGGAAACATCCTAAAAACTTGGGTAATGTTGTTTTTCTTTAACTGTGAAACTGGGAGTTAGATTCTGTGTGGCTTATTCTGGAATTTCCTATAGGCATTACTTCCTAAGAAGACCTTCCTTAACTGCCCTTCACAAATTCCAACGTTATCAGATTTTCCCACCCGTTTACAATCACCGCCCCTTTTCAAGTAGTTCAGGAGTTACCATCTGAGAGCCCATCTCTGACCACTCTTTTTTTGAAATTGCAATTCGTAGCTCTTTCTCACCCCTCTCTCTCACTTTTATTCTCTCTCTCTCTCTCTCTCTCTCTCTGTCTATGAGAACTCGTATTTTGGTCTGTTTTTATTTCCGCTGTATTCCCAACGTGTACAACAGTGTTTAACATACAGTTGGCGCTTAATAAATATATACATTGAATAAAAGGTAGGATGGTGTATGAACTAGTCTGGATTAATTGTGTGAAGCGACCTCAAGTTAAACTAATATCACATTTTTAGCTCTCTGAAAAAACGGCTTTAAGCCATTAGAAGGTGACGTGCTTCAGTTTTCAAAATGGGAAAGCAAAGGTTCCCACAATTCTCAGAACGCTAATTTCTCGCCACAATTCAAAATGGCGGAGGAAGGTGGGGCTTGTCACACTGTGGGCATCACAAGCAGCTTTCCTTTTCCAGCCCGGAGCCCGCCTTGCCGCGTAGTCTTGTCGGCGGTCCTCCCTCCTCCCGCCAAGCCTTTTCGAGGAATCGCCTGGGATTGGCTAATAGGCTGAGGGGCGGGGGGGGGGGAGGTTGAGGCCCTGGATAAGGCATCATCACTTCCTGTTGTGGGCAGTCGTTTCCTGCCGCTGCTTGGTAACAATGGGGGAGATAATGGCTGCCTGAGCAACGTTTCCGAGCGGGCGCTGGGCTAGAGGCGGGTCTCAACCAGCGACTCATCGGAGGCGGGTCTGAGAGCGGCGAAAAGAGAGGCTCGCAGGAGCCTCAGCGGCGGCGGCCTTACCAACCAACTCGGATTCCAACAACTAAAACCGAGTAAGTGAAGCTTTGGGGGTCCTCTGAGAAATGGATGGAGAGCGAGAGGAAGACAGCGGAGTTGCGGCTGCCGCTTTTTCTCAAAATGGCCTGAGTGGCCTGTGGTGGAGGAGGCTAGGCGCCGCTTCCGGACCCCAGGCGCTGGTTGCTGCGGGGGGCTGCGTGGCGTAGTCGCCGCTGCCATTTTAGTTGGGTGTATAGTCGACAGCTTTCCGAAGGGGATGGTGCTGGGGAAATATTTCTTTTTTGTGGCCGCGCTACCCGCAGCCGGGACCCTGCATTCTTGAGAATTTGGGGGAGGGGATTTTCAAGTTTGGCCTCAGGCGTGAGAATCTTTTAATCTTTTCAGGGTTTTCTCTCCTTGGTTCTTTGGAGACTTTCTTTGCCTCTCTCCGCCCCTTTAACTCGGTGGGCTGGGGTTTGGGATTGGGGGCGGGGGGGGGAATCTGGCTGCTGTAAGTCAGATGCTGGGAATTCTTGGGCCTTGAGACTTCACAGGATTTGCAAAACCTCATTTTGAGCACTCATGCAGGGCACTATCAATTAGGCGCCCCCTGGGGCCATGATGACATCTTCCCTGAGGATCTGAGGCAAATGTGGTTTACTCCCTCGCTTGAATAACCCTGGAATATCCTTTGCCAGATATCACAGTAAGGATACCCACCCTTCCCTCCTCCCCTCCCCCCCCCAAAAAAAGGAGGGAAGAGCAATTGCGTGTTGTTTTACCCTTGTAAAGGGAGGAATTTGGCCAGATGATTTTCAAGTTAATTTCCGTTCAATCAGCCAACCCCCGCCCCCTAAAAAAAAAGCCTAAGGGTCTTGGCTTCTGCGGGCGGTACCTGCCACGTACGCCATAGCTTTAGCAACTAGTATTAACCGGTTGGGCTTCTGCTTCCTGAATACTCAGTCCCTTTTTCCCTTATGCTGATTAATTTCAAGATGGAGGAGACAGCCACGTTCCTTCCCTAGACAGTTTCACCATACTTATTCCACAGGTTAGTCCTCGAATCTGAGGCCTAGCAGGTTTATTATCTAGGTCATTCTATCGTTTGGGGGCAAGGGGAAGCATTTATATAGGGTTGTCATCCACCTTTTGCCCCACAATAATTTTTGCTGGAAATAAGGAGCCTGCACGTCCTGAATGAGAATTAACCACAATATCTTTGGGTGATTGAAGGAAGGAAGAAATAAACGTACTACTAACTACTAATCATTTATTTCATTCTCCATGATTAAAGACAAAATAACTACTCATATCATCCCATCAGGTACATTATGTTCATCCAGGATTACTTGAGAACAGGCAGGCACAATTTTAGTTTCCCTCTCCCCGCCCCCCAAAAAACTCGTTTTTCTAAATTGTAAAAATAAAGTACTCAGGAAGACCAATCTAAATACTTTTTAAAATATGATTTTAGGACACACTTTTCTTACTGAAAAATGTTTCATCCTGATGTTCTTTCATACTTTTTTAGTTTCTGCCTTAGGCCTAGGCCACTGCTAGGACTACTTTACAGAGGTAACTGTAAAGTTCCCAGTAAGTCCTCAAAAGTATCAAAATATGAAAGTAATTACTGGTCTGATAAAGTAAGGCCTATTTTAAGCAAGCTTATATTAAACGATAGATTGGAAATCTTATATCTAGAATATAAGATTCCTGGTTCCTTCTAACCTCAGTCTCCCCAAATATCTTAATATTGAATTAGATTGGATAGTTGTGCGTTTGTGTGTGTGTGTGTTGTGTGTGTGAGAGAGACTACAATATATATGATGTGTATTTTTTAAAATGTGTATTTCAAAGAAAATATAAAAGAGGAAGAATAATGGATTCTTTTTTTTTCTAGAGCAGAGTGTGAAGAAAACTAAAATCCAGTTTATTGTATTACAATACTATGTCATAACAGTCAGGTAATTTATTTTTTTGTTGCGTCTCCTGATTATTTATGTATAGATTGCATGTTTTAAAATATTCAGTTTTGCAGACCCTGTAATTGGATGGGCTTATTTGATACATGTTAGTTGGTGTTGGGCATACTTCATGATGAGAATGGATGTTTATACTGGTAATTCAAAGGGTAGTGTTCCTAAGTAGCTGGAACTCATTAGTGCTTTATCTGTGAATTTTCTTGTTTTAAAATAATGTCTGAAGTTTACTAGTACTTGTGCAGAACAGAATGAACAAGATGGGTATAAATAAATACTGTTTATATGTTCATTGAATAGCTAAAAATATCAGTAGACTTGATTACAGGAACATGATCTTACATTATTTTGTGTTCTATTTTTTTCTCCTTCAAGATTCAAAAAGTAATTGATATAAAATACTTTAATTGGTATTAACTCTTTTAATCATCATCGTTAAAGTAACCACATAATTTATTGCCCTAGCTGGGTTGCTTTTAAGAGCAAAAGGGACATTATTAATAATTATGTTTGGACAACAGGCACAAACAAGATTGTCTCAAGCAAACTGGGATGGGTAGTTAGCCTAAATTCATAACTAACTTGTATTGAGTGCTTATGTGCTAGGTCCTGTGCTATTACATGAATGATTTTATAATCATCACAGCAAAGCTTCATGAGGATGTTATCTATTTTACTGAGGTAACTGAGACTCCGGGAAGAGGTTATTAAATAATTTGTCCTCAATTAAATAGCTAATAAGTGGCAGAGCCCCCATTTTAACCCAGGTCCGTCTAATGCCTGAAGTCACTAAACTTTTTTGCCTCTAGACTTAATTGCTCTGTTTAGATCAGAAATGCAAAGAAATGAAGGTTGTAATAAAAAATCTATAGGTTATATTGCATCAAAAGCTTAAAGAGAATCTGCTTTGTGGAGCAGGTGAGACTTATTTAGCAATTACCCCCCTCCTTTTTTCCCCTGTTTCAGCTATTACTGTATAATTTGATAATTTAAAATCAGAAATGGTTTTGTGAAATGGCTTAATTATGAAATAACATCTACAAATATTAGGCTGGTTGGATATATTCTTTCAGGTTAGTGAATATGTAATGAAGCCTTAAGTAACACAGTAGGTCAAAGGTGCATCTGCATTCATGGAAGTATAATGTGTATATTACTTTTTCCACAGCCCTAGTCATGGACCAGCCCCCTTAATTTACAACTTACAATATGAAACCAATTACAATGTGAAAAGTCCTGGCAAACCCAGATCAATTAGGTGCTAGAATTTTGGGCCATGGCCTTGGGCTGGGATGTGTTTTTCTTTTTTGTTTGTCTAATTCCTTAACATTTCTGTGTAACACAAAAGATTTAAAAAGTAGCCAGTTTACTTAATCCCTTGAGGTTTTGACAACCAATATAAGAAAGCAATAGTACTTCTGTATCTATTTTTCTCAACCTTGAATATGGAAGTTTCCCAGAAAGTCAAGCAGTTCATATTACCTTTTATCAAAAGAAATATCTATTAGATTTAAAAAAAAAATCTTGGCAATTTTGAACGATTTGGGAATATACTTATGAACTTGTGGTTTTGTTTGGAATACATATAGTCAATATTTTATTGTCCATTTTCTTGTATTTTAGTGCTCCAACCCAATATTTTAATTTCTTTAGTCATAATAGCACCTACATATGTTGAGACAAATAGCTGTAGACAGTGTGTGGTGTGTATATAGATTCGTGGACCTTCTGCAATAATTTCATGACTACAGGTTGGGCTTCTGTTATAACATTTGCATGGTGATGAACTTATTGTGTGTGGGGGGGAATATTGTGTTCAATAATCTTTTCTGGAATGAAAAGTCTCTTTCCTTTTGCTCTTCCACTTGCTTGTAGGACGGAGTTAACTCTTAATTACAATTTTCATTTTTTATTCCCTAAAGTTACCGTCAGTTACATCTAAGTAGCCATATAATTTATTCAAACTGGGTTTTGAGAATGAAAGAGGACCGGGTTCCTATTAAGTACTATAGGACAACAGGTATAGACTGCTACTGTACAAACGGGATATATAGTCACCTTTGTCATCATTTCTATTTAGAAACACAGGTTCAGGAATCACAGTTGTCAGCATGTTTGGTTCTGTAACACAAAATTGATTTCTTCAAATAATATAACAAGTCATTTATGTAGATAATTTATTTTTTTAGTCAAGTGATTTTAAATGTATTTTTATTTATCCTCACCGAGGATATGTTTTTATTGATTTTTTTTTTTTTTTTTTTTTTAGATAGAGAGAGAGAGGAAGGGAGAGAGAAACATCAGTTGGTTGCCTTCCATAACCCTGACTCTGGGGATCGAACCTGCAACCTAGTTATGTGCCCTGACTGGGAATCAAATCTGAAACCTTTTGGTGTACAGGAAGAGGCTCTCCAACCAATTGAGCCACCCGGCCAGGGCTAATTTTAAACATTGGCTTCACTCTTATTTATTTATTTAATATTTTTATTGGCTTCAGAGAGGAAGGGAGAAGGAGAGAGATAGAAACATCAATGATGAGAGAGAATCATTGATCAAGCTGCCTCCTACACACCCCCTACTGGGGACCGAAACCTGGGCATGTGCCCTCGACTGGAATCCGGGACCCTTCAGTCCAAAGGCTGCTGCTCTATCCACTGAGCCAAACTAGCTAGGGCTTAAAAAGTTAATTTTTGATGGAAAACTCGTGTCCTCAAAAATAGTATTTTATTTACCAATTATCACCAAAATTGCTAGTAATCAGTAATTTTACTTTAGTAACTTTTTTATAAATACATGACACTTCTGGGTTTTGAGTAATTTTTTTACTTCTTGGGAATAATGAAAAGCAAGTCAGAATGGAGTTTGTGTGGATAAGACCAAATTCTAATGTAGTGAGGCACCTCAGTGAAATGGGTAATCGAAGAAGATGAAATTCCATCTCAAGTACTTGAGTGAATTGAAATGTCATAATGGCTTCCTTTGAAAACTAACTTGCTCCTATGAATTGGCAGCATTTGGCTTGATCTCTGTCTTTGATTTGTTGACTTTCTTTTGATCTTACTGTTTTAGAGTAATAGTCAAAATTGTGAGCTGCAAGTCAGTAGACTTGTAAAGAGATTAGACATACGAAGGACATTTCTGAATCCTTTTGTGTATTTTTGTTGTTGTCCTTTTCAAGTGGTAGAAATAGAATATAAGTGAGGCTAAGCTAACATTGCCATACAAATAATATTTTATAATCTCATATTGCAATAGTATCAGCAGTGGTGGAGCCCTGGGTAGCATCCTCTGATAGGCCAATGCTGGAAATAATCAACAAATTGTGTGGGTGGTGAGAGGTATCATACAATAAATAAGTAAAGGCAGTGAAGCATCAGCTTCCCCCTGCTTTTAAAAGGGGAGTGCTTTATTTTCAAACAGATAAGTGACCAAAAGGGAGATTGAAATACATGAGTGAGAAAATCATAGCTTTTTATCTTACGTCCTAGTTTTTTATGTTTCTTATGGTTTATTTTTTTCTGTCTTAATACTGTAATGTGACCTTGGTTATATCCTATCCAATAAAAGAGTAATATGCAAATTAACTGTCGCTCCTTCACAAAGATGGCGGCACCCATAGCCACAAGATGGTGGCACCCAGTCCCCTCAGCCCCGCCGCTGGAGTGCTTGGGCCTGTTGGCCCGGCCAGCGGTCATGGGGACCAAGTGGAGAGGCGGGATCTGCCCACTCGGGTAGCGGGTCAAGCCTCGCTGCTCTGCTGCCTCTGGGATGTCTAGGGCTGAGCAGCGAGGCTGGAGTGCTTGGGCCTGTCGCCCGGCCAGGGGTCGCAGGGACCAAGCGGGGAGGGCAGTTGGGGGAGGACCAGGCCTGCAGGGGAGGGCAGTTAGGGGGGACCCGGCCAGCAGGGTAGGGCAGTTTGGGGTGACCAGGCCAGCAGGGGAGGGCAGTTAGGGGTGACCAGGCCAGCAGGGGAGGGCAGTTGGGGGAACCAGGCCTGCAGGTGAGGGCAGTTGGGGGGACCAGGCCTGTAGGGGAGGGCAGTTGGGGGGGACCAGGCCAGCAGGGAGGGCAGTTAGGAGTGACCAGTTTGGCAAGAGAGGGCAGTTAGGGGTAATCGGGCTGGCAGAGGAGAAATTAAGCATCAATCAGGCTGGCAGGGGAGTGGTTAGGGGTGATCAGGCTGGCAGGCAGAAGTGGTTAGGGGCAATTGGGCAGGCAGGCGAGTGGTTGGGAGCCAGCAGTCCTGGATTGTGAGAGGGATGTCCCAGATTGGAAAGGGTGCAAGCTGGGCTGAGGGACAACCCCCTCCCCGTGCATGAATTTCGTGCACTGGGCCTCTAGTCTTATTCATAGTCATGAATTCATAGAACTGGAAAGTACTTTATACTTTAATAATCCAATACTCTAATATTGATGGAGAACCTGAGGCACAAGTGGTTAACTGAATTGGCCAAATTAACACATCTAGTAATAGTTAATGTTACAGCTAAGACAAGAACCCAGTATTCCTGTTTTTTTGTTTGTTTGTTCTTTTACACAGCTGAAGACCATGAAGTACATGGAATAAAAAAAAGCCATCCTGGGTGTTATCAACCTTTCATTTGTCTGTTACAAATGCCATAACATTTAAAAAATGTATTTTTTGATTGATTTCAGAGAGGAAGGAAGAGGGAGATAGAAACATCAATGATGAGAGAGAATAATTGATCGTCTGCCTCCTGCACACCCCCTACTGGGGATCGAGCCCACAATCCAGGCATGTGCCCTTGACCGGAATTGAACCCGGGACCCTTCAGTCCACAGGCTGATGCTCTATCCACTGAGCCAAACCAGCTAGGGCCAAATGCCATAACATTTTAATTAAACATTCTATATATGAAGAATTCCCAACACTTTTGGTGACTACATATGTGATAGTTCTTTGTGACTTGATTTTTTTTAACTGCATTATATTTTTTTCTGGTGACGGTATTAATGATCTAACATTTTCTTTATTGACACAGATAGTATGCCATTAATTTACATCTATTCTGAAGTTTTAATGAATCTCTGTTGCAAACAGAATGATATCTGCCCTTCTCTTTTCAATGACACATTTGTATGTTGATACCTATGTCGGGTTTTTTTTGTTTTTTTTTTTAATCAGCATGTTCTACTTTAGAACACTTTTTAGTTTGGAGTTTGTATGAACACATGAAAATACTCAAGATACTACTTTAGTAGTTGGTTGATATTAGGTTACCTTGATTCCTCCCTCCCTTTTTGTTTTGAAAAAGATGGTATTTCTTCCAGACTTAGTAAGTGTGGCTTATTTTTAAATTGATACTCAAAAAAGCATTTGAATTTCAGAATTCAGTTTAGTAAAGACTGTCATTTTGTTAACAGTACATTTTGTTCCCTTAAGTCTCCATAATTGGGTACCAAGATGCAGTATGTCCATTGAATATAATGTGTGTACTTATACTTAGCACCACGTGTCCAACCTATTAGTACTGATCAAAATGTCTTAAGTGACTTTTCACCCCATAAAAATTACATATTTAAGCATTGGAGTAAATGGATTAGGATGATTAAATGAAATGCTTTTAGCAGTGGTCAGAAACATAGTAGTCTGCGTAATTTATATTAATATATGTTAATGACTAACAATGCTTTAAAATTCTCAAGGTAAATATAATCTGTTCTAAATTCTCTAATTACAGTTAATAAATCTCAGGTTTGGTTTTCTTGTTGGATTTTTCTCCTCAGAATTAAATTTACCCGGCACTGTCATACATTGTGAGTAATTTTTGAAATGACTGGGCAAAATTTCTAATTTGGCCGTTTGTTTCCAGGAATGGATTTGGATACATTGGTACACAGTATGCCGAGATAGATAAGGTTAATAAAATATGCTGTTTATCTAGGGGACAACTGTATTTAAAACAGATACACTAACAGTTGACTGATTCAAAAGTTAAGTCCTGCTGGGTGTATAGTACTTATAAAGGTGTTTTATCACTTTGGAAATTTTTAAATGAGGAATCAACCTAGTATACAAAGCTCATAGAGACATTGAACACTTGAAATATGTCTATTGGGATTGATAGAATGTATTTTAAAATATATAGTCTTGGAATATATTGGGAGGCAGTTGTCCATTTAGTGGAAAGTTGACTGAATATGGATCAGAAGACCTGGATTTAAGTACTGTCTCTTTCTGCTTACTAGCCACATAGCCTTTGGTAATCACTTCCTCTCTCTGTGCTTCTGTTTCTTATATCTGTAAAATAGAGGTAGTGAGGTGTTCTTCATACAACTGTTGTAAGGATTAAATGAAATATAGGTGAAAGGACTGTGTAAATATAGAGTGGTGGGTATTGCTTATAGTTAGGGGGAGAGCTAAGTGATTTAAGAACATTTATGTATTTTTTTTCTCTTAAATTGTTCTATTGGTAAGTTTTTCATAGAAATACTAGAGGCCTCTGGGGAGCAGGCCTAAGCCAGCAGGTGGACATCCCCCTTGGGGTCCTTAGTGCTGCCCTGGAGTTGGAGGCAGGAGAGGCTCCCGCCACCTCCACTGCACTCACCAGCCATGAGCCTGGCTTCTGGCTGAGCGGCACTCCCCCTGTGGGAGCACACTGACCACCAGAGGGCACCTCCTGTGTTGAGTGTCTGCCCCCTGGTGGTCAGTGTGCAACATAGCGACCGGTGGTTCCTCTGGCTGGTCAATTTGCATAATAGGATTTTATTATATAGGATAGGATTTAAGTTTAAAAGTGGCTGATGCTAATTGTATACTCAATCCAAAATTTCTGATTTATGCACATGAATATTATAACTGACAGTAAGATAATAGATTGAAGTTCTTCTCTTTTATGATGATAGAAGGAGCCCAGGGGTGTGTAGGGATTCTTTTTTTTCCTCTTAGTAGTTAAATTGGAAATGTACTACAATTTTTTAACATAATTCTTCACTAATATTTTCACAGCAAAATGGAAAGAGATGTATTTGATCATTTGGACTGTGGTCCTCTGACATCTATGGCTT
This sequence comes from Eptesicus fuscus, assembly GCF_027574615.1. Lineage (NCBI taxonomy): Eukaryota > Metazoa > Chordata > Mammalia > Chiroptera > Vespertilionidae > Eptesicus > Eptesicus fuscus. The sequence goes on from NC_072473.1 coordinate 45,794,746, forward strand.
GGATCTTTAACCTTTCGTTTTCACTTAACAAACAGTGCCATTACATCTTCCAGGGGCTGAACTTGTGGTTTATATTTATTACATTTTCCAGTATATGCCACTTAAGTGGTGAAGGAACTGTTTAAAATGAGACCAGGCTCATTGGGTATGTGTAAGATTATTTTACAAGGCATTTTAGAATATTGCTTACTTTCAGGATTTCCTTTTTCAAAATGCACATGTAGCTACTGGACACTTGAAATGTCACTAGGGTAGCTGAGGAACTGAACTTTAAATTTTCTTTAATTTTCATAAAGTTAAATAAAAAACTAAAGCAGTGTAAAATATTTTTTCATAAAACAAGCTGTTGTTTTGATAGAACTGCATTTCAGTTGAACCATTGCTAATTTATTATTTTTATGTTTGTTTTTATTGAACAATTGCTAATTTAGCATCCAGTTGGAGATGTGCTGTGAGTATAACATATACACCAGATTTCAGAGACTTGTTATAAAAAAAGAATGTAAAACACTTCACTGATTTTATGTTGATAACATTTTGAAATGATTTCTTTATGTTGGATAAGTAAGCTATATATTAAATATATAAAAGACCATATCAGGCACAAAGTGCCACTTTGATGGCACAGACAAATGCTGTGGGCAGAGATGAATGCAAAAAATTGCTAGGTGAAATAGTAATAATTACTTAGATAGGATTTCATGGAACATTGAAGGGTGAATGAAATGGGGAGAACTTAAAAAAGGGCTGAGGGAACAGCATTAGTAGAAGTGTGATGGTAGGAGGGCTGGGATGGGGCAACCTAAGTTAATTGGTTTGTCAAGAAAGTGTCATGATTTCACTCGTGTGGAATCTCATGAACAAAATGAACAGGCAAAATAGAGACGGACTCATAGATAGAGAGCAGGCTGACAGCTGTTGGAGGATATGAAGGGGTGGAGGGATTGAGCAAAAAAGGAAAAGAGAAAAAAACTCATGGACTGGGACAGCAGTGTGGTGATTGGTGGGTGGGGAGGAGATGTAAGAGGGTATAGTGGGGATACATGGTGATGGCAGGAGAGTTGGGTGGTGAACACAATATAGTGTACAGATGATGTGTTGTGGAATTGTGTACCTGAAACCTGTACAATTTTGTTAACCAGTGTCACCCTAAAATATTCAATAAAAAGGGGAAAAATAAATATGACCTGTAAGCCCAGAAGAGAAAACCAAGATACTTAATCCATTTGACTTAATGACATTTTAGTCCAAAGGGTCTTTTGAAATCAGTATATTCAAATTCTTACCTGATAAGGATTCCCCTCTTTAATATAAAGCCTCTGCTTGAATATTTCCAGAAATGGGTAGTTTGCTTGCTTCAGGAGGTTACTTTGGGACAATTTTACTTGTTAGGTTATTGTATTAAAACAATGAATTATATGCTTCTATGTTTCTTCAACTATTGGCTCTAGTTTGACCCTATATTTTGTCACTTTTTCATGTTATAACTAAATATTTGAAGACAGTAATCGTGCCCGTTTTTGTCTTCACACTAGACATCTCCAGGTTATTTTACCATTTCTTTTATGATGTTCCCTGGCTTGTCATCATCTTGGTTACTCTAGATACTTTCTTCTGTTTGTCCCTTTTTCTTCTGCAGGTATTTAAAATGTTTCAGATAGTCCACATATAGTGTGAACAGAAGGTTGCAGTGAGACAGTTATATACCTTTATTGAACACTGGTCTGTGAAAGCAGTGTAGGACTATGTTAGATTTCATAGGCAGGCAGGTCAAACAGGCTTTTTATTATTTATTTTTTTAATTCTCATTTTGGGGAGATACACTTTATTTTATTTTATTTTTTAATATATTTTATTGATGTTTTACAGAGAGGAAGGGAGAGGGATAGAAAGCTAGAAACATCGATCAGCTGCCTCCTGCACACCCCCCACCGGGGACGTGCCTGCAACCAAGGTACATGCCCCTGACTGGAATCGAACCTGGGACCTTTCAGTCTGCAGGCCGACGCTCTATCCACTGAGCCAAACCGGTTTCAGCCAGGCTTTTTATTTAACTTTTGTTAACTAAAAATGCCAGGTTATCTTCATGTGAACTGCCCAGACAGGTTTTTCCCTTTCTCTGTAGTACTCTTACTATGAGTTATTTTAGCTGTATAACTCTTAGTAAAATGTTCAAGGTAACATTGGTCCATAATCTTTGAGGGTGGTATTCAATGTGAATCTCTTAAACTATATTGTCCTCAAGGTCCTTGTTGCTCAAACTGATTCTAGCATCAAAAGCGATAACATTACTTGGAGACTTATTTAAAATGCGGGTTCTGCCCAGGTTGTATGGCTCAGTGGTTGAGCATGGACCTATGAACTGGGAGGTCATGGTTTGATTCCTGGTCAGGGCACATGTCCAGGCTGCAGGCTCAATCCTAGTGTGGGGCATGCAGGAGGCAGCCAATTGATTCTCTCTCATCATTGATGTTTCTATCTTTCTCCCTTTCTGAAATTAATAAAAATATAAAAAAAATTTAAAATTACAAATAAAATGCAGGTTCTAAGCTGCACTTCCAATCTACCAAATTAGAATCTGCATTTTAACAAGATTTTCAGGTGATTCAGTTTGTTTGCTGATGTTTGAGAAGCACTGCTCTAGCCCACATTTCTTCATAAAGATAGCATGAAAAACCTTTTTGGTCTCTGTATAGAAACCAAATCAGACTAGTCAGCAGTATTGTCTTAATGGTTCTCAGCCCTGATTGCACAATATAATTAACTGTGAAATTGTAAAAATATTGCTGTCTGGTCAACCCCAGAGAAAGCTCCTCAGGTGATTCTCATGTGCAAACCAAGGTTGAGAAACACCCCTATGTGAAGAAAATGAGGTTAATTTGGCAATGATCCCTACTTCTGGTGAACACATATTCTTGTACATGTTTGAAGAATTTTCCCTTGGGTTTATTGTCAGATTTTGCTATGCTATAGTCTATACATGTCACTTTCTTTGAAGATTAGATATTTTTAAAGTCTAGTATTTTAGTATCTCCTGTTCTCTATTATTTCTCAAAGATTATCATTAGAAGTTTTGAAATTTAGGCTCTTAACTCTCTCTTTGAAAAGTTTGTTTTTGCCACTATTTCCAGTTGGAAGGTGATTTTTCTTATTGAATCAAATAGAAACAAAATAGAACTTGAGTGCCTCTATCTTACATCTTGTTATTATACCAACTCTCCCACATACTCAGTACAAGACCCCTTTCTTGTTTTAGGTACTCTTTTTCAAAACCATTTTAAAAATCTGTCCCATAACAGTGCTTGGTACATGAGTTTAATGTTTGTTTGTTTTTTTGGTTCATGTCCTTAAAATGTCAGAACTTAATCAGACATTTTTGCCTTATTTGAAAGATTTATATTTTTAAAGCCTTTCAACTCTACTGTTGAATTTCAGAACTCATTGGTCCTTCACAAATGGACTTACTTCATAACTTTCATATTATTAGCATTCAAAATAGTAACTGCTTAAGTACAGTAGCCAGATGTTTATGTGGTTTTCTTTGATTTGAGGAATTGCAGCTAAAGTACTTTTTCCTTTGTGCTTTTCTATATTTAAAAAAAATTAGCTGCTTACTATTATCAATACCAAATAATATTAGTTAGCTACATATGGAAAAATGTGGTTTCCTTTTGTTAATTTTTCTATTGGCTGGCCCATGTAACTTTTATGAATGTTTTATTTAAGCTGTTGATTTCTAGTCATCTTAAAGTTTCAAGTTACTATAAAAACAACATCTTTCAGAAATGTCTATAGTTTAGTCTTACCAAAATTATGGATTGTTAGTCATGAGATTAGAAAGCTTTTTCAAAAAATGTTAAGGTTATCCTTCCTACCCCTTCCTTGATGTGTTCATCTCATTTGTTTAAACAATGATAGGATAGTTCTAAGAATAATTATCTAAGGGAAGATGGAAATCTAGATGTGCCCCCATGTCTGAACTAAAATTTGTTTAGGTTCAGCAGACAGGTAGAGACTAGGGTTTTTATTTTTTATATCTGCAAGGTTTGTTGTTATTTTTCTCTTTAGTATTGACTTACGAACATCCAGATAATTTCATGTGTTGTGTGTGACATTAAATCCTGGTACCATTATGTATAGATTTCCTTTTTTTTCTACAAATCAGATTATCATATGCTCATGGGATTAACTTTTATTTTGTCATTGTGAACTTAAAAAGATCCAGCTGAAGTTGGATGGAATTTTAGATTGTTTACCACCAGTTAATTTAGAGTGTGTGGAAATCTGCTAGTATTTCCTAAGGCCATATAAGTAGTGAATGATAATTAAGAATTTGGGCCAGTTTTATGTAGTATCTAGAGCAGAGGTTATCAAACTTTCTGTAAAAGGCCAGGTAGTAATTTTTTTGCGTTGCTGATAAAAAAAAGTAAAATTGGAGCATATTATGTAGTTATTGATATATAAAGAGAGAAGCCAAATTTCCACCAAGTTTTTCTTGATAAAACTTAAAATGTAAAAAACAAAGTAAAATGCAGTTTTAATGCTGAGTTTATAGTAATAATAAATGTTAGTAGAGATGTTTCATAGTGCATATTTTCCCCCAAATAAGTCAGATTTTGGGAAGCATGGTATACAGAATTCTGAAAAATTATTTTTCTAATCAACAAAAGCAATAGTTCATACCCTTTCTAGAGGCAACTTAGAAATAAATAAGAAGACATCGATTTTTAAGAGCAGTATAAATGATGTTGAATTACAGGAAGGAGATGGGCAGATAAATGAGTTTCACATCCATAGTAACATGCTTCAGAAATTAGAATGATGAAGGATTGGATCCCAACAAGGATTTCAAGGACTAAACAGCCCTGCCTTTGTGAAGGGTTCCCCATAAAAAAAATTAAAAACAATCTCTCCAAGATCACAGGTTCCAGTAAGAAGGCAGAACAGTTAATCAACTCTAGGAATTATGTAGATGTTTTATAGCTTGTTGGATGTGAACTTTTGAGGAAATGTGTGATTTCATTACATTTCTTAAGAGTTTTATTTATGTATAATTAATATACCAAAATATTGCATGTTTAATGAATTCAATTTGATGCGTTTGGACATAAGCAAATACCTGTGATACTATCACCACAATCAAGGATATAAACCTATCCATCACTTCCAAAAAAATTAAGAACTCAAAATCCTACCTAATAATAGACAAGTATGCAAATTGACCATACCTTCGCTATGCCCATGATTGGCCAGGAGGTGCGGGGGGGGCGGGACTAGGGGTGGCTGGGTGGCTGGTTGGGCCGGCGGGACGCTGAGCTGCGTCGCCAGCGGCAGCACGAGCTCAGCGTCTGCGCCATGGCTGTGCTGCGGCACAGAAGGGACGGGGCCTCTGGGACAGCGAGCTCACGTCCCGCCGCGGACCATCAAAAGCGGACCATCAAAAGCGGGGGAGCTGGGTGCCTGTCCGCTCAGGCAGCAGGCCTTTCAGAAGCCTCTGGCGCCTGGTGCACCAGCGGACAGGCACCCAGCTCCCCCGTGATCGAAAGCGAAAGCATGTAGGGGACCCTACACGTGCATGATTCAATCATGCACTGGGCCTCTAGTGTAATAATAATCAAGTACAATATTTTGTAATATAAGTCTACTAATTTTAAAAATGGCATTCTCTTTGGGGTTAACATTTTCTTAATTGGGGTTAAACATATTCCTTATCATCAAAATCATGTGCAGGTATTCATCTAGTGCTCCTGACATAAAATGAGATTTTCCATATTTTATCTTTAAAATGTCCTTTCACAATATAGGTATTGCTATGTAATCAATCCGGATGTATATAGTTTTTTTAAAAAATATGTTTTTATTGATTTCAGAAAGGAAAGGAGAGAGAGAAAGATAATGATAAGAGAGAATCATTGATGGGCTGCCTCCTGCTAGCCCCATATTGGGGATGGAGCTCACAACCTGGGCCTGTGCCCCGACCGGGAATTGAACTGTGACCTCCTGGTTCATAGCTAAGCCGGCTGGGCCAGAAGCATATAATTTTAATGAAGCATACTCATCCCTTAGAAAGTATTTATAGAATTCTGTTAGACTCTTCTCTTCATCTTTACCTTTTAACATATCATTACACTGCAGTTATCACTTTCAATTGAAGGTTAGGTGGAAGCTCCTCAGTTGCACACTTACTAGGCGTACCAGTTAATAATGCGGATTTTGTAATCAAAGAAAACACGATAATTTCAAGAGAAACATCAAAAGTGTTTTATTCCAAGTAATGTCGATCACTAGCTACACATTTCCCCCATCTTTAGGTAATTTGTGGATACCATCCCAATAGAACTTTTCTTGTTTTGAGACAAACCATTCAGAGACCCAATTTTCCACTTCTTTATACATTTTGAAGTGCTGCTCAGAAAGTGTGTGTGCCATCGATCGGAACAAGTGGTAATCTGAAGGAGCAAGGTCTGGTGAACACAGCGGGTAGATTAATACTTCCTAGGCAAGATCTTTTAACGTGTCTTTAACTGGTTTTGAAGTGTGTGATGGTGTGTCATCATGAAGCAAAATTACTTTTCCGTGTCTTCTGGCACATTCTGGTCATTTCACGATCAAAGCATAGTTCAAATTATTTATTTGTTGTCGGTAGCAATCAGTATTAATGGTTTCACCTGGTTTTAGAAGCTCATAATACACCATAGCTTCCTGATCCTACCAAACACAGAGCATTGTCTTCTTTCCGAAGAGATTGGGCCTTGCAGTCGATCGATGTTCATGGTTGGCCTGGATCAACCTATGATTTTGTGCATTTGGGATTCTCAAAATAAATCCACTTTTCATCGCCAGTCACAATTCTATGCAAAAAAAAAAAGACTCTTTCATGCCATTGAAGCAACATTTTACTGATGACTTTTCGGTTTTCCATTTGTCTTTCGTTCAGTTGATGTGGCACCCATTTTCCTTCCTTTAAAATCTTTCCCATTGCTTGTAAATGATGGGAAATTGTTTGCTGAGCAACATGTAATTTTTCTGCAAGTTGTTTTTGAGTTTGACACGCATCTTCATCCAATAATGCTTGTAATTGTTGGTCTTCAAACTTTTTTGGTTGACCTGGACGTTCTTTGTCTTTCACATCGAAATAATCATTTTTAAAGCATTTAAACCAGCTTTCACAAGTATCTTGAGATGAGCATGTTCACCATAAGCTTCCCAAAGTATACGATAACTTTTTCTTCAAAATAAAGTAATGAATTAAAACTTCCCGCAAATGCTCTTCCTTTTTGGCACGAAATTCTACATTTTTAAGTGTAAAAATATCTATGATGTTAACACCTTCAGCAGATTTGACATGAAGTTTTGAAGCTTGCTGTCGATACAACAAAATAGCATACATATCAAATTGCCTATATATCAACATATGTGTAACTCCATCTATTGAAAAAAATCTGCATTATTAACTGGTAGACCTAGTTAAATGGATTTTGAAATAAGGAAATTTTATTTTTATTTGCACTTAGGCAGGCGTCCTCAAACTATGGCCCACGGGCCACATGCGGGTGTTTTTGCCATTTTGTTTTTTTACTTCAAAATAAGATATGTGCAGTGTGCATAGGAATTTGTTCATAGTTCTTTTTAAACTATAGTCCGTCCCTCCAACGGTCTGAGGGACAGTGAACTGGCCCCCTGTTTAAAAAGTTTGAGGACCCCTGTACTAAGGTCTAAAAAAATACTTCTGGAACTATAGTTTGTGCTCATAAAATATATCTACTAATTTGTATGGGAATGCAGCTCTCATTTATTTGATAGCACAAAGAAGTGCATATAAAGCAGCTTGACTTTGTGATTCCAGTGTTATTGAAATGACTTACTGCAGGATAAGTTTACATATAAGCACTATTTTGCCTTGAAATTTTAATTTTTTTTTATTGATTTCAGAAAGGAAGGGAGAGGGATAAAGAGATAGAAACATCAATGATAAGAGAGAATCATCCATCGGCTGCCTCCTTTTGCACACCCTGTACCAGCGATCAAGCCCGCAATCTGGGGCATTTGCCCTGACCAGGAATGGAACCTAGACCTCCTGGTTCATAGGGTGATGCTCAATCACTGAGCCACACAGACTGGGCTGCCTGGTTATTTTAGGTTGGATTCATTAAGAACATTACGAATTCTTTAGCAAAAGCTAAATTCCCACACTGTTGTTTTGTAATGGTAATTGAGGGTGGTCTCATTGGGAAAAAATTTCGATCTTGGGCCTGGGTACAACAAATCACAATAAAATTTTACCAATGCTAAGCCATCAAAATGAACAAGTGATGAAGTAAGATACTTAGTTTCTGTTTCTGGCAAAAATTCATGGAACTGATGATGATGGTTAAGTCCACAATAATGAAGCTCGCCATTCACACTATTGGTTCAATAATATGATGGATTTAAATATTTTCTGCAAACTCCCTGCTGATGAATAATATCGTGAATAACCATAGACTTAAATATCTTACATTTTCACAAGGTTTGTAAATTTATCTAACCAGGTGTTTTTCTGTTTTACACATTTTACCACTATTTCAGTTGTAATACATCTTAGCAAATTCCACTTCAGGTTGTGCTGCATTAGTGTTTTCTCAACTTCTTTGAAAACATTATCACCGGTAGTGGTTCCATGCAGATTTATAGAGGCTACTTCTACATCTCAAACTCCTTGAATAATCAGCACTTGACTCCTAGAATAAACAGTGAATAGTATCACTTACAGTTGTGGACTTATAATGAGCCAAGAAAAACCACTCAAAATCATTTGCTGCCTTGTTTTTCAATTGTTTATTGATGTGTCCCAATATATTCAAATTTCTGAGCAACTGTAGGCATCAAAACACTAATAATTTTAAACAAGTGTATTTTCTCTGTACACATTTCTTTAGCTTCTGCCATCAAATGCAAACTAACTCAACATCAATAAATGATTTTCCTTGCTTAGCCAGCAAATGAGCCACTGGAAACTTACTTTGGTTGAAGTCTTATTTTTTAATTTTGTGAAGAAATATTTTGTGAGTAGCTTTTTTATCTTAAGTTTTCTAATTTTTACACTGTAGCTTCCCTGTGAATTAGGAATGATAATATCATTAGTCTGATAATATCAACATATATTTCATTACTTAAGCACAGTTATCGTGCCGTTGCATGTTGCATAATAAACAATCTTTACATCTAATCTGATAAAATAATCCATATTCTTTGCCTTTAAGGGTGGCATTTTAAGTCCACCTTCTTGATTTGATGAGTGTGCACCTGTAACTTCAAAAATGTCACAGTATGGTGATGTACATGGCACTTGAAATGCTGTCAAATTATAATTGCATCACTACAACTTAACAATGCCCAGATCACCATTGTAAAGCAGTGAAGAGTGCCACATTTAGTCTGTCACAACTATTAAATTTGTCATTATATCATAAAAGCCATGGATAATATGTAAATGAACCTATATGACTATTTCAATAAAATAAACACTGAAATTTGAATTTCATATAACTCACACATCATAAAAAATTCCTTCAAAATAAACATTTAAAAGTGTAAAAACCATTTGTGGGTCTCAACAAGAAAAAATGGGCACCAGAGCTTAATTTGGCCCTTGGGCCATAGTTAGCCAATCCCTGACCTAGTCTTTTCCTAGTAAAATAGGGCCTTTGGGGAGTTTTTCTATTATGAAATTTCATTCAGATGAGGTCTTAAAATTTACGTCTTGACCTATATTCTGGATTTTCACATAGTTGAAAATGTTTTATAGAACACATACTTCTGTTTTCAAGATTGATTTCCTTTCTCCTTTTAGATAAATTTCCACTTGTTCATCAAGATGGAAAGCTCAGATTCTAACGATAAAGGAAGTGGTGATCAGTCTGCAGCACAGCGCAGAAGTCAGATGGACCGATTGGATCGGGAAGAAGCTTTCTATCAATTTGTGAATAACCTGAGTGAAGATGATTATAGGCTGATGAGGGATAACAATTTGCTAGGCACCCCAGGTAAGCGATATGTGGTTTAAGAATTCATATATGTAATTTGTTGGTCTTTTAAAAAATAGCCTGTTTTGAAAATCAGTTTCTTTAGCCATTAAGAAGTATGATTTTAATGCAAGGTATATAGAATGACATTCACTATATTTATTACTTGATTCTGTTCACTTATATTTGGAATTATCCTATATAATATTTTTAGTTATGAGTTATATTATGAATTTATAGTGAGCTGATTTGAAAACAGTGGAGCTGCCAAAACTGGTTTGGCTAAGTGGATAGAGCATCGGCCTGTGGACTCGAGGGTCCCAGGTTCGATTCCAGTCAAGGGCATGTACCTTGGTTGCAGGCACATACCCAGTGGGGAGTGTGCAAGAGGCAGCTGATTGATGTTTCTCTCTCATCGATGTTTCTAACTCTCTATCCCTCTCCCTCTCTGTAAAAATTCAATAAAATATATTTTTAAAATGTGCTTTAAAAAAAAAAGGTAACAGTGGAGCTGAACAATTTTTTTAAAAAATTATTTTTATTGATTTCAGAGAGGAAGGGAGAGAAAGATAGAAACATCAAAAAAGAGAGAATCATTGATTAGCTGCCTCCTGCACACCTCACACTAGGGATCAAGCCCACAACCTGAGCCCACAACCTGGGCATGTGCCCTGACTGGTTCATAGGTCGCTGATCAACCATTAAGCCATGCTGGCTGGGCTGAACCATATTTTTGTTGGCTTATTTAACTTCTAGGCATGAGTCTAATTATGGAAGAGCTAATGGGAATTTTAGTTCCTAGGACAAACTTACTCTGTTTTGTTATTTCTGATTCCCTGAATATATCCCAATCATAATCCTCGAGTTAGCCTTCGGTAAAATTACCAGTTATTCAGAACTTTGTGCTTGGCTATTAGGTCCTATTTGATCATAGTTAAAATTCATTATTTCCCATAGTTCTTATCTCTATTTAATTTTTCTAATCTTTGAGTGATTGCTTAAATTTTAAAAGGTCAGGTGTTAGTGAAAGGAAGTACATTTTGAATCATCAGTACCAGGTTTCATTCAGAATATCTAAGTTGGGCTTCTGGTCCTGCCATTTGTTAGGCTGTCAGTCTCTCACTCAGTCTCAGTTTTCTTGTTTTAAAATACAGATAGTAATATCTAGCTCCCAGACTTGCAATTGTAATGAATGAGGTAATACAGACAAAAGCATTCGGTAAACTACAAGAAATTTGTACAAATATAAATTGTAATGTCATGCTCCCAAAGAAATGAATTTTACCCAGGTTTCCTACTCCTTGGTTTTCATCTCAGATGGGTAAGAGTCATTGGTTTTTATTTGTAATTTGGCAAACATTTTAAAACTATTTTCAGGTGAAAGTACTGAGGAAGAGTTGCTGAGAAGATTACAACAAATTAAAGAGGGCCCACCACCACAAAACTCAGATGAAAATAGAGGTATATTTTACTTTGTAGGGGGTGGGTAGAGGATGGAATGGATAAAAAACATAACAGTAAATGTCAGCTAAAGATTATCCAGAAATGGCATAAATTAATTTGGTGCTAAGTTAACTGCTCATAAAAAGAGAAATGGCATTGTCTTGATATTTGGTAAGAATGTGAACATAGGGTGTCTTTTTCTGCTTCATCTTTGGTTTGTTTATATTAATTGGAGCATTGTGAGAAGTGGCATATTTAAATGTAGTATTTTCTTGATTTTCCACATCCATTGAAATTTCCTTCTATCTACTGAATTATTCCTTTTTTATAAACATGAGTTCCTAACTAGCAGAAAGAAATGCTGTGTTTTCTAACCTGGTGGTTCTCAATAGGGTTTAATTTTGCCCCTTATGGGACATTGGCCATGCCTGGAGACATTTTTTGTTTGTCAATACTGCGAGTTTGTTATCAGCATCTAGTGGGTGGAAGCTAGGGATATGGATAAACATCCTAACATCCTGATGTTTTTTTCTCAATGTGAAGTAGAGAATTTCACTATCTAACCAAAGAGGCTATGATAACAGTCTGGTCTTGAATGTGCCATTATATGTATTGTGCTAGGTTCAGACTATTCATTTGGTCTGATGTCCAATTTCACGTTAATTAAGAATCTTGGTAACATGAAGAAATATTCATACATTTTCAAACCTATAAACCTTGTTTATGTTACATTTTTACAATGGCTACAGTAGTCTTGTATTTTAAAATGTCTCATCAAAGTCACTTAAATCAAAAGCCTAGAAGAAATGTTACAGGCTAATGAAAATTTGACAGAAATGTAATTTGAACTAAAATTCTAGCCCTATACCTTAACTAGTATGTACCTTGTTTGATTATAAGAGTGTCTTGACAGTGAACTGAAAAATATTGTTTTCTGACAGTCCACAGTGGCTCTGTATATAATAGACTTTCTCCAGATTCCCTTTAAGAAAGTTCTCTAGATTTTGTTTGGATTAGCTTGCTCTTTCAAAATGAAATTGAAATGTCCCTGCCTTTACTTGCAAGTCTATGTAGTACAGCTTACAAAAATCTATAAATTTGAAATCTGTTCAGAAGCTGTTCTTTTCTTTTTCTAATACAAAGTTTCTGAGCACTATTACATGATTCTCCTAATTTTAGTAGTTCCTTTTCTCCTCTTCTCCCTCTTTTAAAAACAGGTGGAGAATCTTCAGATGATGTGTCTAATGGTGACTCTATAATAGACTGGCTTAACTCTGTCAGACAAACTGGAAATACAACAAGAAGTGGTCAGAGAGGAAACCAATCTTGGCGAGCAGTGAGCCGGACTAATCCAAACAGTGGTGATTTCAGATTCAGCTTAGAGATCAATGTAAACCGTAATAATGGGAGTCAAAACCCAGAGAATGAAAATGAGCCATCTGCAAGACGTTCTAATGGAGAAAACATGGATAACAGCCAAAGGCAAGTGGGAAATCCACGATCTGAATCAACATCTGCAGGGCCATCTAGATCAGAACGCAATTCAACTGAAGCATTAACAGAAGTCCTATCTACTAGAGGTCAAAGAAGAGCAAGAAGCAGAAGCCCCGACCACCGGAGAACACGAGCAAGAGCTGAAAGAAGTAGGTCACCTCTGCATCCAATGAGTGAAATTCCACGAAGGTCTCATCATAGTATCTCATCTCAGACTTTTGAGCATCCTTTGGTAAATGAGACTGAAGGAAGTTCTAGAACCCGGCACCATGTGACACTAAGACAGCAAATAAGTGGACCTGACTTGCTAAGTAGAGGTCTTTTTGCAACTTCCGGAATAAGAAATGCCTCACAGGGAGCAGGTTCTTCAGACACAACTGGTAATGGTGAATCTACAGGATCAGGACAGAGACCTCCAACCATAGTCCTTGATCTTCAAGTAAGAAGAGTCCGTCCTGGAGAATATCGGCAGAGAGATAGCATAGCTAGCAGAACTCGGTCAAGGTCTCAGACGCCAAACAACACAGTCACTTATGAAAGTGAACGAGGAGGTTTTAGGCGTACATTTTCACGTTCTGAGCGGGCAGGTGTGAGAACCTATGTCAGTACCATCAGAATTCCAATTCGTAGAATCTTAAATACTGGTTTAAGTGAGACTACATCTGTAGCAATTCAGACCATGTTAAGGCAAATAATGACAGGTTTTGGTGAATTAAGCTACTTTATGTACAGTGATAGTGATTCAGAGTCTAGTGGCTCAATCTCAAGTCAAAATATGGAAAGGGCGGAGTCACGGAATGGAAGAGGGGGTTCTGGTGGTAGTACCAGTTCTGGTTCCAGTTTGAGTTCTAGTTCCAGTCCTAGTTCTAGTTCCAATGGTGAAAGTTCAGAGATTAGCTCAGAGGTATTTGAAGGTAGTAATGAAGGAAGCTCATCATCAGGCTCATCAGGTGGCAGGCGAGAGGTTCGACACAGGGCCCCAGTAACATTTGATGAAAGCGGCTCTTTGCCCTTCCTTAGTCTGGCTCAATTTTTCCTCTTAAATGAGGATGATGATGACCAACCTAGAGGACTCACCAAAGAACAGATTGACAATTTGGCAATGAGAAGTTTTGGTGAAAATGATGCATTAAAAACCTGTAGTGTTTGCATTACAGAATATACAGAAGGCAACAAACTTCGTAAACTACCCTGTTCCCATGAGTATCATGTCCACTGCATCGATCGCTGGTTATCTGAAAATTCTACTTGTCCTATTTGTCGCAGGGCAGTCTTAGCTTCTGGTAACAGAGAAAGCGTTGTGTAATTAAGGTCTGAGCTCTCAGCTATGTACCTGGTATAGTGATGGGCAAACAGGAATCACTTGCTTTATGTCCACTTTTTGAGTGGTGCTTGTAAAGTTGCAACATGAATTGAGTCATTGCTTTCTGAATGAATAATTGTCCTGTCTCCAATTTCTGTTCCAGAATAAAAGGAAATATTTAAAAAGCAATGTTTTAGGACATAAAATCTAATTTCAGTATCAGTAATTGATACACTAATGATTTATTGTATATGTTTATTAGTTTCTCCTTTGTTATCTTAAAAGATCTGTCTTAGCAGTGGCTATCTGTTTCATGTTGATTTTTAAAGTTTCCCATGCCATAGGAGAGAGGGGCTAAGGAAATTATCAGTTTAGACTAAGTTACAGTACATGTTTTATAAGTAATTGCTTAAAGCTTCACCATTCCCAGTTATTAGTTGGCACAAATTTAGCTACATGCTGACTATCATTTGTTCACCTTTTAGGCAAGGTGATATTGGACATGTCAGTGTAAATAACACCTAAGGTTAGATATTCTAAGTGTATAACTGTCTCCTAAGCCCATCACTGTGGCACACTGTAGAAGTGAGCTTATAGTTTAATTAAGATGTTTATCTTGTGGAAATATTAAAAAAGCCTATGCTTGTGTAAGTGAAAAAAATCACATTCATTTGTTTAAAAATGTAAAGCTATTTTGTAGAGGCTCAGTACTTTTCCAATGCACTATTGTAATAATGCATTACAAATTGTAAAGTACCATGCATAGAAATGAAAACAACTGCTTTTTTGAGCCAATATAGTAAAAAAAAAAATCATACCAAACAAAGTACAAGGCTCCTTTTATAAGTGTGTACATGTCAAGAGCAGAACATATCTATACTATTTAATGTATGTGAACAGCTACTGTGACATTGCAAAGTAAAGGTCAGAGTGCAGAATTGAACTACATTGAAGACCAATGGAAATTGTGTGTTTTAACTTGGATTTAGGCAGAAAATGAAAGACGGGGAGACTACTACTCTGGAAGAATTTAAACTTTTTCATGAAGACAGTATAATCATACTGGTTTCGTATGGTGAGATCTTTGGCGCAGTATTCTGCTTGAGCAGATGAAGTAGATGAACAAATGAATAGGCAGAGCTTTGCTTTAAAAAAAACAAGCCACTATGACCTAGTACAATTTACATTGTTGTTTTTACAAGTCTCCTAAAAAAAAAAAAAAGAGGTAGAAGAAGGAGATTGTAAACCACTTTTAACATAAAAATTGGTATAGATGTGTATACTAATAAGAAAGTCTCGAATTTGCATTGTTTTCAAGATTTGTCATTTAAGGTACCAGTGCACACTTGTTAGTATTCCATTGCTGTTTAACACAACCTAATATTTCACATTTAAAGACCAGTTGAGTAGTTAAGAGATTTTCTTTTTGAAAGTGAGTCATGTTGGGTTATTTGAAATTCACATTTGTTGTGCTGCCCATATTTAAAGATGAGGCCACTGACTTATGATCCATGGGACATGCACTTTATGTTTGTTTCCTTAGTAGTAACAATAGGTTTGTGAAAAGAACCTCAGCACTCATGCCAAATTTTTCTTTTGAGGCTGGTTGGGGTTTGGATTAGTCTGATTGTGGAAGACTGTTAGTTTATTTGGAAAAAGCTAATGGGTCCAAAGAGGAATTGAACACATCCTTGGTCTTTAACAAAGTGAGCTGATTACCCAGGCATAATCAGATACTCAAAAAATAAACAAGTCTGCATTTAGGAACTATCTAGTTACCTTAACTGCTGTCAATTTAGCTGTAAAGCTGATTTCAAAGCTCATATTTTCATGTTTTCCTCTTGCTTTCAATCCTACCTAAGTATCAAGGAAATTAACTTGTAAATGTGGTAGTTGTTTGCTAAGGATATGTACTGCTCTTGCAAGGAAATAATGTTCAAACAAAGCTTCACTTATTTTTTTTAATATAAGCAGAAATTACTGTTTATGGCGCTTATATAATACATTTTATCTTTTAAAAAAAAATTGTCCATGTAAAAGTCAGAATTCCTTTATATTTGTGAGCCTCCTTGTCTCCTTTCCTAAGGGTATGTAATCTGGTTTTCAGATCTGCAGGGTAGTCTGATTGGCTAAAAACAAACCCATTTTCTTCTTGGTATAAAATGTCCCATTATTATGGGGGTGTTAATTTTATATATTTTAAAAACAACAGCTCATTCTAAGCATAAAGGTTACTAAAAACAGGTATCTCCCAAGATGCATTACTCTATTACTCATTTGTGAAGTATTAAGGTAAGAACTCATGCTGAATTCTGGTTATGAAGGTAGATATTGAACCTATTCATAAATACTGGAAATAGAATTTTAAGTTTATAGCCCTCAGTAGAATGCACATATTGGGCATGTGCATGTGGACACCTTTTTCAATAGCATTCATTGGTTTCCATTAGACTGTGTAGAATGGATAAAAAAATTTAACAGAATTTGCTTTTTTTTGCAAGGCCCATGACTAATATGTACTTACTGGTGGACATTGAAGACAAGGTCATTTGTAGGTGTCAGATGTACAGTGGAGAAGAAAGATCTATTTTCCTACCAGCATCCAAACACCTGTTCCCTTAAGGGAGCATGTTCTTGCAAAAGACTTTACATTTTATTTTTTATTTTTGCACTTTTTCTTTATTAAAGAAAGATTCTGTCCTGGAACTTCATGCAGTAATAGGAACAAGATAAAACAATGTTGGGAGTTTACATTGTTCAAAGTATAGGGGAAAGTACTAAAATCTGAATTTCTTTGAATATTTCATATGTTTTTAAAAATACACTTATTAGTCTGAAGCATTTGAGGTGTTATATTGTTTAACTTCAAGCAGCTAATAAAGCTGCAGTTTATTATTACTACAAACAAGATTGAACAAGTTAGGCTTAAAGTTTGCAGACTTTGTAGCAATACTAGATGAACCATGTTGTTAATTTTGAGGATTTGCTCTAAAAAGAACACATCAGTCATACCTCAGTGGTGTTAGTGGTTAATGGAGGTGGGAACTGAGAAACGTGCTCACATTAGTGTTGCAATGTAGGGAATAATGGGGCAGTTAACAACAAGAAAAATGTTTAGCACCATTTTATATATATGAAATATCTAAAAATATAATCATTGGAATTTATCCAAACTTTAAGATTAGGAAACTGATTATAAGTGTTACCTCAGGTAATTTTCCCCCCTGGGAAAAATATGTCTTCTCCATGGCAAGTATTCAGTGTCTCTAATTATTTATGAAGGATTGTCACTTAATATGCTTAGTATTGAACCACCTGCTTCCCAAATGTCCATGACAGCCATGACTTCAGTCAGTTCCCAAAATACCCATGTGATAGGGAGGTGAATGTTGCAAAATGCCTCCTAAAAGGCCATTTTTACAGCTTGCTAGAATACAGCGGTACCTCGTAGTTGTTGATACTTTTAAAGATGGACTATGTTTTTACCCTCCTCCCCTTTCTTCTCTTTTGTTCTTTTATAAGTAATCTGCCTTATTTGAATTTTTAAGTTTTACCTTACTGGCTTCCCTGTCAAATGTATTACCAACATTAAGTACTTAGAAACCATGTTTGCAGGGCACTTTTATTCATGGCTTATAAGACTATGCTCATTGCTACTTTCTAAAGTATTCTGTACCTTAGTAATGCAAGAGATTGAAAAGGCACATGTTCAAGTGTCGGGCGTTTTCTTCCTTAGTAGAATTCTTCAGGATGTTTTATATTCAATAATAGTATTGTAATTCATTGAGTTAACTTAGTAAATTGTATGCTTTTGAAAACATTTGAAAATGTAAATCAATATAACATGCATATTAGTAAAATTAAAGTTCAAAGTCCAAAGAATTATTATTTAACTTATTTTTAAATCAGATTTTAATAAACAACTAAGAAAAAGCTATGAAAACAGCTGTAAACTTTTTAGCATCTTGAAATTGATTTCTTAACTGGACATTTCTAAAATAATACCTAATATTCCCAATAAGTGATTATCTCACTTGATTTAAGTAAATCCATTTTATTTCTAAAACAGCATATAATAGAGCTATTATTGAAGTGTTGGAACTTGACAAGGGATAATAACAGTTTATCAGTTTTATGATTATTTTCATTTCTATATAGGTGTTTTAATTCAAATTTGAAGGAAATAGGTATACCCTCTAACACTCAAATAAAATTATAATGAGGTGTTTGGTTTTTTATTAGTATTTCTTTGCTAAAGACCCACAAGCTGCTTTATGGTCACTTGGATTGAGTGAGATCTTAAATACATGTAGTGAAAGCAAACCCATAATACCACTGTGCCTAATTATTTCAAGGTTCCTCCATCAGTTCCTCATCTTGCAGATTTATTCCAATACCAATGTATGATTGAACCAGCTGCCCAGCCTTAACTCCATTCAGTGCCCCTCTGCTAACATTCTTTTAACTGATTGATTTATATGTGTTTTAACTGTTCAGTGATTGGATTTTACCTCTTGATAGGTCCATTTGTCCTTGGTGCTGCTTTTAAATATGTAGGGCTATGTGATCAGGTATCAAGTTCAGTAGGTACACAATTGGCCTGGATACGTATCTGACTGTTTTATCTTCTCCCAGAAAGAGCTTCTTTGCTATAGATGTTTACTTAGGTTCATATAAAGAACTGGGCAGCAATCTTGGAAAGCTTTCTGAAGTCTAAGAACCTGAAGGGACTTGCAGGGGGAATACTAATAAAGGCTGCCTTTACGTCTTTGAACACGAAGCACATAAATGTACGTTCTGTAAAGACTAAAGTGATTGTTACACCAGGGCTTCCTGACCTCAGAGAGAGACTTACAAAAAAGCAGAAAGGAGCACAAAGTGAAGTTATTTTGGTTAGTTTGCTTTATCTGGTTTCTCATTTTCTTTAAATTTAAACATGAACATAACACCCTTCTTCAGTATCTAGCCAGCAGACGCCTGTTTGGGAAGCCCTGTATTAAAATTTGAGAATGTACCCAGTTTCATTTTTTTTTTTTTGTACAGTGCTTTACACCTGCTAAAAATTAACTTGTTTAATGCAAAATAAGACCTTGAAAGGTTAGTCATATTAAAGCTGGTTTGATTATTAATAGTTATCTTTTAGGAAGAAGCTTTTTCCCTATGTAAGATGTCATACTGCAGATTTAAAATATAGACTATCAATAAAATGCATGAAGTGATCATTTGTGCTTGATCATCTCTCCTTGACTTTTTTCTTAAAAAGGGGAATTTGATAAAGGTTCTGTTTCAAACTGATGTCAAATGCACTTGATTTTTAGAATCAAGTGGAATTACAGCACAATCTTGATTTTTATTCCCTTCACTGCTGAGTGTGGGCAGGTACTGGCTTATGGGATATAACTTCCATTTTATGTTGTGTAGTTTAATGGCTTAATCTTGTAGTGGTAAAATAAAAGATTAAGGTATATTCCAATAAAAGAATCCTGGAAAGATTTATGTAAATGATATTTTAATAGGTGCATCTTTGCTGTTTCTACTTTTACCATTGCCCTGACCACTCCTTTTCTTGACCTCTAAATACAAAGACTTGTCTAGGTGTTCATGTATGTTCATGCAGCTTTTATCTTCCATTGCCACTTCCAACCTCTTAAACATGTTGCTTAAGCCACTAAGATGTCTGTTTCTAAGTAGGTTATCACATTCTGATACCTGAGTGGCCCTTCCCCTTGGTATTGGTATTCATATAGCTGATGGTAAATTTTATTATAATTTTATTTCCTCTGGTTCCTACACAGCCCTATCATTGGCATAGGAACTCCGTTCCTTGTGATAATTTGGGTGCAGTCAACTCTTAGTCTTATGACCTTTACAGGGTTTTACTGTTAGTGCCGTCCGTGATTCTTTTCTTTGAAACTCATACGCCATTGAAATGTTTACATTCAAGACAATGCACAGGCATCTTGTTGAGAAATATTCAGTGATAAAGAGTCATAAGGGAGAGCAGAAGATAATGGTAAATTTAAACTATATTGTTAATGGTCTTTTGAAAAAATAGGAAATGAAAGCTAGGGTCCAATTTCTTTGAAGTCTTTGAATTCAGGTAAGATTAAAATCTAAGGCCTTGCAAATTGATTACTAACAGCTAAGTTTTTCTAATTGCTATTAGGTATTGTATTGAGCACTATATAAATTACTTAATCTTTGCAGTGATTCTGAGGTGTATTATTACCACCCTGTTTTATAGGTGATGCCGCTGAGTAAGATACAGGCATTTGGTAATTTGCCCAAGATCACTCCAGTAAGTGGCAGAATATTTCTAGGCAGATCTGTGATTCCAGAGTTTAGTTTCATTGTGCTCTTAATCCTACTACTGTATGGCCCCTAATTTAAAAAAAAATATTATCTTGTGTCCTAGATTTGATTACTTATGAGGTATGATTTTTTAGGATAAACATTGGTTTTGGCTAGTTTGCCAAGGAAGATTTAAAGGGAAAATCTGAGGAAGATTAAAGGTTTTATATTGTGAATTTCAGTAAATCACTTCAGGCATTACACATTAGCACTATATCAAGGCCTTTCATTTCTTAAGTTTGGAATGAGGTTGGAATAAGTTTGGGGAATCTTTAATGTCAATGTCACTTCAGCCCTTTACTATATGTGCTCTTGGCCCCAGTTATGACTTGATTTGAAAATATGACTAGGAAAAAATTGCAGCTTTTTAAAAGTATGCTAGCCAGTTTATTGGCATCCAAATAAATGCCCTTTAAAGTTGTCTTGGGCAGACAGAGGCATTCCAAGAATGTCATTGCTCAGAAAATATTTGGAGCTTCTTTAAAATTGCTTTCAGAAACAATATGAGTAACTGAGAGATGCAGCCCTCTTCAGTATGTTCACATTATTTGCCACCCTTGAGATGAATCTTGGCTGTTTCCAAGAATTATCTTTTTCCCAGTGTATTAAAGATTTTCCACCCTTAATTCACTTTAAAGGCTGTCACAAACGAAGCATGTCAAATAATAGATGCAGCAGTAATTAGAGTAAGTAAATGGCTATGGTGGAGAGTATTTTGAGAAAATCATACCTCATTCAACATTTGAAGCACAGGGAGAAAGATACTATCTCAACTCAGGAGCAGGCATCACTGGGAGAGATGTATAAATAGTTGATAAAGTATTACAAAAACCTTAAAAGATATACATACTATAGTTATCCATCCCCATTCAAATGACATTTGAAAGAGCAGTGAGGAGTAGTGGGAGGAACAAGGGCTCCTGTGAATTTAGAGTTTGCTTCCTCAGCTAATAGGAGATAAATGTGTGTTGGGCTCCCACTACATTCTAGGCCAGTGATGGGCAACCTTTTGAGCTTGGTGTGTCAAACTTCGCCAAAAAACTGAGCATAACTCGGGTAGTGTGTCACTTTGAGGAAAAAATTATTTCGCAAATGTTTCATCCTCAGGAGCAGCAAATGTTTCATCCTCGGCATGTCATCAGAAATGGCTACGCGTGTCAGTGCTGACACGCGTGTCATAGGTTTGCCATCACTGTTCTAGGCATTGTGCTGGTGTGAGGTTTCGCTGCCTGTTGTATTTGGCAGGATGGGGACTTTAAGCCTCCAAAATATTGTTGGGTTTCTCAGTGGATAGTGTTGGTGACTGTGATATACCTACTTGTTAAAATGATTCACACTTGGTTCCCTATCTGCACCAAATGTTATAGAATAGCACTGTCCAATAGGAATATAATGAAAGTTACATAAATATAAAATTTCTAGCAGGCACATTATAAAAGGTAAAAATACACAGGTGAAATTAATTCTATTTAACCAATAAGGTAAAAATATTTTAACATGTAATCTATATAAGGATTATTAATGAGATATTTACATCATTTTCATATTGAGTCTTCAAAATCTGGTATTTTACACTTAATAAGTACATCTCATTTTGGACAACACACATTCCAAATGCTCAATAGCAACAAGTGACTAGCAGCTACTATATTGGGCAGTGCAGTTCTAGAACAATATGGGAGAGAGAGATTAAAGTGGATAGGATGCAAATGGCAATGTTTTAAAAGTTCATCTGTAGGTTTATACACTTTATCTGCTCACCTACATTATTACTCTAGAACTAAATAGGCATCATTCCTTTGTGTATCAAAGCTGTGGCTTAGAGTGTCTACCCAAGTTTACAAGACTACCATCTTCTCCCTTTGAGGTTAAAAAAATATACTCCTTATCAAAGCTTGAAATCTAACTATTAAGAATTAGCAAATGACCTTGGTTGAGGGCCCCATGATTAAAAGCTATGGAAGTCCATCACAACTGGAGCATTATGTAGCAGCTAATAGCGATTGTTACATCTATTTAGTGCAGGAACAAGCACCCAATGTGTGGACTCGTTTAGTTCAGTTACGTTAAAAAAATGTACACATAAATCATTTTCACATTTGAATATTCCTGGCATTAGTTAGAAATGGCTAACCTGGCTTTATAATCTGTTTCTACATTGTAGTTAGATAGTGATATGTGTTTAAATGAGTTTCTTGGGGTAGAAGGGGAAAGTTGACAACATGAGAATATAGACTCCCAGGTCAGACTTTAGCCCCAGTGAAAGCAAGTATTTCCCAACACTAAGTCTCTGATGCCATTGTTGAAAGTTTGGCAACATGGAGTAAAATATTAACTCCTGTGAAGAAAGAGCTTTTGGATTTGAGGTTGTGGAAAATGCTGATTCATTTGGCTTGACTTCTCTTTTCTGTGTGAATATAACAACATTTTCTATGGCCTTTTCATTTAAGAATCCAAAAAAACATTTAGTAGTAGATGATTAATGTTGGTTTCTAGCATGGGTGATTCAAATCTATCTCTGGCATGTGAATCTGCTTTACTTGAAAGCGGCCAGAGGAGCATATCACCCAGCTTTTTTTTTTTTTTTTTCAGAATTAAAGGTGAAAATTCAGGAAGAGTCATTCTGTTTTGTTTTGGTGCTGCCCTTTCCTAGGAGAAGGAAAAAGAATGAACAGTATCTGAGGCTATATTAGCACAAAGGTACAGGATTGTTCCTTAAAAGCAGAGACCAACTTGGCAATTAAACCAAAATTCTGCCCAATTGCTCTAATGAAAAAGAAACTTCTGCCTAATAATGATGCCTTCTCCACATCTGAGTAATCCCTTTTCTCCACATTTGGGGACCATCTACATTTTCAAACAAAAAATATTCAGCCTAATCTGCTAAATAGAAATACATTTTGAGCTTCATTTTAATATAGGTATCTAGCAGTTCTTCTACAGACATGGGCACTAACAGGGTTCTTTGTGTTATTTTGTTTTAAAAGTCTGAAGTCAAAATCATCTGGAAA
Organism: Eptesicus fuscus; assembly: GCF_027574615.1. Taxonomy (NCBI): domain Eukaryota; kingdom Metazoa; phylum Chordata; class Mammalia; order Chiroptera; family Vespertilionidae; genus Eptesicus; species Eptesicus fuscus. The sequence continues at coordinate 45,818,352 of NC_072473.1, forward strand.
AAAAAGCTGAAGAAGCCCTTGTTCTTTAAGGTTTCCCTTCAGTTCACATTACTGGTACATTTGATTTTGAACACCTTATAAGTTAACGAACTGTTTAGCATATATTAACTAGTACTAGCCTATGCCTTATATCCTGTTTAAAATCCTATATAATAAAACCCTAATATGCAAATCGACTGAACAGCAGAATAACCAGTTGCTATGATGCGCACTGATCACTAGGGGGCAGATGCTCAACGCAGGAGCTGCCGCTTGTTGGTCAGTGCGCTCCCCCAGAAGCCGGGCTCAAGGCTGGTGAGCGCAGTGGCAGTGGTGGGAGCCTCTCCTGCCTCTGCTGCAGTTGGGCCCTGAGAGGTCCTGGACTGCGAGAAGGCACAGGCCGGGCTGAGGGACCCCCCCACCCCAGTGCACAGAATTTCGTGCACTGGGCCTCTAGTGCTATTTATAAATTTGAGCTTAGAAACTCAGGTGTGTAGATTGCTGATTGAAATCTTTGTGGATTGCTGAAGTATCTATCTATGATTATTCCAGAGAGGTACTGTGGGACCCACTGAACCAGCACTGTATACACACTCTTGATTCCACCAAAAGGTTGTGAACTGCTAGCATGATCCTGAAAGGAAAGAGGTGGAGAAATGATTGTAGATTGAGATTAATAGATGTGTTGAATCCACTGGGATGGGCCATTTCATATTTGTCCTCTTATTTGAGACTCAAGTAATTGGGGGACAATTGCATATTTGCATTTTGTAACCAAAATAGAATCAGAGGTTAATTGACATGCTCCAGGTCCCACTGCTAGTATTGATTATCCAATATATATATATATATATATATATATATATATATATATATATATATATATATATATATATTAGAATCTGTATTCCAAGTACCATTCCAACTGTAGGGGATACTGTAGTGAATAAGAAAGGCCCTTGCCTTCATGGAGATTACATTGGAACTTACATGAAATGTAAATACAAATTAAGACTGATTAAGTGCTGAGAAGAAAATAAAATAGTGTGATGTGGTTGTGAATGAGATGAAGTAGGACAGTTGGAGACCTTTCTGAGGAGGTGACACAAGTGGAGACCTGAATGAATAGGAAACGGAACATTTCAGCTGCATGGAATGAGCTCAGCTCAGTAGTTGGAGGGAGGAAAAGGAGCAGTGTTGAAGTGGGGTGAGATGAGTTGGGCCAGTTCTTGAAGATTTTATAGCCAAGGGAAAGAAGATAGAGTTTTATTCTAAGATGAACAGTTGCTGGGAGTCATCCATGGAAGTGAAGGGTTCTGACTTGCTAGAAGACATCTGACTCTAGGGCCGCTGAATGTTCCATGACAGACAACTCCTGCTCCTTTCTGTCCCCAGGTAGAAGTGCATGGAATCTAGGTCCACAGTACCCTGGAAACTATTCTGCAGTATTCTAAGCTTTTTACTTCTCTTTCTAGGTTTCCTTGTTTTCCTAAGAAACTTTGTGCGATTCACATAAACAAAAATTTGGCTCTTTATATTTTACTCTAATCTGATTTGAATGACCCTATTCTTCTGTTACTGAGAAAATCCTCAGGTAATGGAACCCAATGTTATAAATAAAATGAACAAGCTTCTCATTGATAATTGGGCCATCATTGCTCTGTTTTACTTGGCTAATACCTATAGGGGGCAGGGTTGCCCATATAATGAACCAAAGGGTCAGCTGATTTTAAAGCGTTGATCACTGAAACCCTTCCCATTGGATGCCTCTTGGTGACTTCTTGTGAGTTTACTGATGGATAGACTAAATTCAACAAACTCAGATGAATCTAGTAAATTTAACACATTTTGGATTAGCTAATATGACCTGGCATTTTACAATTGACAGTCACCCAGTTCAGCTCCCTGCATCTAGGCAGGTCTACATTCAAACCATTCTGAGAGAGAATTGGTAGTTGAAAAATTGGAGACTGGATTGAATGCTTCCACTTATTGAGGGGATATGGGTCCCTAACCTAACTATGGGTATAGGGGCCCAAACCTCAGTGTCGAAGTTCCTAGTTCACCTTCTGGGTTTCAGATGTAGAAGCAAAGAGCCAAAGGAAATAGGGCCAAAGGAAAGGCAGTTGAAGGCTACAGCATAGAAATCAGGCCAAGATACATGCAAATTGGCTCCTTTTCTGCTTGCTATGGTGGCATACGTTGCTTCCCTGGTCTAGTTAGTAGGTCAGTGTTGCAGTTTCTCTGCTATGCCACCACTTCATAGCCATATTCCTTCTGAAAGTCAGGAAAATCTAGGGATTTTCAGGGCTGCAGGTAAGTGCACATGGAGTATGACTCATTTGCATAGGTGTCTTTTCAGGCTAAGCAACAAGTTTTGGGCAGAGGCCCTAGTTCAATGGATATGGAAAGAATTACTGATTCTAAGTCTTATCCAAAGTTGCTATGACAAAGGGCATGCAAATAGCATATTTCATAGGGACCCTGATCCTCTATAAGATACTCACCTGGGAAAGTTAGCTCCCTGCCCCTGAAGCTTTCTCCTATCTCTGCTCCTTCAAAATAATGTATTCACCTGGAGATCCAACTGAATTGTTAGAATTGTGTCTGGATAAGGACACATGGCTCCAGGAACTTCAAGAGGCAATCCAGTAATGAGCAATAATGATCCTCTTCATCAAATGGCCCATGGGAGAGGGATTGTGACCTAAATGTACAATGAAAAGAGGTTTAAGAGCCAGTCAGACGTACTTTCACATGCCTCAAACAAGCTCTGTGGTTTTAGATGACATCGTTGAGTCTAAATTTTCCTTTCTGCAAAGCAGGAATAATGATACCTACTTCGTTGGGAAACTTAGGGATTGCATAGATAAATTCCTTAGCATTTTAATGGGGAGAACATTCTATTGAGATGTTAATAAGATAGGAAAGCATTATTGCCTAGTGTGGGAGAGGTAGGTGAGCCAACCTCCAATGGCTGTGAAGTCTAAATATAGCTTTGAGACACTTATAAAACATTGATCATGTGGTTTGGGAAACCAGCTCCAATAAAGATGAATATATCTGTCCAATGTTCTTTGGATACCCAAGGAAGCCTATTAGGTGTGTGTAAAGGAGATAGGCAGGGTGACAGAAACAGTTATTCTAGAGTAAAATAGACCCTGTCCATTTTAATATAGTTGGAAAAAAAACAAAAGTAATAGGTTCGTGCCTTACCAGGTAAACTAGGATTACATCTACTTGCCTGTAATGCAAAAAATAAATGGCTGAAGATTTGCTTCTATGGCAACTATTCCTCCACCCCTCAGCATCTAGTCACTATTTTAGAGACTACAGCAGAAGCTGGATAGGCAAATACATTTACAAGGTACAGAAAGCATCTAAAAATAACCCCAAAAATCTGCTGGTAAAATAGGATAAGTGGCAACATAAGCTTTTTATGATGGTTGTTTTAAAACTTGTATGTGACTCAACAAAGATGCCACATATACTGAGGATGCTGAAAAAGAAATATTTGATATAGTTGTAAAAGATTGAGATGGAAGAGAAATGTGAAAAGTGTGGATCTTAGGCCCAGGGAAAGTTCTTGTTAGGAACCAGTGACTCCCAGAATCTTACTTAGAATTTCTGCAGTTTCCCCTTCTATAATTTGGGGATCCTCTTCACTAGGAACAGCAGCCCTCAGTTATCCTTTAGCAACCTTTCAGACACTATCTCTAGCCTCTGTTTGTAATCAGCATCTCCAAGTCTGACTTTAACTGAGATTTTCTTTTGTTTTTCTAAAAGGATTGGAGTTACTCTTATGACAGAGACAGCTAGAACAAACAAACAAACAACACTGAGACAATTCATTAAGAGGGAATCCCTTCTTGCATTAACCTATCCATCACACAAAGCCCTGCTACTTTCCTCAACATGCTTAGGATGATTCAAGGCTTCAATCATCAGAGATCATAGTTCAGAGAAAAAAAGCACTACTAGACCTTTTGTGTGGTTTTTTTTCTCCTAGTCAACACTGTTGGCTTTATCCATCCCCATGGTATTGTTCCTTTTTAAGAATTGTTTATCTTATTACAGAAGAAATTTCCTTACAGTTTTAACTATTTTCCATACTCCAGTGACTCATAAATCTATATCTCTAGGCCTGATCTCTCCCTGGAACTTTAGACACTGTCTTTTTTACCCAGTTGTTTGCTGGACATCTCAACCTGAATATTTTACAGGCTCTTTAGACTGGTGGAATATTTTCCTATTTCAGTAGGTAGCAATGGACTTACCATCTAGGTCTAACTAATGAGTGGGCCATTTTTCAACAGAAGAAATCATGAAATGGGCAAAGGTCTAAGAAATCTTGAACATGACTGAGCCAGATCCTAAGGCTCAATGTAAACGAGTTCGGAGTGAAGGTTAGAAAATTCAGTTTAGCTCCCTGGCCAGTGTGGCTCAGGTCCTTGAGTATCCTTCATTGTACCAAGAGGTCTCTTTAATTCCCAGTCTGGGCACACACCCTGTTTGTGGGCTGGATCCCCAGTAAGGGAGAATGCAGGAAGCAGCTGATTGATGTTTCTTCCTTATGCGTTTCTTTCTCTCCCTCTCCCTTCCTCTCTTTCTAAAAAAAAAATTTTTTTTTGAAAGATAATAGAGGTTCCATATGCCCTCTGACTACATGTTAGTGCAATAGCAAAACCACGAAAGTTATACTGGTGTAATATGTATATATTAGAGGCCCAGTGCATGAAAATTCATGCACTGGAGGGGTGGCCCCTCAGCCTGGTCTGCCCCCTCTCACAGTCTGGGAGTCCTCAGGGGTGGGAGGCGACCCCTAGATCAGGGGAAGGCGACACCCCCATCACACCTCTGCTACTGCTACTGCCGGCAGTGCAAGCCTTGGCCGGCCATGGTTACCTGAGCCTTGGGTGGCCCTGGGCAGTTGGGCAGCCGCCTTCTGAGGCTTGCCTGTGCCTCGGGCCAGCCGTGGGCGGCTGGGGGGCTAAGGGGACTGGAAGATTCCGGAGGCAGGCATGCGGTGCGCCTTGCCACATGCCTGCTGCTCCGGTGGGGCTGAGGGGACTAGGCACCACCATCTCGTGGCTGTGGACACCGCTGTCTTTGAGGGCATGACAGTCAATTAGCATATTCCCTCCTTATTGACTGTGGGTGCTGCCATCTTGAGGGTGGGGCAATCAATTAGCATATTTCCTCTTTGTTGGCTGTGGGTGCCGCCATCTTTGCAATGGAGTGAGGGTCAATTAGCATATTCCCTCTTTATTAGATATTTCTATACCATTTTTTCTACACCATTTTATTACATATGAATATTCATATAGCCACCACAACTATAAAAATGTAAAAGTATTTCATCATCTCAAAGAGGTCCCTTATACTACCAATTTATATTCACACTCACACCTGCTCCCCTCCACCACTAACCCCTGGCATTCACTAATCTCTTATTTAGTTTTATAATTTTGTCATTCTGAGAATATTATGTAAAGGAATCATTTAGTATGTGACCTGTTAAGATTGCCTTTTTGTCATTCTGCATAATACCCTTATGGTCCATCCAAGTTATTGCATATATCAGTAACTTGTGCCCTTTTATTATGCCAAGTATTTCATTGCATGGATGAACCACGGTTTGTTTAACCACTCATCAATTGTAGGACATTTTGGTTGCTTCCAGATTTGGGCTCTTACAAATAATGCTATGAACAATGTGTATAGACTTTATGTGGACATAACTTTTCATTTCTCAGGGATAAATTCCCAGGAGTGCAATTGCTAGACCCCATGGTAAATGTATGATTAGTTTTTTAAAAAATTGCCTAATTATTTTCTAGAGTGGCTGCAACATTTTACATTTCCACAGCAATGTTTGAGAGATACAGTTTCTCCACATCCGTGCCATCATTTGGCATAACACCATGTATTATTTTAGCTGTTCTATATAATGATATCTCATCATAATCTTACTTTTTTATCTTAAAGTAATGTTGAACATCATTCCATGTAATTATTTACTATATATACAGTGAAATGTATCTTCATAATTTTTGCCTATTTTCTAATTGGATTTTTTTCTGTTGAGTTTTATTTATATATTCTGGATACGAGTCCTTTGTTAGCTATGTACTTTGCAAATATTTTCTCCCATTGTGTAGCTTGTCTGTTCATTCTCTTTTTTCTTTATTTTTATTGTTGACAGTATTACATATGTCCCCATATCTCCTTCCTCCATTTGCCCACCTAGCCCCGCTTCCTTCTGGCCATCACCACACTGTTGTCTGCATCCATGGGTTATGCATATATGTTCTTTGACTAATCCCTTCACCTTCTTTCATCCAGTCTTCCCTTCCCTCTTCCCTCTGATAGCTGTCAGTGTGTTCCATGTATCCATGCCTCCATTTCTATTTTGTTTATCAGTTTATTTTGTTCAATAGATTTCACATGTAAGTAAAATCATATGGTATTTGTCTTTCTTTCACTTAGCATAATTATCTCCAGTTCCATCCATGCTGTCGCAAAAGGTAAGAGTTTCTTCTTTTTAATGGCTGCATAGTATTCCATTGTGTAAATGCACCAAAGCTTTAGTATCCACTCATCTAATGATGGACACATGGGCTGTTTCCAGATGTTAGCTACTGTAAATAGTACTGCTATGAACATAGGGGCACATATATTCTTTTGAATTAGTGTTTTGGGTTTCTTAGGATATATTCCCAGAAGGCAGATCCATTCTTTTTTAAAATAATATATTTATTTTTTTATTTTTTATTTTTTTTTAAATTTCTTTATTGATTAAGGTGTCACATATTTGTCCTCATCCCCCCATTCCCATCCCACACCCCTCCCCCCGGATGCCCCAACCCCCTGTTGAACTTAACCATTGGTTAGGCTCATATGCATGCACACAAGTCCTTTGGTTGATCTCTCCCCCCTCCCCCCACCCTCCCCTATCCTCCCTCTGAGGCCCGATAGTCCGATCGATCCCTCCTTGTTTCTGGTTCTGTTCTTGTTCCTCAGTCTATGTTGTTCATCATTTCCCTTAGATGAGCGAGATCATGTGTCACTAGAGATATAAGAACTGAATGTGAGATGAGCAATAATAGTTATGCTGACAGGCAAATGAATCAGTCTGTAGTGAGTTTCTTTCTGGACCAACAGTTCTTTTGAGACGCAATTTCAATGTCCACCAGTTCCTTATGTGTACATGTCAGCACTGACCCCTCAGCACTGGATGGTGGACAAATGGTGGTAACGGAGGTCCGACTCCCTCTGGTTTGGTCTCTGCCGGACCCAGAGGCACGGCTTCACCTGGACTCGGGCACGTGGCCTCACCCAGACCCAGGGGCGCATGGCCTCTCCCAGACCCAGGGGTGCGTGGCCTCACCCAGACCCAGGGGCGCATGGCCTCTCCCAGACCCAGGGGTGCGTGGCCTCACCCGGACCTAGGTGCGCGCGGCCTCACCCGGACCCAGGACCCAGCCTCACCCGGTTCCAGGGGCACACGGCCTCACCCGGACCCGGGATCTAGCTTCACCCGGACCCAGGGGCGCGTGGCCTCACCCGGGCCCGGGATCCAGTTTTACCCGGACCCAGGTGTGCGTGGCCTCACCCGGACCCAGGTGTGCGTGGCCTCTCCCGGACCCAGGGGCACGTGGCCTCACCCAGACCTAGGTGCGCGAGGCCTCACCCGGACCCGGGACCCACCCTCACCCGGATTCAGGGGCACATGGCCTCACCCGGACCCAGGGGCACGTGGCCTCCCCCGGACCCAGGGGCGAGTGGCCTCACCCGGTCCTAGGTGCGCGCGGCCTCACCCGGACCTGGGACCCAGCCTCACCCGGATCCAGGGGCACATGGCTTCACCCGGACCCGGGATCCAGCTTCACCCAGACCTAGGGGCGCGTGGCCTCACCCGGGCCCGGGATCCAGTTTCACCCGGACCCAGGTGTGCGTGGCCTCTCCCGGACCCGGGACCCACCCTCACCCGGATTCAGGGGCACATGGCCTCACCCAGACCCGGGATCCAGCTTCACCCAAACCCAGGAACGCGTGGCCTCACCCGGGCTCAGGACCCAGCCTCACCCGGAACCAGGGGCACATGGCCTCACCCGGACCAGGGATCCAGCTTCACCCGGACCCAGGGGTGCGTGGCCTCCCCCGGACCCAGGGGTGCGTGGCCTCTCCCAGACCCAGGGGTGCGTGGCCTCACCCGGGCCCGGGACCCAGCCTCACCCGGATCCAGGGGCACACGGCCTCACCCGGATCCAGGGGCACACGGCCTCACCCGGGCCCGGGACCCAGCCTCACCTGGACCCAGGGACGCGTGTCCTCACCCGGGCCCGGGACCCAGCCTCACCCAGATCCAGGGGCACACGGCCTCACCCGGACCCGGGATCCAGTTTCACCCGGACCCAGGGGCGTGTGGCCTCCCCCGGACCCAGGGGCGCGTGGCCTCTCCCAGACCCAGGGGCGCGTGGCCTCACCCGGACCTAGGTGCTCGAGGCCTCACCCGGACCCGGGACCCAGCCTCACCCGGATCCAGGGGCACATGTCCTCACCTGGACCCGGGATCCAGCTTCACCCAGACCCAGGGGCGTATGGCCTCACCCGGACCCAGGGGCGCGTGGCCTCACCCGGGCCCGGGACCCAGCCTCACCCGGATCCAGGGGCACACGGCCTCAACCAGACCCGGGATCCAGTTTCACCCGAACCCAGGGGTGCGTGGCCTCACCCGGACCCAGGTGTGCGTGGCCTCTCCCGGACCCAGGGGCGCGTGGCCTCACCCAGACCTAGGTGCGCAAGGCCTCACCCAGACCCGGGACCCACCCTCACCCGGATTCAGGGGCACATGGCCTCACCCGGGCCCGGGACCCAGTCTCACCCAGATCCAGGGGCGCATGGCCTCACCCGGACCCAGGGGCGCGTGGCCTCACCCGGGCCCGGGACCCAGCCTCACCCGGATCCAGGGGCGTGTGGCCTCACCCGGATCCAGGGCCACACAGCCTCACCTGGACCCAGGGGCACACGGCCTCACCCGGACCTGGGATCCAGCTTCACCCGGACCCAGGGGCATGGCCTCACCCAGACCCAGGGGCGCGTGGCCTCTCCCAGACCCAGGGGCGCGTGGCCTCACCCGGACCTAGGTGCGAGAGGCCTCACCCAGACCCGGGACCCAGCCTCACCCAGATCCAGGGACACATGGCCTCACCCGGACCCGGGCTCCAGCTTCACCCAGACCCAGGGGTGCGTGGCCTCACCCGGACTCAGGGGCGCGTAGCCTCACCCAGATCCAGGGGCACGTGGCCTCACCCGGACCCAGGCTCCAGCTTCACCCAGACCCAGGGTCGCGTGGCCTCACCCGGACCCAGGGGCACGTGGCCTTACCCGGGCCCGGGACCCAGCCTCACCCGGATCCAGGGGCACACGGCCTCACCCGGACCCAGGATCTAGCTTCACCTAGACCCAGGGGCACGTGGCCTCACCCGGACCCAGGGGCATGTGACCTCTCCCATACCTAGGGGCGTGGCCTCACCCGGATCCAGGGGCGCACGGCCTCACCCGGACCCGGGACCCAGCCTTACCCGGATCCAGGGGCACACGGCCTCACCTGAACTCAGGATTCAGCTTCACCTGGACCCACGGGCGAATGGCCTCACCCAGACCCAGGGGCGTGAGGCCTCACCTAGACCCAGGGGCGTGTGACCACACCCGAGCCCAGAGGCGCACAGCCTCTCCTGGACCCGGGTCCCAGCGAGGTTTCTTCTTCTTGATCCCAATTCCTGTTGGTCAATTCCCTCTCAGCAATTCCTTCGGCCATTTTCTTAGAGCTCCAGGGCGGCTGCTGCAGAACTCGTTGGGCGGAGGGCTCGGCGAAGCTCCGGTGTGCCCGGTGTGCGGCGGCGGGCTGGTCCGGTGTCGCTGCGTCGGCCCTTGGGTCTGTAGCGGTGGCCGGTCGCCGAGCGTGCCCACCTGGCCGCTTCCAGGGCGTTGAAATTCTTGAAGGACTCGGAGGTCAGCAAGTGCGGAGTCTCCCACCCCATGTCTCCCAGGGGCTCGTCTGTCCATGCTTGGCAGCGAGTGGAGCCGTCCCCTCAGCCGGAGACCGCCGGGGGAACTGCGCAGAGCACGTTCCAGGCCACCATTGTGTCACCTGAGCCATAGTTCTTAAAGTGTGGTCTTTGGGTCACTGGCATTAGCATCATCCCGCGTACCCCTCTCTTTTATTCTAGTTGTAGAGTATCTGCTCAGCCAGCCCTCCGGTGGTTCTGGATGGTGTCTGCTCTGCTCTCCCGTCGTAGTCTCAAAATTGTTGTGGTAGGCAACGATCAGGCTTCCGCCCTATGCCTCCATCTTGGTCCTCCTTTGTATAGTTAAGTCTTGATTGTTGTTGGTGTCACTGGGAGGAATTGTCCTCCAGGCCAATTGGCCGTGAGGACCCTCTTTGTCTATAAAGGAAGAGTTGCTGTGCAGGAGACACATTTATGGGCCGGGTCTTGGTGCAGCAAGGCTTTGGCGCTCACTGAGTCTGCCTCTTGAATGTATCCCTTATGCGAGTGGTTGAAATCTGGTGTCATCTCACACCGACCACTAGATGCCCTCATTTCTGGCTCTCCAATGGAGTGTAGGTCAGCTACTGCCTGAGGCACTCAGCAGGGAAAAGCCTCTGTGCTCAGCTTGGATGGGGCGGAGTTACAGGGTGGAGCCTACAACCTTGGCTTCCTTTCAGCCCTGCCCTATGAGGTTCCTGTGTCTCAGTGTCCCTCTGTACTCCCTGCAAACACCTCTGAGAGAAACGCGCCCTGGAGTTTTGCCCGCTGCCAAACAGTCTAGTCTCTCCCCTAATGAATCTGGATTCCCAGATTCTCGCCTGGAACTGGATTTCAGTGTAGTTGGAACTGGGTCTCAGCGCAGTCTGGCGCTTTTGTCTCCTTCCCACCAGGGCAATTCAGCGGCACAGGCAACCGTCCCTCCTCTGCGCACCTTCCAGTGCGCGCGTCTGGAGCTCTGCCTTTCGCCGCTCCTCTGTGCCTCCGCCCCACAGCCCAAATTAATTCCCCCAGTGTGCGCCTGGCTTCCCAGGGTTTTGCCCGGAACTGGGGTTCAGTGTAGTCGGAACTGGGGCTCATTGCAGTCTGGCTCTTTTGTCTCCTTCCCACCAGGGCAATTCAGCGGCACAGGCAACAGTCCCTCCTCTGCGCACCTTCCCGTGCGCGCCTCTGGAGCTCTGCCTTTCGCCGCTCCTCTGTGCCTTTGCCCCACAGCCCAGATTCATTCCCCCAGCTTGCACCTGGCTTCCCAGGGTTTCGCCCGGAACTGGGGTTCAGTGCAGTCAGAGCTGGGGTTCAGCGCAATCTGGAGCTTTTATCTCCTTCCTGCTAGTGAACGCGGGCCAGGCCGTCAGCTGCCCCTTCCTCTCCGGCTCCGTCCTCACCGCACGCGCGCGTGCTCGTGTCTCCGCCCGTGTCTCTATACCTCAGGCTTTTATGGCTCCTCTGATTTTCCTTGTGGTTTTCTCTTTTCTTCTAGTTGTGGGCATTTCAGTCCGCCAGCTTTCCTGTGGTTTTGGATGATGTCCGTTTTGACTTTTAGTTGTATTTTTGAAATTGTTGTGCCAGGCTGTAGGCTAGGTGTTTAACCTATGCTGCCATCTTGGTTTCTCGAGAGTATGAATCTAAAATAACATATTTATTGATTGATTTCAGAGAGTAAGGGAGGAGAGAGAGATAGAAACATCAATGATGAGAGAGAATCTTTGATCGGCTGCCTCCTGCACACCCCCTACTGGGGATCGAGCCCGCAACCCAGGCATGTGCCCTTGGCTGGAATTGAACCTGGGACCCTTCAGTCTGCAGGCTGATGCTCTATCCACTGAGCCAAGCCGGCTAGGGCAAGGCAGATACATTCTTTATTTTTGAGGAAACTCCATACTGTTTTTCACAGTGACTGCACCAGTCTGCATTCCCACCAGCAGTGAACTAGGGTTCCCCTTTTTCCACATCCTCACCAGCGCTTGTTGGTTGTTGATTTATTGATGGCAGCCATTCTGGCAGGTGTGAGGTGGTTTTAATTTGCATCTCTCTGATGATTAGTGATGTTAAGCTTTTCTCATATTCTGTTGGCCATCTGTATCTCCTCTTTGGACAAATGTCTACTCAGGTCCTTTGCCCAATTATTAATTGGATTGTTTGTCTTTTTTTCCCATAGGAAAAATATTTTATTTTATTTTTCTTTAATTTCTTTATTGATTAAGGTATCACATATTTGTCCTCATCCCCCCATTCCCATCCCACACCCCTCCCTACGCATGCCCCCACCCCCCTCTTGTCTTTAACCACTGGTTAGGCTCATATGCATGCACATGTTTGTCTTCTTGGTATTGAGTTGTATAAATTCTTTATATGTTTTGGAAATTAACCCCTTATTAGATGCACCATTGGCAAATATGTTCTTCCATACATTTTGTTCATGGTTTCTTTTGCAGTGCAGAAGGTTTTTATTATGATGTAGTCCCACTTGTTTATTTTTTCTGCATTTCTCTTGCTCTAGGAGACATATCAGTAAAAATATTGTTATGAGTGATGTCTAAGATTTTACTGATTACGTTTTCTTATAGGATTTTTGTGGTTTCACAATTTACATTTAATTCTTATTCATTTTGAATTTATTCTTGTGTATAATGTAAATTGGTATTCTATTTTCATTTTTTTGCATGTACCTGTCCAGTTTTCTCAGCACCATCTATTGAACAGACCATATTATTTAGTTCCATATGAATATTTGGAATATTTGTTTTAGATCTGTGAATTGTGCTATTGGTATTTTAATAGGATTGCATTGGATCTATAAACTTCTTTGGGTAATATGGACATTTTAAAAAATGTTAATACTTTATTGATTTTTTTAGAGAGACAGGAAGGGAGAGGGAGAGAGAGATAGAGAAACATTGATGAGAGAGAGAGAAAAATCATCAGCTACGTCCTGCATGCTCCCCACTGAGGATTGAGCCTGCATGCCCCCTTACCGGGGATCAGGTGCAAACCTAGGCCTGTGACCTCACCTGGTATTGAACTGGTTACATCTCGATGCATGAGATGATGCTCAACCAACTGAGCCACACTGGGAAGGGCTAGTATGGACACTTTAATGATGTTAATTCTTCCAATCCATGAACATGGTATATGCTTCCCCTTCTTTGTATCTTCCTCTATTTTTTCATTGTCCTATAATTTTCAAAGTACAGATCTTTTACCTCCTTAGTTAAATTTATTTCTAGGTACCAAATTGTTTTTGTTGCAATAGTAAATGGGATAATTTTCTTAGATTCTCTTTCTGAAAGTTTATTATTGGTGTTTAGAAATGCCACCAATTTCTGAATATTAATTTTATATCCTGCTACTTTGCCAAATTAATTTATTAGATCTAGTAACTTTAGTGGAGTACTTAGGGTTCTCTATATGCAGTATCATGGCATCTGCAAAAAATGATAGTTTTATTTCTTCCTTTCCAATTTGGATGCCTTTTACTTCTTATTGTGATTGCTGTGGCTATGACTTCCAATATTATGTTGAATAAGAGGGTTAAAAGTAGACATCCCTGTGTAGTTCCTGATCTTAAGGAAAACGTGTTTAGTTATTGCCCATTGAATATGATGTTAGCTGTTTATTTGTTATACTAGAGGCCCAGTGCACAAAATTCATGCATGGGGGTGGTCCCTCAGCCCAGCCTGCACCCTCTCACAATCCGGGACCCCTCAGGGGATGTCCAACTGCCATGGTATTGGGCCTAAACTGGCAGTCGGACATCCCTCTAGCAATCCAGGACTTCTGGCTCCTAACCATTTACCTGCCTGCCTGCCTGATTGCCCCTAACCACTCACCTGCCTGCATGATCGCCCCTAACCACTTGCCTGCCTGTCTGATCACCCCTAACTGCTCACCTGCCTGTCTGATCACCCCTGATTACTCGCCTGCCTTCCTGATCACCCCTACCTGCTCACCTGCCTGCCTGATTGCCCCTAACCCCTCTGCCTGCCTGCCTGATTGCCCTTAACCACTCACCTGCGTGCCTGATCACCCCTAACCACTTGCCTGTCTGCCTGATCACCACTAACCACTCTGCCTGCCTGTCTGATCTCCCTTAACTGCTCTGCCTGCCTTCCTGGTCGCCCCTAACTGCCTCTGCCTCAGCCCCCGCTGCCGCGGCTTCATCGGGAAAGATGTCCAGAATGACGTCTGGAAGGTTATTCGACTATCCGGTCTAATTAGCATATTTCACTTTTATTATTATACTAGAGGCCCAGTGCACAAAATTCGTGCACAGGGGTGTGTGTCCCCCAGCCCAGCCTGCACCCTCTCCAATCTGGGACCCCTCGTGGGATGTCTGACTGCCCTGGTAGGATCGGGCCTAAATGGGCAGTCAGACATCCCTCTCACAATCCAGGACCGCTGGCTCCCAACTGCACGCCTGCCTGCCTTCCTGATTGCCCCTAACCACTTCTGCCTGCCAGCCTGATCACCCCCTAACCCAGTGATGGGAAACCTTTTGAGCTCGGTGTGTCAAACTTTGCCAAAAAACTGAGCATAACTCAGGTAGTGTGTCACTTTGAGGAAAAAACATTATTTCGCAAATGTTTCATCCTCAGGAGCAGCAAATGTTTCATCCTCGGCATGCGGCCGCCTTAGCGGCTGCATGTCATCAGAAATGGCTACGTGTGTCAGTACTGACACACGTATCATAGGTTCGCCATCACTGCCCTAACCACTCCCCTGCCAGCCTGATTGATGCCTAATTGCTCCCCTGCCAGCCTGTTTGCCCCTAACTGCCCTCCCCTGCAGGCCTGGTCACCCCCAACTGCCCTCCCCTGCAGGCCTGGTCACCCCGAACTGCTCTCCCCTGCAGGCCTGGTCCCCCCCCAACTGTTCTCCCCTGCAGGCCTAGGTCCCCCCCAACTGCCCTTCCCTGCAGGCCTGGTCGCACCCAACTTCCCTCCTCTGTTGGCCTGATCACCCCTAACTGTCCTCCCCTGCAGGCTTGATCGCCCCCAACTGCCCTCCCTTGCAGGCCTGGTTCCTATCTTGTGTGTTGGAGTGATGGTCCATTTGCATATTACTCCTTTATTAAATAGGATATATGGCCTTTATTATATTAAGGTATGTTCTCTTTCTTTACAGTTTGCTGTGACTTAAATGGGTGCTTCATTATATCAAATGTTTTTGCTGCATCTATAGATATGATCATATTATTTTTATCCTTTTTTTGTGGTGTATCTTATCCTTGTTTTTGTGGTGTATCACATTTATTGATTTGTTGATATTGTACCAACCTTGAATCCCAGTTAATAAATCCTACTTGATCATGGTTTAAGATGTTTTCAATGTATTACTGAATTTGGTTTGCTACTATTTTCTTGAGGATCTTTGCATCTATATTCCCATCAGGGATATTGAACTATGATTTTTGTTTGTTTGTAGTGTCTATCTGGTTTTGGAATTAGGATAATACTGCCTTCATAAAATGAGCTTGGGAGCCTTCCCTTGTCTTGAATTTTATGCAATAGTTTGAGAAGGATGGGTATTAGTTCTTCTTTGAAAGTTTGGTAAACTTCACCTTTGAATCCACCCAGTCCAGGAATATTTGATTACTACTTTGTTTTTATTAGTTGTCATTGGTCTGTTCAGATTTTCTGTTTCTTCTTGATTGAATTTTAGAAGATTGTGTGTTTCTTGGAATTTATTTCTTTCAGATTGTCCATTTTGTTTGCAATATTACAAAATATTTGTAGTATTTTCTCATAATCCTTTGTATTTCTCTGGTGTCAGTTGTTTCTTTTCCGCTTTCATTTCTTTTCTTTTTAAAAAATATATCTTATTGATTTTTTACAGAGAGGAAGGGAGAGGGATAGAGAGTTAGAAACATCGATGAGAGAGAAACATTGATCAGCTGCCTCCTGCACACTCCCTACTGGCTATGTGCCCACAACCTTGATTCCACAGGCTGATGCTCTGTCCACTGAGCCAAACCAGTTAGGGCATCCTCTTTCATTTCTGATTTAACTTAGTTGGGTTCTCTCCCTTTTTTTCTTATTTTTAATCTTTATTGTTGAGAGTATTACAAATGACCTCCTTTCATTCCCCTTTGCCTCCACAATACCTGGTTCCCACACTGCCCCAGGCCTTTACTACCCTATTGTCTGTGTTCATGGGCAATGCCTATGTGCATATAAGTTCTTTGGTTATTCTCTACCCACACCACCCCCGGAACCTCTTCCCTCTGAGATCCATTAGTCTGTTGCATGCTTCCATGCCTCTGGTTCTATTTTATTCAATGGTTTATTGTGTTCACTAGATTTTACATATTAGCGAGATCATGTGATATTTGTCTTTCCTTCAGTGGGTTATTTCACTTAGTGTAATCATCTACAGGTCCCTTCATGCTATCTCAAAGGGTAATAAATCCTTTTTTTTTTACAGCTGCATAGTATTCCATTGTGTAAATGTGCAACAGCTTTATTATCCATTGGTTTACTGGGCTGTTTCCAGATCATTGCTATTGTAAATGCTGCTATAAACATAGGGGTGCATATGTTCTTTCTGGTTGGTGTTTTGGGATTCTTGGAATATATTCCTAGAAGTGGTATCACTGGTTCAAAAGGCAGTTCAATTTTTAATTTTTTGAGGAAACTCCATATTGTTTTCCACAGTGGCTGCACCTGTCTGCATTTCCACCAATAGTGTTCTAGAGGTCCTTTTTCTCCACATCCTCACCAGTACTTGTTGCTTGTTAATGGTAGCCATTCTGGAAGGTGTAAGGTGGTACCTCATTGTTTTAACTTGTATCTCTCTGATGATTAGTGATGTTGAGCATTTTTTCATATGCCGCATGGCCATTTGTATGTCCTCTTTGGAGAAGTGTCTTAGTCCTCTGCCCATTTTTTAATTGGATTGCTTGTCTACCCTTTGTTGAGTTATATGAGTACTTCATATATTTTGGAAATTAACCCCTTATCAGATGTATCATTAGCAAATATGTTCTCCCATACAGGGGGTTCCTTTACAATTTGATGCTGGTTTCCTTTGCTATGCAGAATTCTTTTATTTTGATGTAGTCCAATTTATTTATTTTTCACTTTGTTTCTCTTGTTCTAGGCATTGTATCAGTGAAAATTCTTCTACTTGAGATGTCTCATTTTGCTGCCTGCATTTTCTTCTAGGATTTTTATGATTTCACAGCTTAAATTTAACTCTTTTATCCACTTTGAGTTCATGCTTGTGTGTGGTATAATTGGTGGTCTAGTTTCATTTTTTTGTGCATGCACCTGTCCAATTTTCCCAGCACCATTTACTGAAGAGACTGTCTGTACTCCTTTGTATGCTCTTGCTTCCTTTGCGGAACATTAATTGAGAATAATGATTAGGGTTAATTTCTGGGTTCTCTGTTCTGTTCCATTGATCGATATGCCTGTTCCTATACCTGTACCAGGGTGTTTTGATTACAGTGGCATTGTAGTATAATTTGATATCTAGTATTCTGATCCCTACAACTTTGTTCTTGTTTCTCAAGGTTGCTGAGGCTATTCAGGGTCTTTTTTAGTCCCTTAAAAATTTTTTGGAGTGCTTGTTCTAGATGTGTGAAATATGCCATTGGTGTTTTAATAGGGATTGTATTGAATCTATACATTGCTTTGGGTAGTATGGACATGTTGATGTTGATTCTATTAATCCATAAACCCTATATATTGTCCCACTTGTTTATACCTTCCTCTGTTTTTTCAATGTCCTGTAGTTTTCTGAGTACAGGTCTTTTACCTCCTTGTTTAAGTTTATTTGTAAGAATCTGGATTTTATCATTACAATCGTAAATGGAATTGTTTTTTTAGTTTTTCTTCCTAAGATTTCATTATTGGTGTATAAAAATACCATCGATTTCTGGGTGTTAATTTTATATCCTGCTACATTGCCAAATTCATTTATTAAATCTAGTAGTTTTTTTTTACATGATTACTAAGTTAATTTCAACTTTTACACCCAATTCTGCCTTGTAAAAATTACAAAATGTTCCTATCAAAATTACACTGTGAAGTGAGTACAGGTTTGTTGTTTTTGATTTAGCTCTAGAAAATATTTGGCACCAAATACACATAAAAAGTTTTAAGGCTTAATAAAAATAGACTGGTAATTTTTCAAAGCAGCTTAGAGGTTGATAAGAGGATGCTAAGAGTTCATGGATCCCTGCCAGTGGATAGAACTAGAGTCCTTCCTCTCATTTGCCTGACAGTGAGGGTGAAGGTGAGGCCACAAGGACCAGCAGCACAATGCCAGCAACCCAATTTGGAATTCACAAATTATTTTCTTGTGTATTAAAAAGCAAAATGTAGTTATAAATGGCAGTTCATTTCTACCATTAGTACATTTCATTATAAGTTAAAACAAATTAGTGTGTTTGGGCTTAAAAGTTAACCACCATTTATGACATTTTTAATGGGAGAAAAATACTCTGAATTCCAAACAATTTTCTTAAAAATGACCATTTGAAACATGAAGAGAGGAAGTACTTGATAAAGTCACATGAAATAGTATTTATTGGCTCCAAAGTCAGCAGGATAACTGAAATGAGGGAAATCTTTGGTTGACAAAGCCACATGCAGATCCCCTCAATGTGCCAGGTGTAAGAAGTGGGGTTTGAGAGGCAGCTCCTATAGGCACTTAGTGTCTCAGCCACTGTGGCTATAACTAAACACATGTGTTTCTTTTCTCAATTTTAATGACGAAGACATTTCCAGCACCTGGCATTAGCTCTGCAGGCACTCATACCAACAGCCACCACTACACAAACCCTCTCTCTCCTCTATTAACTACTGATCCAGCATGAGTGATATAGACTATAATTCTTAGGAAGCTCAATGGGAGAAACTTCTGCCTGACAGATTAAAGCAACACAACTTGTCAGGTCATTACCTTTGCTGGTAAATATCATAGAATTGGCCAGTTAAGGCTTTTTTTGCCAAACTAATCTCCTAGCCCCGTGGTCGGCAAACTGCGGCTCGTGAGCTACATGCAGCTCTTTGGCCCCTTGAGTGTGGCTCTTCCACAAAATACCATGGCCTGGGTGAGTCTATTTTGAAAAAGTTTAAGTTTAAAAAATTTGGCTCTCAAAAGAAATTTCAATCGTTGTACTGTTGATATTTGGCTCTGTTGACTAATGAGTTTGCTGACCACTGTCCTAGCCGGTCTCCAAGTCTCTTCTGGAAACTAAATATGGTCCAACTAGCGTTCCCGTTGCAGGAAAAATCCTGCAATAGGATTTCCTGCTGCACTCTACCCCGACCCACCTTCTCCACCAGCCCACCTTGCCTCCACTCCTCCCTTGTCCCCTGCCCCGCCTTCTCTTCCAGCCCGCCCCGCTCTCCTTCCTTCTCCCCTGGCCCCGCCTCCACTCCGCCCTCCTCCCCCCCCCCCCCGGCTTGCTTGCTTCTCCACAGCTTTGCTTCCTTCAGCATCTCTTGGCTTCTTTCTACGCTGTCTTGATATGCAAATCAGCCGCCATATTTGTTGGGTTAATTTGCATAGTCGTCCTGATTGGTAGATGGGCGTGGCTTGGTTGGTGGGCGTGGCGAAGGTGCGGTCAATTTGCATATCTGTCTATTATAAGGTAGGAAGGTTCTGCAAAGCTTTATAAAGTGTGGTCTAAGCAAACTTTTCTTCCTTTGGCATACCTGAGCAACTGACTTTTTTCTAGATAGGTGTCAGAAACAGACCAGAGTCAATAGTCACTTATGTGCCGAAACCGGTTTGGCTCAATGGATAGAGCGTCGGTCTGCGGACTGAAAGGTCCCAGGTTCGATTCCGGTCAAGGGCATGTGCATTGGCTGCAGGCACATCCCTGGTAGGGGGTGTGCAGGAGGCAGCTGGTCGATGATTCTCTCTCTTGATGTTTCTAGCTCTCTATCCCTCTTCCTTCCTCTCTGTAAAAAATCAATAAAATATATTAAAAAAATAGTCACTTATGTAAAGCTGGTATTTAAGAATAGCTCTTCAGATATTATTAAAGAACTCAAAGTTCTCAAACATCTCTTCTTCCCCATGTCAACAGGAATAAAGACAAATGAAAGATTTAAATAACCCAATTATGTATCTGGATATATTTTTAGTCTTACAGAAGTCAGTGGGCCTTGCAGATAAATGAACTGTCCACATTAGTGGTGAAGAGCTAAGGCTGAAATTTAAGGATGACAGAAAAAAAAAAAAAACACCAAACAATTCACAAGCAAAACCAGTCTGTGAAGAGACCGAGTCCAGTCCCTTGTGAGTGAAAGGCAGATAGATCACCCCAGAGGATCAGGGTACAAAATCTCTCCATAAAGCATAAGACTGAGAAAACTTTTTTGGTTTTTGTTGACAGCTGCCGAAGGAAAGCAATCAAAATGCTTCAAGAAAAGAATGCAGAATACTCTGTGCCTGGGTGCAAAAGAGGTCTCGGGTTTAGCAGCAGTAGTCCCAAGAATGGAGACTAGTGTTTTGGCTTATGCCCAACGCATGGGTAGTTTTTGGCTTTCTTTATGAGGCTTTAAACTCTCTGCTACTGTGTGAAGTGATTCCTAGATACCCAGTTGGATGGCAGGTCACCGATGCAACAAGGACTTGGAAGATCTCACTTCATCAGGGCCCCTGTAGCCTTGCACCAGCTCCCCACCCAGCCCAACTGAAAGTTCCTCTCACATCCAAAATTACGTATGACTGTTCACCAAGGCGTCACCACCTCCCTCTCCCCCCCAAGATATGTCTCTCGCAGTCTGGAAGGTGAGGTCCTCTGTGGCTCTCGTGGTGGCAGGGGAGCCTGAGCAGTGGCTTCAGATACACAACAGACCCTCTCCCCACCCCCGTTCCTTTGGGCTAAAGGAAACTATAATATTTGAAATCCTATCTTTCAATTTTCTTTCCTATCTTTCAATTTTCTTATCTGGCTACAGGGGAAGCAATAGCTTCTCTAGTAGAAGGAGATGCTGGATTTGCCTCCAGGTGGATTCAGGACTTTGTTGTGAGATCGAGGACGTGGGCCCAACCTGGGCTCATGGCTGTCAGCTGTAGGTGTGGGCTGGGGCTCCTGGGCACAGTCTGCTTCTCTTGGGCCACCTTTCTCACCTGGATCTTCTCTGGACAAGGTGCTCATGCCAGCTGTAAAGTCCAATTTTTGGTTTTCTCCTTCACATAAGAGCACATGGTCCTTGGGTTTGTTGGGATGTGCCAAGGGTAAAGTAGCCATCACTGGGGACCAAAAAATGTCACCGGTCTTCCCACCAGGTAGGTTCAGACGCTGTCGAGTGTGCACAGGCATTGATTCTTCAAAGATACCACTTCCTTTCCCCCCCTGGAGCTGGCTCAGCCGCCCTCACTCTCCGGAATATGGAACATGTCGCCCCCTGCTCAATGCCTGGTCATCTGCCGCACCTAAATTTAGTAGTTTTTTTTAGTGACCACTTTAGTGTTTTCTATACATAATATCATGTCATCTGCGAATAACAGTTTTACTTATGCCTTTCTAATTTGGATTCCTTTTATTCTTTTCTTATTGTCTGATCGTTTTGGCTAAGACTTCCAGTACTATGTTGAACAGGAGTGGTGAAAGTGGGCATCTCTGTCTTGTTCCTGTTCTTAGTGGAAGTGGTTTTAGTTTTTGCACGTTAAGTATGTTATTGGCTGTAGGTTTGTCATATATCGGTTTTATTATGTTGAGATATGATCCTTCTATACACACTTTGCTGATAGTTTTTATCAGAAATGGGTGCTGGATTTTATCTAATGCTTTTTCTGCATCTATTAATATGATCATGTTATTTTTGTCTTTCAATTTTTTATGTGATGTATCACATTTATTGATTTGTGAATATTGTACCAGCCTTGCATCCCTGGAATGAATCCCACTTGGTCATGGTGTATGATCTTTTAAATATAGTGCTGGATCCAATTGGCTAATATTTTGTTGAGGATTTTAGCATCAGGGATATTGGCCTGTAATACTCTTTCTTTGTAGTGCCCTTATCTGATTTTGGTATTAGGATAATGCTGACTGCAAAAAAAGAGCTGATAAGAGTTCCTTCCTCTGCATTTTGGATTGGTTTGAGGATAGGTGTTAGTTCTTCTTTGAATACAGGCAGTCCTCGGGTTATGTCGGAGATCCGTTCCTACAGTGCGATGTAACTCGATTTTTACTGTAAGTCGGGAACCCACCTACATAAGCACTTTCATCACTCACGTGGAGCACATACACAGCAGTAATGAAGTGAAACAGTAAAAAAAAAAAAATTAAAAGAAAGATAGCAATTCCTGACCTTACTTGTGGTAAATACAGTAAATAATAAAAAACATAAAGCACATATGTACATACGTTGAAATGATGGAACTTTTTTTTAATATAAATACTGTAAATGGGAGATGGCGACATAACCACAAAACAACGTAAGTCAAGTCCAACATAACCCTAATAACCCGAGGACTGCCTATATTTGGAATAACTCTGCTGTGAAGCTGTCCAGGCCAGTGTTTTTGTTTGCTGAGAGTTTTTTTTTTCCTGCTTTAATTTTACTAGGTGTCATCAGCCTATTCAGGTTTTATGATTCTTCCTGGGTGAGTTTTGGAAGACTGCATTTTTCTAGGAATTTGTCCATTTCATCCGGGTTGTCCAGCTTGCTGGCATATAGTTGTTCACAGTATTTTCTTGCAATCCTTTGTATTTCTGTAGTGTCAGTTGTTACTTCACATCTTTCATTTCTGATTTTATTTATTTGGTTCCTCTCTTGATGAGTTTGGCTAAAGTTTCATCAATCTTGTTTATCTTTTGAAAGAACCACCTCTTGGTTTCATTGATCTTTTGTATTTTTCTTTTTGGTCATCTATGTCATTTTTCCCCCCACACTGATTTTTATTATTTCCTTCCTTCTACTTACTCTTGGATTTTATTGGTGTTCTCTTTCTAATTCTTTAAGTTTTAGAATTAGATAGTTTATTAAAAATTTTTATTCTTTCTTGAAGTAGGCCTGTAATGCTATTAACTTCCCTTACAAGGCTGCTTTCATCCTGTCCTATAGATTTTGGGTTGTTGTATGTTCATTTTTATTTGTTTCCAGGAAATATTTTATTTATTCATCTCATTGCTAACCCATTCATTGTTTAATAACATGCTAGTTAGCTTCCATGTGTTTGAATGTGTGTTTTTTTTTTTGTAGTTGATTTCTATGTTCATGCCATTGTGATCTGAGAATATGCTTGATATAATTTCAATCTTCTTGAGGTTGTAGAACCTTAGTTTGTGTCCTAACATGTTGACATGTGTTTATTGCCATTATTAGTGCCTATGTTCTTCTTTGTCTATATTTCTTTTTCTTCTTACAATTGTCCCTTTATCATTTCTTGCCTTGCTGGATTGGTAGTAATAAATTACTTTAACCTTTTTTTTTATGACTTGGATGCTTTTTATTTCACCTTCAATATTGAATGATAGCCTTGCTGGATAGAGTTGTCTTGGTTTCATATTTTTTACTTTCATAACTTTGAATACTTTATGCCATTTCTTTCTTTCATGTAGTGTTTCTGTTGAGAAATAAACTGACAGCCTTATGGGAGCTCCCTCGTAGTTAACTGACTGTGTCTCTCTTGCTTCCCTTAAGATTCTCTCTTAGTCTTGAAAGTTTGCCATTTTAATTATGATGTGTTTTAGTGTGGATCTCTCTGGGTTCATCTTGATTGGGACAAGCTATGTTTCTTGAACTTGAGTGAATTTTTTTTTCCCTTACCAGGGTAGGAAAGTTTTCTGTCAATATTTATTCAAACAGTTTCTGTATTTATTGCTCACTTTTTTATCCCTCCAGTATCCCTATAGTCTCAAATCTCCCTTAAACTGTTCTCCTGCTTTTTATTTTTCTTATCCAATTCCTGCCCTGATTGCATATTTTATTTCATTGGTTTCTAATTTGCTGATTCTGTTCTCAGCTTCTTCTAGTCTACTGTTGATACCTTCCAGGGTATTTTTTTATTTCAGCTGTGTCATTCTTCATTTTCAATTGATTCTTAATCTTGGTTTCTACCTCTTTTTTCATGCTGTTGTAGTTCTCATTAAGTTGCTTGTAGTTCTCAATAAGTTGTTTGAACACCCTTATAATCATTACTTTGAATTCTTTATCTGACAAATTACTTGCCTCCATTACATTTAGTTCCTTTTCTGGCAATTACTCCTTTTTTTTTCATTTCTGTGTTCTTTCTTTGTCTCTCCATTTTAGCAGTCCAGTAGTCTGGGGCGCCTGTTGAGGTGGGCCAGGTCACTAGGGGGCAGATCTGTATGTCTGGTGGCAATGGGTTGTGCTAAGTCACAAGGGTGGGTCTGATCATCTGGTGGCACCAGAATATGCACACCAGGTGGTGGTGGTAGTCCTTGCTTCCTGGGTTGTCTAATTGCAGGGTGGTCTGGTCTTCCGGGAGTGCCAGTTCAGGCACACCTAGTTGCAGCGGTAGGTCTGTATTTCCAGGTGTGTCAGGTCACAGCTGTGTGTCTGATCACAAGTGGTGCAGCTGGTCATCTGGGAGCATTAGGGTCAGGCACAATGGGTCATGAAGGCAGGTCCATTCTTCTGCAGGCATTGGATCTTGGTCTCAGGGCTGGGCACTGTGCACTTCATGGCAGCTGGGCAGGCCAGGCAGAGTACATATCAAGGTAGCACGGCAGGCCAGGCATTCCACTGGTCAAGGCAGTGGGAAAAGCCAGGTGTGTGCATCCAGGTGGTGGGTCTGGTCATCTGGGGCCATAGTTTTGGTGCACTGGTTCCCTATGTCAAGCCTCTGTGTATGAGTGCATTAGGTTCCAGTGGTGGGGCCATGCACACCTGTCATTGGCCCAGGAGTGCTGGGACACAGCCACTCCCCAAGGATGACCCTGTAGATCCTTTAAAATGGCTTGCTCTCCAATCTCAAGCAGAGAGAAGAGCCCAGCCAAGCAGCGCATGGTGACAGCTGGCAGCTCCTCCACCAGAAGCACCCAAACCGCCTGTCTGGAGTTCCCACATTGACAGACAGACACCCATCCACACTTACACCTGTACACTCTCCCTCACAAAAACTCACCCCCTCATAATCTCACCCTCACTCTGGCCTTGCCTGCCACTATGTTGGTTCTTTCTCTATTTCTTGTTGAGTCTGGTTAAAGGTTTATCAATCTCCTTTATCTTTTCAAAAAATCAGCTCTTGATATCATTGATCTTTTTATTGTGGTGGTGTGTTTTTTTTTTTTTTGGGGGGGGGGGGAGAGACTCTATTTCCTTTATTTCCGCTTTGATATTTATTCTTTCTTCTATCCACATTGGGCTGTGCTGTTGTTCTTTTTCTAGTTCCTTTGATCATAAGCTTAGTTTGTTTATTTAAGATTTTTTATTGTGTTTTGAGGTAGGCCTGAAATTGTTGTTTACCTTTTCATTGTTTGGTAACATGATATTTAGCCTCCATGTGTTTTTCAGGTTTTTTTTTTTTTAATTGATGTCTAGTTTCATACCTTTGGGGTTAGAGAAGATGCTTGATATGATTTCAATGTTCTTTAAATCTTAATTGTTGAAAGTATTACATATGTCCCCTTTATTCCCCCACCAACCCCCTCTAGCCCACTCCCTCCCCCCAACCCAGCTCCTCACCACCCCACTGTCTGCGTCCATGGGTTATGCATATATGCATACAAGGTCTTTGGTTGATTATCTCCCACCCACCTCCCCTCCCCCACCTTCCGTCTGAGATTCCACACTCTGTTCCATGCTTCTGTGTCTCTGGATCCACTCCGTTCATCAGTTTATTTTGTTAATTAGATTCTATATATGAGTTGAGATCATGTAATACCTGTCTTTCTCTGACTGACTTATTTTACTTAGCATGACACTCTCCAGATCTCTCCATGCTGTCTCAAAGGGTAAGAGATTCTTCTTCTTCTTTTTTTAAATATTTTATTGATATTTTACAGAGAGGAAGGGAGAGGGATAGAGAGTTAGAAACATTGATGAGAGAGAAACATCGATCAGCTGCCTCCTGCACACCCCCTACTGGGGATGTGCTCGCAACCAAGGTACATGCCCTGGACCGGAATTGAACCCAGGACCCTTCAGTCCGCAGGCTGACGCTCTATCCACTGAGCCAAACTGGTTTCGGCAAGAGATTCTTCTTTTTTACTGCTGCATGGTATTCCATGGTATAAAGGTACTACAGCTTTTTTATCCACTCATCTATTATGACTGTATTGTTGTTGTTCTCTCCCTTAAAGTCCTCTGTAAGTTTTTTTTATATATTTAGGTGCTCCTATATTGGGTGCATATATGTTTATTAGGGTTTTATCCTCTTGTTGTATCAATCCCTTTAGTATTATATAGTGACCTTTGTTGTCTCTTGTGATGATGGCCTTCATTTTGAAGTCTATTTTGTCAGATATGAGTAATGCTTTGCCAGGTGTTTTTTTTTCTTTTTTCATTTCCATTTGCATGGAAATTTTCCCTTTACTGTAGTCCTGTGTGAGTCTTTTGTTTTTAGGTGATTCTCTTGTAGGCAGCATAGAGTTGGGTCATGTTTTCTTATCCATTAACCTACCCTCTGTCTTTTGATTGGAGCATTTAATCCATTTAATTTAAGGTTATTATTGATATGTACTTATTTATTGCCATTTAATTCTGTATGCTTAGGTTTCTCTCTATATTTCTTCTCATTACGGCAGTCTCTTTAGCATTTCTTGTACTGCTGGCTTGGTGGTGATGTACTCCTTTAGCCTTTTGTTGTCTGGGAAGCTCTTTATTTGACTGTCTATTTTGAATGATAGCCTTGCTGGATATAGTAATCTTCATTTCAGATCCTTACTTTCCATTACCTTGAGTACTTCATGCTATTCCTTTCTGGCCTGTAGAGTTTCTGATGAAGAATTAGTTGTCAGCCTGATGGGAGCTTCTTTGTAGGTAACAGTTTTCTTTTCTCTTGCTGCCTTTAAGATTCTCTCTTTGTCTTTAATTTTTCACATTTCAACAATTATGATGTGTCTGGGGCGTCGACCTGTTTGGGTTCTTCTTTTTGAAACTCTCTGTGACTTTTTCCTTTACCAGGTTAGGGATGTTTTCTGCCATTATTTCTTCAAACACATTCTCTACCCCCTCCTCCCTTTCTGCCTCTTCTTGGCATACCTACTATTCGAATATTGTTACCTTTCATGTCGTCCCACAGCTCCCTTCAGCTGTCCTCCTGGGTTTTAATTGATTTTTCTTTTTGTTTCTCTGATTAAGTGATTTGTTCAATCCTGTCTTCTAATTCACTGATTTGATCCTCAGCTTCTCCTAATCTGCTGTGTATTCCTTCCAATGTGTTCTTTATTTGTACTATGTCATTCTTTCTGTTTTCATAGTTACTGTATCGTTTCTCATGCTGTTGAGCATCTTTCCCATTATTATTCTGAACTCTATATCAGATATTTTTTTCAAATCCACAAAAATTTATCCCATCATCGTTCAGCATGTGGAGGAAGCAGGCCACTCCTGATAGTGTCTGTCTCAATAAATGGCTTTAGTTTGGGGGAACAATAAAATCAGTTACCTTTTCTCTTGCACATATTTCTGCATATCTATTTAATTTAAAAATTTAAATTGATTTCAGCATCTGTCCATATATTTTATAGATGACACTGTAGGCTGAATGGAACAGTACTAAGATAAACTAAGTTTTTAGCATTCTTCAGCTACAATAATCGATAGTGCTAACAATTGCAGTGAAATTAACTGTCACAAATAGTATGTAAAATGTCCTCAAATCATTACTGATAGATACTTCAGATAGCTTTCCATCCTTAGTTATCAGGGTTCTTTCCAGTGAGTATTCTGTTATTATTCAGGAAGATTTTCTGTATTTTAGTTGTAATTCTAGTTTGGTCCTGGGAGAATGTCTGTGTAGCATCCACTTACTCTGCTGACATTTTTAATCTCCTGATTTCAATTTTCTTAATTTTCTTAAATTCTTAGAAAGTTTTATGTCTTAACCTGAGGTGTATCTTAGAAAATGTTCCATGTGCATTTGAAAAGAATGAGCAGGGTGGGGCAAATGTAGGTTTATAGTTGTTCCTATGGAAAATAATAAAATCATTAATAAATACTAAAATAACATCAACTTTGTGATTCATATACTCACAACTGTAAACCTCCTTTTGCCTTATCCTGTATATTCTGTGGCTTTGGGGTGAAATTACCTGAAAATATCAATTAAATCTACCTGGTCTAGTGTATCGTTTAATGCCACTGTTTCCTTGTTGATTTTCTGTCTGGAAGATCTATCCATCAATGTCAATGGAGTGTTAAAGACCCCTACTATAACTGCATTATAGTTTATCTCTCCTGTTATGTACAACAATATTTGATTTATATATTTAGGAGTTCCTGTGCTGGGTGCATAAATTATTAAAATTGTTATATCCTCTTGTTGAATTAATCACTTTATCATTATTTAATGTCTTTCTTTGTCTCTTATTATAGCCTTTGTTTTAAAGTTTATTTTTCAGATATAAGTATTCCTATCCAGTTTTACTTTTTAAAATATTTTTTATTGATTTCAGAGAGGAAGAGTGAGGGAGAGAGAGATAGAAACATCAATGATGAGAGAGAATCATTGATCAGTTGCCTCCTGCACACTCCACAGTGGGGATAGAGCCTGAAACCCGGGCATGTGCCCTGATGGGGCATCAAACCATGACCTCCTGGTTCATAGTTTGACGTTCAACCACTGAGCCATGCCGGTTGGGCTCCAGCTTTACTTTCATCTCTATTTAATGCAAACAGAAATGAAAGAAAAGCTGGGTAGCAATACTTATGCATGAAATATCTTTTTCATCCTTTTACTTTCAATCTGCGTGTATCTTTTCTTCTGAGATGGTTCTCTTATAGACAGTATAAATATGGGTCTTGTTGTGTATCTATTTAGGCACCCTATATCTTTTGATTGGAACATTTAATCCACTTACATTTATAGTGATTTTGATAGGTATATATTTATTTCCATTTAATTCTTTGTAAAAATGTATCATTATTGTTGAAAGTATTACAGATGTCCCCTCCTTTTTTTTTCTCATTGACACCCTCCATGCCACTCTTGTTCCTCCCAGGCTTTCACCACACTATTATATGTGTGCATGGACTATTCATATGTGCATATACGTTCCCCAGTTAATCTTGCCCCACCTCATCTTCACCCCCTCTCTCCCTCTGAGATTCATCAGTCTGTTTCATGCTTCTATGTCTCTGAATCTATTTTGTTTATCAGTTTATTTTGATCATTAGATTCCACATATGAGTGAGATCATGTGCTACTTATCTTTCTCTTACTGGCTTATTTACCTTAGCATAATACTCTCCAGGTCCTTCCATACTATCTCAATGGGTAAGAGATTCTCCTTTTTTACAGCTGCATAGTATCTCAAGGTTTAAATGTGCCACAGTTTTTTGATCCACTGATCTACTGATGGGCACTGGGGCTGTTTCGGGATCTTAGCTATTGTAAATTATACTGCTATGAACATAGGGGTGCATATATTCTTTCTGATTGGTGGTTCAGGTTTATTAGGATATATTCCTAGAAGTGTAATCACTAGGTCAAATGGCAGTTCCATTTTTAACATTTTGAAGAAACACCATTCTGTTTTCCATAGTGGTTGCACCAGTCTGCATTCCCACCAGCAATGTACTAGGGTTTCCATTTTGCTACATCCTTGCCAGCACTTCTCATTTGTTGATTCTGACACATGTGAGGTGATACTTATTGTCATATAAATTTGCATATCTATGATGATAGTTGACTTTGAGCATTTTTTCATTTATTTCTTGGCCATATGTAGGTCCACTCTGGAGAAATGTCTACTTAGGTCATTTGACCATGTTTTAAATTGGATTGTTTGTCTTATTTTTGTTAGTATATATGAGGTCCTTATATATTTTGTAAATTAACCCCTTATCAGAAGTATCATTGCCAAATATATCCTCCCAGATAGTAGTTTCCTTTTCATTTTGTTGATGATTTCTTTTTCTGTGCAGAAGCTTTTTATTTTGGTGTGATCCCATGCGTTTATTTTTTTCCTTAGTTTCCCTTAACCTACGAGATGTAGCAGCAAACATATTTCTTGGAGAGATGACTGAGATTATGCTGCCGATCGTTTCTTCTAATGTTTTTATGGTTTCTGCAATATTTTTATGGTTTTATATTTAAGTCTGTTATCAAGTTTGAGTTT
Source organism: Eptesicus fuscus (assembly GCF_027574615.1). Taxonomy (NCBI): domain Eukaryota; kingdom Metazoa; phylum Chordata; class Mammalia; order Chiroptera; family Vespertilionidae; genus Eptesicus; species Eptesicus fuscus. Next base: position 45,848,601 of record NC_072473.1, read on the forward strand.
AATCTTTTGTATGATGTAAGTTGGTGGTCTGGTTTCATTTTTTTGCATGTACCTGTCCAATTTTCCCAACACCATTTATTAAAGATATATTCTTTACACCATTGTATTCTCTTGCCTCCTTTGTCAAATATTAATTAAGTATACTGGTTTGGGTTGATTTCTGAGCTCTCTTTTCTGTCCCATTGATTTATATGCTGGTTCTTGTGCCAGTACCAGGTTGTTTTGATTGCAGTGTCTACTTTATATCTGGTATTCTGCTCCATCCACCTTTGTTCTTCTTTTTTAAAAAATATATTTTATTGATTTTTTACAGAGAGGAAGAGAGAGATAGAGAGTTAGAAACATCAATCAGCTGCCTCCTGCATGCCCCCCACTGGGGATGTGCCCACAACCAAGATACATGCCCTTGACCGGAATCAAACCTGGGACCTTTCAGTCCGCAGGCTGATGCTCTCTCCACTGAGCCAAACTGGTTTTGGCCTTTGTTCTTCTTAAGATTGCTGAGCCTATTTGGGTCTTTTTTGATTTCATATAAATTTATGGAGTGTCTTTTCTAGATTTGTGAAACATGCCATTGATATTTTAATAGGGATTGCATTGAATCAGTATATTGCTTTGGGTCATATATATAATATTGATGAAGTTGATTCTACCAATCCATGAACCCTGTATATTCTCCCACATGTTTATATCTTCCTCTATCTATTTTTTCAATGCACTGTAGTTTGCTGAGTACAGGTCTTTTACCTCCTTGGTTAAGTTTATTCCTAAGTATATTAATCTTTTTGTTGCAATGGTAAATACATTTTTTTTAAAGTTTCTCTTTCTAAGAGTTTATTATCTATAGCTATATATGTATCCCATATAATAAAGAGGTAATATGCAAATTAACCATCACTCCAACACACAAGATGGCCACCCCATGTGGTCAAAGATGACTGCCCCCATGTGGACACAAGATGGCTGCCATAAGATGGCCAGCAGGGGAAGGCAGTTGTGGGCAATCAGGCCAGCAGGGGAGGGCAGTTGGGGGGGACCAGACCTGCAGGGGAGGGCAGTTAGGGGAACCAGGCTTGCAGGGGAGGGCAGTTGGGGGCAACCAGGACAGCAGGGTAGAGCAGTTAAGAGCAACCAGGCTGGGAGAGGGCAGTTGGGGGGGACCAGGCCTGCAGGGGAGGGCAGTTGGGGGGACCAGGCCTGCAAGGGAGGGAAGTTGGGGGGACCAAGACTGCAGGGGAGGACAGTTGGGGGGGACCAGGCCTGCAGGGGAGGGCAGTTGGGGGAACCAGGCTTGCAGGGGAGGGCAGTTGGGAGCAACCAGGCCAGCAGGGTAGAGCAGTTAAGAGTGACCAGGCTGGGAGAGGGCAGTTAGGGTCAACCAGGCCTGCAGGGGAGGACAGTTGGGGGGACCAGGCCTGCAGGGGAGGGCAGTTAGGGGTGAACCAGGCCTACAGGGGAGGGCAGTTGGGAGTGACCAGGCCTGCAGGGGAGTGTGGTTAGGGGCAACCAGGCTGGCAGGGGAGGGCAGTTAGGGGCAATCGGGCCAGCAGGGGAGGGCAGTTAGGGGAGACAAGGCTGGCAAGGGAGGGAATTTAAGGGTGACTGAGCCAGCAGGGGAGTGCAGTTGGGGGCGGCCGGGCCAGCAGGGGGAAGACAGTTAAGGGCGACCAGGCCTGCAGGCGAGGGCAGTTGGGGGTGACCGGGCTGGCAGGGGAGGCAGTTAGGGGCGACCAGGCTGGTAAGGGAGGGCAGTTAGTGGTGACTGGGCCAGCAGGGGAGGGCAGTTTTGGGCGACCAGGCTTGCAGTGGAGGACAGTTAAGGGTGACCATGCTAGCAGGGGAGGGCAGTTAGGGGCAATCGGGCCAGCAGGGGAGTGGTTAGGGGGTGATTAGGCTGTCAGGCAGAGGCAGTTAGGGGCAATCGGGCCAGCAGGGGAGTGGTTAGGGGTGATCAGGCAGGCAGGCAGGCGAGTGGTTGGAAGCCAGCAGTCCTAAATTGTTAGAGGGATGTCCAACATCCCTCGAGGGGTCCCAGATTGGAGAGGGTGCATGCAGGCTGTGCTGAGGGACACCCCTCTCCCGTGCAACAATTTTCGTGCTCTGGGCCTCTAGTATATATATAAAAAGCCAGGGTCCGTAACATCCAAAACGACTGAAGGGATGACCGAATGCCAGGCTGCACACGCAGAAGGCTCGGGTGGGTGGGGACTGGCAAGCGGGCTGAACTGCTGACCTCTCAGAGATAGAGAGGCATGGCTGCTGGAGAGGCCCAGAGAGAGAAGCAGGGTCTGATCTGCAGCTTCTGTTGCAGCTGCTGATCAGCCCTTGCCTCTCTCTCTCTCTCTCTCTCTCTCTCTCTCTCTCTCTCTCTCTCCGGGCCTCACCAGCAGCCTGGGGCAGCTGCTGGTCAGCCCTGCCTCTCTGATCAGGCCAAGAGATAGGCCTGGACATGCTGACTGGAATAGAAATCAACCAATCAGAACCAAATCTGGGTGAACTGCGAGGAGCCAATGGCTGCCTAGGAAGTGGAGCTTTTGACGCTGACTGGCATAGAAACCGACCAATTAGAACCAAATCTGGGTGAACTGCAAGGAGCCAATGGCTGCCTAGGAAGCGGAGCTTTTGATGCTGAATGGCATAGAAACCGACCAATCAGAACTAATCTGGGTGAACTGCAAAGGCAGAACCTAAGGTGGGGGCTGAGGAGGGGTTTTAAGGCAACAGCTGTTTGGTGTAAGGTGTAAGAAAGTGGTTCAACTTTTTAATGACCAGTTTAGTAATATAGTGCATATGGCTGGCTATCAGTCCAGATATAGAAATTATGTATTTTTGTCTGCCAAGAGCATCTCCTCCTGCTGAAAAAGGCTTCCGCCCCCCATTTAAGCAATCCTATCCTATATAATCTATCTATATTAATAAAAGGGTAATATCCTAATTAGACCACGTCAACTGGCCATCTTCTAGACATCCGGCTTCCTTCTGGAAAAAGCCATGGTGTTGGGTGCCGAGGCAGAGGCAGTTAGGGGTGATCAGGCCGGCAGGGGAGGGCAGTTGGGGGTGAGATTAGGTATGCAGGGGAGGGCAGTTGGGGGCGAGATCAGGTTGGCAGGGGAGGGCAGTTAGGGGCGATCAGGCAGGCAGAGGCAGTTAGGAGCGATCAGGCCTGCAGGGGAGAGCAGTTAGGGGCAAGATCAGGCTGGCAGGGGAGGACAGTTGGGGGTGAGATCAGGCTAGCAGGGGAAGGAAGTTGGGGGTGACCAGGCTGGCAGGGGAGGGCAGTTGGGGGTGAGATCAGGCCGGCAGGGGAGGGCAGTTGGGGGTGAGATCAGGCCGGCAGGGGAGGGCAGTTGGGGGTGATCAGGCAGCCAGGCAGTTAGGGGCGATCAGGCAGGCAGGCATGCAGGTGAGTGGTTAGGAGCCAGCGTTCCCAGATTGCGAGAGGGATGTCCCCCAAAGGGTCCACGATTGGAGAGGGTGCAGGCTGGCTGAGGGACCCCCTCCCCATGCACAAATTTGTGCACTGGGCCACTAGTTGGTGTATAAAAATGCCAATGATTTTTTGGTGTTAATTTTGTATCCTGCTATGTTGCCAAATTCATATATTAAATCTAGTAGTTTTCTGGTGGGATCTTTAGGTTTTTCTGTGTACAATATCATATCATATGAATAGTGAGAGTTTTACTTTCTTCTTTACAATTTGGATACCATTTATTTGTTTTCTTAGTGGTCACTGTTGCTAAGGCTTCCAGTACTATGTTGAGTAAGAGTGGTGAAAGTGGACATCTCTGTCTTGTTCCTGTTCTTAGGGGTAATGGTTTTCATTTTTGCCCATTGAGTATAGTGTTGGCTGTTGGTTTGTCATATATGACTTTTATTATGTTGAGGTATGATCCCTCTATTCCTACTTCACTGACAGTTTTTATCAAAAAAGGCGGTTAGATTTTGTCAAATGCCTTTACTGCGATGATTGATATGATCATGTGATTTTTTTCTTCCAATTTGCTTATGTGATGTATCACATTTATTGATTTATGAATATTTTACCAGTCTTGCATCCCCAGAATAAATCCTACTTGTTCATAGTGTATGATCTTTTTAATGTATTACCGGATCCTATTTGCTAATATTTTTTGGAGGATTTTAGCATCTGTGTTCATCAGGAATATTGGCCTGTAGTTTGCTATCTTTGTGGTGTCTTTATCTGGTTTTAGAATTTGGGTAATGCTAGCCTCATAAAAAGAGCTTGTAAGTGTTCCTTCCTCTTGGATGTTTTGGAATACTTTGAGGAGATTGCTATTCTTCTTCGAATGTTCGGTAAAAGTCTCCTGTGAAGCCTTCCAGACCAGAGCTTTTGTTTGCTTGGAGTTTTTTGATTACTGCTTCAATATCACCAGTAGTTATCCTTTTAAGATTTTCTGATTCTTCCTAACAGTTTTGGAAGGTTCTATTTTTCTAGAAATTTATCCCTTTTATCTAGTTTGTCCAGCTTATTAGAATATAATTTTTCACAGTAATTTTTATGAGTCTTTGTAATTTATTTATTTATTTACTTATATATTTATATTAAATTTTATTTGGGTGACATTGGTCAACATGAACATATAGGTTTCATGTGTGGATTTCTTAGTTTAAAAATCTGTATACAGTACCATGTGTCTATCACCTAAAGTCAAGTCTTCTCCTGTCACCTCATATTAGGACACCCTTTGCCTCCATCTGCCTGGCAACCACCACACTGCTGTTTGTGTTAATAAGTTTCAGTTTTATATCCCACATATGAGTGAAATCATATGTTTCTTAGTTTTTTTCTGTCTGACTTAATTCACTTAGCATAATGTTCTCAAGGTCCATCCATGTTGTTGTAAATTACACTATTTCATCCTTTCTTATGGCTGAGTAGTATTCCATTGTGTATATGTACCAAGTCTTTATCCACTCCTCTATTGCAGGGCACTTTGGCTGTTTCCATGTCTTGGCCACCATCAATAATGCTGCAATGAACATAGGGGTATATATATCTTTGTGTATAAATGACTTTGAGTTTTTCAGATATTTACCCAGAAGGGGAATTGCTGGGTAGTATGGTAGCTCCATTCTAATTTTTTTGAGGAATTGCCAGACTGCTTTCCATAGTGGTTGTACCAGTCTACATTACCACCAGCAGTGAATGAGGGTTCCCCTTTTCCACAACCTTTCCAAGATTTGTTATTGTTTCTCTTGTTGATAATGGCCACTCTAACAGGTGTAAGTTGGTATCTCATTGTAGTTTTAATTTGCATTTCCCTAATTGCCAGTGGGGTTGAACATCTTTCATATATCTATTGGCTGTTTGTAAGTCTTATTGGGATAGGTTATTTTCAGGTCCTCTGCCCTCTTTTTTTTTTCTTTGACTCTCTCTTTTTTTTCCCAATTTTTTTATTAAGGTATTATATGTGTACATATCTTACCATTGCCACCCCCCACCCCACTCCCATATATGCCCTCACCCCCCAGAGTTTTGCATCCATTGGTTATGCTTATATGCATGCATACAAGTCCTTTGATTGATCTCTTCTCTCCCCCACCTCTCCCTAACCTTCCCCCTATAATTTGACAGTCTGTTTCATGCTTTACTGTCTCTGTATCAATCTTTTTGTTCATCACTTTATAATGTTCTTTATTATCCATAAATGAGTGAGATCATGTGGTATTTTTCTTTCATTGACTGGCTTATTTCACTTAACATAATGTTCTCCAATTCCATCCAGGTTGCTGCAAATGATGAGAATTCCTTCTTTTTTATGGCAGCATAGTATTCCATTGTGTAGATGTACCACAGTTTTCTGATCCAGTCATCTGCTGACGGGCACCTAGGCTGTTTCCAAATCTTAGCTATGGTGAATTGTGCTGCTATGAACATAGGGGTGCATATATCTTTTCTGATTGGTGTTTCTAGTTTCTTCGGATATATTCCCAGGAGTGGGATTACTGGGTCAAATGGGAGTTCCATTTTCAGTTTTTTGAGGAAACTCCATACTGTTCTCCACAGTGGCTGCAACAGTCTGCATTCCCACCAGCAGTGCATGAGGGTTCCTTTTTCTCCGCATCCTCGCCAACACTTGTCGTTTGTTGATTTGTTGATGATAGCCATTCTGACAGGTGTGAGATGGTACCGTTTTGTTGTTTTGATTTGCATCTCTCGGATAATAAGTGACGTTGAGCATGTTTTCATGTGTCTCTTGGCCTTCCTTCTGTCTTCTTTTGAAAAGATTCTATTTAGGTCTGTTGCCCATTTTTTTTATTGGATCATTTATCTTCCTTTTATTAAGTTGTATAAGCTGCCTGTAGATGTTGGAGATCAAACCTTTATCAGTGATGCCATTTGCAAATATGTTCTCCCATGCAGTAGGCCTTCTTGTTGTTTTGTTGATGGTTTCTTTTGCTGTGAAAAAGCTTTTTATTTTGATGTAGTCCCATTTGTTAATTTTCTCTTTAGCTTCCATTGCCCTAGGGGCAGTGTCAGTGAAGAATTTCTTTTGGCATATGTCTGAGATTTTGCTGCCTGTGGATTCCTCTAATATTTTTATGGTTTCCCATCTTATGTTTAAGTCCTGTATCCATTTTGAGTTTATTTTTGTGTATGGCATAAGTTGGTGATCAAGCTTCATTTTTTTTGCATGTATCTGTCCAGTTTTTTCAACACCATTTATTGAAGAGACTGTCTTGACTCCATTGTATGTTCATGGCTCCTTTGTCAAATATTAATTGAGCATAGTGGTTTGGGTCGATATCTGGGGTCTCTATTCTGTTCCATTGATCTATATGTCTGTTCTTGTGCCAGTACCAGGCTGTTTTGAGAACAGTGGCTTTGTAATACAGCTTGAAATCTGGTATTGAGATCCCTCCTACTTTATTCTTCTTTCTCAGGATTGCTGTAGCTATTCGGGGTCTTTTTTTATTCCAGATATATTTTTGGAGAGTTCTTTCAAGGTCTGTGAAATATGCCATTGGTATTTTAATGGGGAGTGCATTGAATCTATAGATTGCTTTGGGTAGTATGGACATTTTAATGATGTTGATTCTACCAATCCATGAACATGGTATGTTCTTCCATCTGTCTGCCCACTTTTTGATGGGATTGTTTATTTGTTTGGTGTTGAGTTTTAAAAATTCTTTATATTTTGGAAATGAAACCTTTGTCAAAGCTACTGTTTGCAAATATCATCTCTCATCTGGTTGGCTGCCTGCTTGTTTTGTTGTCTATTTCTTTTGCTGTACAGAAGCTCTTCAGTTTGATATAGTCCCATTCATTTATTTTTGCCTTTATCTCTCTTGCCTTTGGGGTCAAGTCCATAAGATGTTGTCTACCACCTAGGTCCATAAGTTTGGTACCTATATTTTCTTCTATGTAACTGATAGTTTCGGGTCTTATGTTTGGGTCTTTGATCCATTTTGAATTAATTTTTGTACATGGGGACAAAATGTTACCCAGTTCCATTCGTTTGCATGTGGCTTTCCAGTTTTCCCAGCACCACTATTGAAGAGACTATCTTTACTCCCATGTGCATTTCTGGCTCCTTGGTTGAAAATTATCTGTCTATATACATGTGGATTTATAGGTGGCTCTGTATTCTGTGTCATTAATCTATGTGTCTGTTTTTTCTACCAATAACATGCTGTTTTGATTATTGTAGCTCTGCAGTATAATTTGAAGTCAGGTAGTGTGATATCTCCAGCTTCGTTCTTTCTTTTTTGGTTTGCTTTGGCTATTCTTGGACTTTTGTGGTTCCATACAAATCTGATGATTTCTTGTTCTATTTCTTTAAAAAATGACATTGAGATTTTGATAGGGATTGCATTAAATCTGCATATTGCTTCGGGTAATATGGCCATATTAACTATGTTGATTCTTCCAATCCATGAACACAGATGTTGTTCCATTTTGTTGTGTCTTTTTCAATCTCTCTTTTTTTAAATATATTTTTTATTAAGGTATTACATGCGTACATATCTTACCATTGCCACACCCCCACCCCACTCCCATATATGTCCTCACCCCCCAGAGTTTTGCGTCCATTGGTTATGATTATATGCATGCATACAAGTTCTTCGGTTGATCTCTTATCTTCCCCACCTCTCCCTAACCTTCCTGCTGTAATTTGACAGACTGTTTGATGATTTACTGCCTCTGTATCTATCTTTTTGTTCAGCAGTTTATAATGTTCTTTATTATCCATAAATGAGTGAGATCATGTGGTATTTTTCTTTCATTGACTGGCTTATTTCACTCAGCATAATGTTCTCCAATTCCATCCAGGTTGCTGCAAATGGTAAGAATTGCTTCTTTTTTTATGGTAGCATAGTATTCCATTGTGTAGATGTACCATAGTTTTCTGATCCAGTCATCTGCTGATGGGCACCTAGACTGTTTCCAGATCTTAGCTATTATAAATTGTGCTGCTATGAACATAGGGGTTCATATATCCTTTCTGATTGGTGTTCCCAGTTTCTTAGGATATATTCCTAGGAGTGGGATTACTGGGTCAAATGGGAGTTCCATTTTCAGTTTTTTGAGGAAACTCCATACTGTTCTCCACAGTGGCTGCACCAGTCTGCATTCCCACCAGCAGTGCATGAGTGTTCCTTTTTCTCCGCATCCTCACCAACACTTGTCGTTTGTTGATGATAGCCATTCTGAAAGGTGTGAGATGGTACCACATTGTTGTTTTGATTTGCATCTCTCGGATAATTAGTGACGTTGAGCATGTTTTCATGTGTCTCTTGGCCTTCCTTCTGTCTTCTTTCAAAAGTATCTATTTAGGTCCGTTGCCCATTTTTTTATTGGATCATTTATCTTTTATTAAGTTGTATAAGTTGCCTGTAGATGTTGGAGATTAAATCTTTATCAGTGATACCATTTGCAAATATGTTCTCCCATACAGTGGGCTTTCTTGTTGTTTTGTTGATGGTTTATTTTGCTGTACAAAAGCTTTTTATTTTGATGTAGTCCCATTTGTTTATTTTATCTTTAGCTTCCATTGCCCTAGGGGCAGTATCAGTGAAGAATTTCTTTTGGCATATGTCTGAGATTTTGCTGCCTGTGGATTCCTCTAGTATTTTTATGCTTTCCTGTCTTATGTTTAAGTCCTGTATCCATTTTGCGTTTATTTTTGTATATGGTGTAAGTTGGTGATCTAGCTTCATTTTTTTGCATGTATCTGTCCAATTTTCTCAACATCATTTATTGAAGAGACTGTCTTGATTCCATTGTATGTTCATGCCTCCTTTGTCAAATATTAATTGAGCCTAATGGTTTGGGTCAATATCTGGATTCTCTATTCTATTCCATTGATCTATATGTCTGTTCTTGTGCCAGTACCAGGCTGTTTTGAGAACAGTGGCTTTGTAATACAGCTTGAAATCTGGTATTGAGATCCCTCCTACTTTATTCTTCTTTCTCAGGATTGCTGTGGCTATTCGGGGTCTTTTTTTATTCCAGATGAATTTTTGGAGAGTTCTTTCAAGATCTGTGAAATATGCCATTGATATTTTAATGGGGAGTGCATTGAATCTATAGATTGCTTTGGGTAGTATGGACATTTTAATGATGTTGATTCTACCAATCCATGAACATGGTATGTTCTTCCATCTGTTTACGTCTTCCTCTATCTCTTTTTTCAGTGTCCTGTAGTTTTCCGCATATAGGTCTTTTACCTCCTTAGTTAAGTTTATTCCTAGGTATCTTAATTTTTTTGGTGTGATGGTAAATGGGATTACCTTTTTAGTCTCTCTTTCTGTAAGTTCACTATTGGTGTATAGAAAGGCCATAGATTTCTTGGCATTAATTTTGTATCCTGCTACATTGCCGAATTCATTTATTAAGTCTATTAGTTTTTTGACAAAGTCTTTCGGATTTTTTATGTACAATATCATGTCATCTGCAAATAAAGACAGCTTTACTAGTTCTTTTCCAATTTGGATGCCTTTTATCTCTTCTTCTTGTCTAATTGCAATGGCTAATACTTCCAGTACTGTGTCAAACAGGAGTGGTGAGAGTGGGCATCACTGTCTTGTTCCTGTTCTTAGGGGAAATGTTTTTAGTTTTTGTCCATTGAATATGATGTTTGCTGTGGGTTTATCATATATAGCTTTTTTTATGTTGAGGTATGATCCTTCTATTCCCACCTTGTTGAGAGTTTTTATCGATAAGGGTGTTGGATTTTGTCAAATGCTTTTTCTGCATCAATTGATATGACTATGTGATTTTTATCTCTCAATTTGTTTATGTGATGTATCACGTTTATTGATTTGCGGATATTGTACCATCCTTGCATTCCTGGGATAAATCCTACTTGGTCATGGTGTATGATATTTCTGATGTACTGCTTGAGCCGATTTGCTAGAATTTTGTTGAGGATTTTGGCATCTATGTTCATGAGGGATATTGGTCTGTAATTCTCTTTCATTGTGTTGTCTTTATCTGGTTTTGGTATTAGGGTGATGCTGGCTTCATAGAAGGAGCTTAGAAGTGTTCCTTCCTCTTGAATTTTTTGGAATAGTCTGAGGAGGATAGGTTTTACTTCTTCCTTGAATGTTTGGTAAAACTCTCCTGTGAAGCCATCAGGCCCCGTGCTTTTGTTTGCCAGAAGCTTTTTGATGACTACTTCAATTTCGTTCATAGTTACTGGCCTATTGAGCTGTTTAGATTCTTCCTGATTGAGTTTTGGAAGGTTATATTTTTCTAGGAATATGTCCATTACCTCCAGGTTGTCCATATTGTTGGAATAGAGTTGTTCATAGTATTTTGTAACAATCCTTTGTATTTCAGCGGGGTCTGTTGTTATGTCACCTCTTTCATTTCTGATTTTGTTTATTTGGGTCCTCTCTCTTTGCTTCTTGGTGAGCCTGGCTAGAGGTTCATCAATCTTGTTTATCCTTGCGAAGAACCAGCTCTTGGTTTTGTTGATCTTTGTCGTTTATCTCCACTCTGATCTTTATTATTTCCTTCCTTCTGCTTACACTGGGCTTTTCTTGCTGCTCTTTTTCTAACTCTTTGAGTTGTAGGGTTAGGTAATTTATTACCATTGTTTCTTGTTTTTTGCAGTAGGCTTGTAGGGCTATGAATTTCCCTCTCAAGACTGCTTTCGCTGTGTCCCATAGATTTTGGATTGTTGTGTTTTCATTGTCATTTGTTGCCATGATGTTTTTTTTTTCTTTCTTGATCTCTCTGGTGACCCAGTGCTTGTTTAATAGAATGCTGTTTAGTCTCCAAGTGTTTGATTTCTTTGGATTGTATTTATTGTAGTTGATTTCCAGTTTTATGCCACTGTGATCTGAGAAGATGCTTGATATAATTTCTATCTTCTTGAATTTGAAGAGACTTTGCCTGTGTCCCAGCATATGGTCTATCTTTGAAGATGACCCATGTGCACTTGAGAAGAATGTATATTCTGTAGCTTTGGGATGAAATGTTCTGAAGATGTCAATTAATTCCATCTGGTCTAGTGAGTCTTTTAGGATTGATGTTTCTTTGCTGATTTTTTGTTTAGAGGATTGGTCCAATGGTGATAGTGGGGTATTAAAGTATCCTACTATGATTGTATTGATATTAATCTCTCCCTTGATATCCTCCAGGAGTTTTTTTTATGTATTTGGGTGCTCCTATATTGGGTGCATATATGTTTACCAGAATTACTTCTTGTTGGATTTCTCCCTTTAGTGTTATGAAGACTCCTCATTTTCTTTCCTCTGTGAATTGTTTCATCTCCCCATTCTATCATCAGAAAGCTCAAGCTTCAGTTTGCGTGGACCTGGGCCGTGTGCTGTGGGAACTACGCAACACCCAAGTTTCACTGAAGTGCTCTGACACTAAGACGTGTAGCTGCCATTGGTTGGTGGGAACCAGGCTTGCCCAGGGTCAGTGTCCCTGGTGTTCACTGTGGTCTCGTGTGCACACTTAGAATCAGGGGCCGTGTCTGCACCTCACTGTTGGTATGTGCCAAAAATGAGATCCTTAGCATGTGCCAGGGGTCAGAGTTTCCCTGTGTCTGCACCAAGAATCGAGTGTCAGAGTCTCTGTTGCCTCGTGCGGCTTCTCGTTGAGAGTCAGAGTCCCTGTGTGTGCATGCACCAACAATTGGAGTCACTGGCTCTTAGTGTGAATGCGCTGTGAGTCAGGGATCCCAGGCAGCTGTGTCCAGCTGCCAAAATCCCTGAAGTGGAGCTGCGTCCTGTGTGTGCTCTCTCTACTGAGCCAAACCGGCTAGGGCTTCGCACACTCTCAAATTCCTGAAGGGGAGCTGCCTCCGTGCGCCAAGCTCTCAGATTCCCCTAATCGGAGCTGCGTCCCTGAGCCAAATTCCCCAAAGGGGAGCCCTCAGTGTACTCTCCCAGATTCCCCAAAGGGGAGCGGATTCCATCCTGCACGCCAAATTCCCCGATGGGGAGCTGTGTCCCGCACGCCAAATTACCCGAAGGGGAGCCCTCTGTGCTCGCTCTCAGATTTCCCGAAGGGGAGCTGCGTCTGTCCAGCGGGCCAAATTCCCTAATGGAGAGCGCGTCCATGCGCAGGCGCTCCGCAGCTTGGGCGAAGGAGGGGCAGGTCTATCAGTTACTATGGCACTATCCGCGAGCCTGCGGGGAGGGGGATAGGCTCTTTGACTCACGGAATTCTGCCGGGAAGTCTGGATTCTTGTTGTCTGTTGGTCTGAAGCTGTGATAGCAGTTCTCTGTCCCCAGTGGTTGCAGGGTCCTGGTTTGTGTCTGAAGCCAGGATCCTGGTCTCAGGCAGCTCTGTTTCTCAACATGGCGTGGTCTCCGTGCCCGCACCAGCCACTGAGAAGTGTCCTCTTTATGCGCTGGGCTCCGCCGTCTAAGATTGCCCGGTTAGGCAGCCCCTTGGAAGACCTGCAGAATCTAACTGACCCTAGCTCATACACACACACACACCACACATGTCTACACTCTCCTCTATGGGTTCCTCACTCTCTCACACTCTCTCCCTCCCTACCTTCCTGCCGGTCGCCATCTTTTTTTCCTCTTTCAATCTCTTTTAATAATGCTTTATAATTTTCAGTACATAAGTCTTCCACATACTTTGTTAAGTTTATTCCAAGGTATTTTATTATTTTGGTTGCTATTGCAAAAGGAATTGTGTTTTTTTTTTTCCATTTCTTTTCTGAAGTTTCATTGTTGGTATATAGAAAGACAATGTATTTTTGCACATTGATTTTGTATCCTGCAACTTGACTGTATTTATTTTGTTTGTTTGTTTGTTTTTTTCTAGTAGTTTTCTGGTAGAGTCTTTAGGGTTTTCTATATACAGCATCATGTTGTCCATAAAAAGTGACAGTTTGACTTTTTCCTTCCCTATTTGGATGTCTTTTATTTATTTCTCTTGCCTTATTGCTCTGGCTAGGACTTCCAGTACTATCTATGTATCTATCTATCTAACTATCTATCATCTATCTATATCCTATATAATAAAGATATAATATGCAAATGGTCATTACGCCGTGAAGCATAACGACCGACCGAGTAATGACCAGATCACGGATCAGCAGGAGGGTGGGACAGTGAACTACAAGTGGGTGGCAGAGAGCTACCAGAGGGGGCAGGGCAGCAAGCTATGAGGGTGGCGGTGGAAGGGGGTTGGGGGCAGCTACAGGAGGGCAGGGCAGTGAGCGGAGAGCTACTGGACGGTGGCAGCGAGCTACTGGTGAGCTACTGATGCACAGATTTGTGCACAGGGCTACTAGTATATGTATAAAAGCCTAATATGCAAAGTGTCCTCTTGGGAGTTCAACCAGGAGACTGGGAATTCGACTGCTCACTATGACATGTGCTTACCACCAGGGGGTGGCACAGAACAAAGGAAGGCCCCAGCCAGCAGCCAGGGAAGGAAGGTCCCAGTTGCAGCCAGCAGCTGGGGAATGGAGGCCCCAGCTGACAGCCAGCAGCAGGGTAAGGGAGACCCTGCCTGGCAGCCCAAAGGCCTCGATTGGCCCTGATCACTGGCCAGACCTAAGGACCCTACCTGTGCACAAATTTCATGCACTGGGCCTCTAGTGTTGAATAAGAGCGGTGAGAGTGGACATCCTTGTCTTGTTCCTGATCTTGGGGGAAAAGCTTTCAGTTTTTCACCATTGAGTATGATATTGGCTGTGGGTTTATCATATATGGCCTTTATTATATTGAGGTACTTTCCTTCTATTCCTATTATAGTGACTGTTTTAATCATAAATGGATGTTCTATCTGGTCAAATACTTTTTCTGCATCTGTTGACAAGATCATGCAATTTTTATCCTTTCTTTTGTTACTGTGGTGTATTTCCTTGATTGATTTGGGAATGTTGAACCATTCCTGTGCCCTGGAATGAGTGAATCCCACTTCATCATGATGTGCTATGTTTTGGATGTACTGTTGTATTCGATTAACTAGTATTTTGTGTAGGATTTTTGCATCTGTATTCATTAGGGATATTGATCTGTAGTTTTCTTTTTTGTGTTATCTTTGCCAGGTTTTGGTATCCGGGTTATATTGGCCTCATAGAATGTGTTAGAAAGTATTGCCTCTTCTTCAATTTTTTGGAAGAGTTTGTAAAGAATAGTTTTTAATTCTTCCTTGAACATTTGATAGAATTCACTGGTGAAGCCATCTGGTCCTGTAGTTTTGTTTTCTGGGAGGTTTTTGATGGTTGTTTCAATTTCCTCACTGCTGATCAGTCTATTTAGATTTTCCAGTTCTTCATGATTTATTCTAGGAAGGTTAAATACTTCTAGGAACTTATCCATTTCTTCTAGGTTATGGTGACATAAAGTCTTTTATATTATTCTAGTATGACCCTTTTTATATCTGTGATGTCTGTGATGACCTCTCCGCTCTCATTTGTGATTTTGTTTATATGGGTCTCTTCCCTTTTTTCCTTAATGAATCTAGTCAGGGGTTTTTCAAATTTATTAATCTTTTCAAAGAACCAGCTCTTTGTTTTATTGATTTTTTTGTATAGTCTTTATGTTTTCTATTTCATTTAATTCTGCTCTAATTTTTATTATGTCCTTTCTTCCTCTCAAGTACACATACCTCAGTTGTGCAGAGCCTTCCTCACAGAGCCTTTATATTTCTGTGGGGTCAGTTGTTACTTCACCTCTTCCTTTCTGATTTTGTTGGTTTGTGTCCCCTCTTTGTTTCTTGGTGAGTCTGGTTTATCAATATTATTTACCTTTTCCAATAACCGGGTCTTGGTTTCATTGATCTTTTGTATTGTTTTTTAGTCTCTTTTTCATTTTTCCCCTACTCTGATCTTTATTATTTACTTTCTTCTTTTTACTCTACACTTTTCTTATTGTTCTGTTTCTAATTTTTTAAGTTTTAGAGTTAAATAGCTTATTCAAAAATTTTATTCTTTCTTGAGGTAGGACTGTATTGCTATGAACTTCCTCACACGACTGCTTTCACCCTGTCCTATATATTTTGGGTTGTTGTGTTTTCATTTTCATTTGTTTCCAGGAAGGTTTTGATTTCCTCCTTCATCTCCATTGTGATCCATTCATTATTTAATAACATGCTATTTAGCCTCCTTGTGTTTGTATGCTTATGAGTGTTTTTACTGTAGTTTTTTTCTAATTTCATGCCATCATGATCCGAGAAGATGCTTGATATGATTTCAATCTTTTTGGACTTGTAGAGACTTAATTTATGTCATAACCTGTGGTCTGTCTTTGTGTATCACCCATGTGCACTTGAGAATAATGTATATTCTGTGGCTTTGGGGTGGAATATTTTGTAAATATGAATTCCATCTGATCTAAGTTGTTTAGGATCACCTTCTTCATATTGATATGTCTGGAAGATCGATGAAGTGATATCAGTAGTGTGTTAAAGTTCCCTTCTATGAATGTATTGCTGTCCATCTCTTTCTTTTTTAAATATTTTAATTAATTTTTTACAGGGAGGAAGGGAGAGGGATAGAGAATTAGAAACATCGATGAGAGAGAAACATCAATCAGCTGCCTCCTGCACACCTCCTACTGGGGATGTGCCTGCAACCAAGGTACATGCCCTTGACAGGAATTGAACCTGGGACCTTTCAGTCTGCAGGCTGATGCTCTATCCACTGAGCAAAACCGGTTAGGGCTGTCCATCTCTTTCTTAACCCATTGTACAGCATAAGCATCTGTATATGCAAGTGGTGGACCTTCTACACACACCATGAGCATCTATATAAAAAAAATGTTTTCCCTAAGTAGCAGCCCTGCCCAACTTTAAAATCATTTTTCATGAGAATTTTCAGCTGAAAATATTCAAGAGCACCCAAATTGTAATATATTTATTTTTATGATATTCATTGCAAATTGATTTTTAAAATTAAATTTAAAATACTGTGGTGTGTGGGAGATGTTTTCCATTTTAGATGCATGGCTGTTAACTAGTTAAAATCCTATAGAAGTTTTAAAAATATATATTTTGATGCTCCTGTATTGGGTACATATATATTTATCAGAGTTATAACCTCTTGTTGTATCAATTCCTTAATATTATGAAATATCCTTCTCTCTTGCTATGGCCTTCACTTTGAAGTCTGTGTTGTCAGATAAGAGTATTGCTACTCCAGCTATTTTTCATTTTCATTTGCCTGAACAATTTTTTCCCATCCCTTCACTTTAAGGTACTTATTATTTTTATGCTTGTGTTCTTCTCTTTCTATTTCTTTTTCTTACAAGAGTCCCTTTACCATTTCTTGCAGTGCTGGGTGGGTGGTAATAAATTGTTCTGACCTTTTCTTTTTGTCTGTGAAGCTCTTTATTTCATCTTTTATTTTGGATTATAGTCTTGCTGGATAGTTGTCTTGGTTCAGTCCCTCATTTTTCATTACTTGTTATATTTCATGCCAATTCCTTCTGGCCTGAAGTGTTTCTATTTTGAAATCAGCTGACCGTCTAATAGGAGTCCCTTTTAGGTAACTTTCTGTCTCTCTCTTGCAACTTTTAAGACTTTTACATTGTCTTTAATGTTTGCCATTTTAATTATGATGTGTCTAGGTTGGGTCTTTTGGGTTTCATCTTGATGGGAACTCTTTATGTTTCCTGAACTTGAGTGACTTTTTCCTTCATCAGTTTAGGGAAATTTTCTGCCATTATTTCTTCAAACTGGTTCTCTATTCCTTGTTTGGATTATTATCCTTCTGGTACTCCTATGATGTGGATATTGTTATGTTTCATGTTGTCCCAAAGCTCCCTTAGGCTCTCATGCTTTTTAATTATTTTTTACACCTGTTGTTTTGAATGGGTACTTTTTTCTAACTTGTCTTCTAATTCACTGATTCCATTCTCAGCTTCTTCTAGTCTATTGTTGAATCCTTCCAGGGTTTTCCTTATTTCAGCTATGTCATTCTTTATTTCTCATTTATTCTTACTTATTGTTTCAGAGTCTCTTTTCATGTTGGTATAGTTCTCATTAAGTCCCTTACAATTATCATTTAGTTACTTGAAGTTCTCACTGAGTTGTTTGAGAACACTTATTACTGTTATTTCGAATTCTTTATCTGTCAATTTGCTAGCTTCTATTTCATGTAGTTCTTCTTCTGATGAGTCTTCTTTTTCTTTCAATTTGGGATTTGTTTCTTTGTCTCCCCATGTTTATTGTCCCTTTGTATTTGTTTCTATGTATTAGATCAAACTGCTATGCCTCCCAGCTTTTGTTGGATGGTCTTATGTAATAGATGTTTTGTGGGACCCAGAGATGCAGTCTCTTAGATCTTTTGAGCTGGGTGCTCTGGTAATGCCCCTTGATTGAGTTAATTGGTTCACCTTATGTAGTTGGGTTTTGAATGTTGTTGGCCTGTTTGTGGATGTCATCTCCCCTCAGGCTGGATGAATATGTGGCTCACTTTGACCAAGTCATGTGATCTCATGGAGGTACTGACATATCAGGACAAAATACTACACAACAGATTACAAAACAAAATAAACAAAACAAAAACATACAGAGGGCACTTACAGCAACTACAAAAGCAACCACCAAAGAAGAGAGAATTAGGAGAGAAAAGATAGCAAGAATGATAGAAGAAAAGAAAGAAAAACACAAGGAGAAAATAAAACGAACAAAAAAATACGGGGCAGTAAAAGGAATATGAAGGGTAGAGATGAAATAAAGAAAATAAGAATAAAGAATTAGGGGAATCATGGTTGGAAAATGATTTAAAATAAAGGAGGAAGAAGAAGAATCTTGAAAAGGAAAATAGAGGAGTGTGCAGATAGACCCCAAATAAGAAAAGGAAAAAAGATGAATAAGCAGGAGAAAAAGAAAAGAATTGAGAAAGAATAGGGAAGAGGAAAATTAGATATATGAATGAAACAATAGAGACTAAAATAATAAATCAATAAAGCAGACCAATAAACAAGATAAATAAAAGAAGAAAAAAGGGGAATGGGAAAAAAGGAAACTAAAAGAAAAGAAATAAGAGAAAATAATGAAAAGATTTATGGTGGCATTTGTTTCAGTAGAGTTTAGTGTCTATGGGAGCTCCTTTTGGATCCTGCTCTTCTGATGACTGTGGCTGACTGTTTTGTCTGCCAATTCTGGAGGTGCTGACAGGTCAGAACTTCCCTGGAGGTACTTAGGTTGCTAACCTCTGTCAGAAATTTTCCTGTTTTGGCTTTCAGCAACCTGCTTGAATTTCCAAGTGATCCACTGTTTGTGTCTGTCTCCACATGACTTGGCTGCAAGCAGGAGGGGTCAATCTTCCTACTAAAGCAGGTTTGTTAGCAGCATGGGCCCAGGGCTGAGTCACCAAACTTCTCCAGGTTCCCTGGTGTCTGCCTCTGCCCGCCTTCGCCTGCCAGGTAGCGGTCAATCTTAATAACTCAAGACTTTCTGAAAGGGATTTAGGTGGAATCAGGAGTGTAGACCTCTGGGTCTACCATGATGGGTAGGTGCTGTTTAGCTTTCAGGGAAAGTGGTAGGTGTGTTTCCCTGTCCTAGACCTACTCCTCTGCAAGTGGCTCAGAATATTACTCTGCCCTCGGCTGGGCAGATATCCTTGTATGCATTCCAGTGGGATCAGCTGGAAACCTGGAATTTCTATCAGTTCTCCCACACATGCCTTGACTGAGGACTGAACCCACAACCTGCATATGTTCCTTGACTGGGAATCCAACTTCCACTTTTGTTACATAGGACAATGCTCCAGCCAACTGAGCAACACAAGCAAGGATGCCATTGTGTTCTTTTTTTAAATTATTATTTTTATTTATATATTTTTATTTTTTATAATTATGCTTCTTTTTCTTCTTCTCAAAGCAGTCCCTTTAACATTTCTTGTAATACTAGTTTAGTGTTGATGGACTCCTTTAGTTTTTATTGTGTGGGAAATAGTTTTTTTTTTTCCTCCAATTTTGAATTGTAGTCTTGCTGGGTAGAGTAATCTTTGTCATAGGTCATTGTTTTTCATCACTTTGAATATTTCGTGCCAATTCCTTCTGGTCTGAAATGTTTAGGTTGAGAAATTAGCTGACAGTCTATAGGAGCTCTCTTGAAGTTAATTGTGTGTGGTTTTTGTTGTTGTTGTTGCTGTTTTAAGGTTTTATCTCTGTCTTTAAATTTTGTCATTTTAATTATGATGTTTTTTGTGTTGGCCTCTTTGGGTTTATCTTGGTTGGGACTCTCTGTGCTTCCTAAACTTGTGTATCTTTCTTCTTCACCACATTAAGGAAAATTTTTTCAAAGACTTTCTCAATCCTTTGCTCTGTCTCTTCTCTTTCTGGTACCCCTATGATGCACATATTGTTTTGTTTTATGTTGTCCCCAAGGTCTTTAAAACTATCCTCATTTTTAAAAATTCCTTTTTCTTTCTGCTGTTCAAACTGGGTGTTTTCTGCTATCTCACCTTCCAAATTTCTAGTTTGATTCTCTACTTCATCTAAACTGTTGATTCCTTCTAGTGTATTCTTTATTTCAGATATTGTGGGGTTTTTTTTCTGACTGGTTCTTTTTAATGGTTTTTATGTTATTTTTGTTTAATGTCTCTTTATTTAAGTTCTCACTGAGTTCATCTATTCTTTTCCAAGTTCCTTGAGCATCCTTATCAACATTACTTAGTACTCTATGTCTGTTAAATTGCTTACTATATTTAGCTCTTTTTTTCCTCTGGAGATTTCTCTTGTTCTTTCATTTGGGCATGTTCCTTTGTCTACCCATTTTGGCTGCCTCTCTGTATGTTTCTGTGTATTAGGTAGATCTGCAGTTTCCCAATCTTGGTAGGGTGGATTTATATGGTAATTGTCCTGTGGGGCTCAGTGTACAGTCTCTCTGATCACCTGAGCTGGGTGCTCCAGGAATGTCTCTTTTGTAGGTTATGTGAGCTTTCCTCATGTAGTTGAGTCTTGATTGCTATTGGCCCATCCATGTGTTGGGTCAACCCTCAGGCTGGTTGACTGTGAGGATCAACTCTGACAACTGTGTATGAGCTGTTGTATACTTGCTAACCACACAGAATGGAATTTGCCTCAGCAGCGTTTAGTCCCTGCTGAGATTTCCCTTTAGCTATGCCATTTGTAAAACTAATTGTTACTTGCTCTGATTTATCTGAAATCTGCCGCTGGGTGTGTTGTTTCTGGGGCCTCTTGTGAGGGACTCTGGTGCAGGTCAATGTCAGGAGCTGCCTGTGACTGGCTCTAGGGTACCTGTTTGTAGCTACAAAGTGATCCATAGTTTGTGGCTACCTCTACTTGTCCTGGTTATGTGTGGGAAAGACCAAGCTGGGTATCAAGGCTGGTTTCCACCAGGACTGCGCCTGGGGGCAAGTCAGCAAAAGGCCCGAGGCTCCAAGATTCATCACTGCCTGCTGGGCTCAGTTACTGAAAGAGCCACTGGAGGTACATGAGCTGCATGAGGTAGGTTCTCAGTGAGTCACAAGGTGTAGGGGTGAGTGGTGTTTACCAGATTGATAGAAATTCAAACTTGGTGCCAGTGCTGAGTCTGAGGCTTCTTAGCAGAAGTCCTAAGGTGTCTTCTGACTTTTATAGTTGGGTAGGGTGTCAGGGAGTCATCAGTGTGATGCCAGAGGGTTCATCAGACCCAAACAAAATGAGATTTGGCCATGTGAAGGGTGGGCTCTGCAGAGGAATGATGATATTGGTAGGGCATGGACAGCTCAGTCTCTCCTGGATTCTGCCCAGTCCTCCCTGATAGCCTGAGATGAACAGGGCAGGACAGCCTGCAGTGGAGAAGGTGGGGCTATTGTATCTCTTTGGGGGGGGGCAGGCTGTGCCTGTCAGGCTCATGGGAAGCAGGGGAATGGCCCCTGCTCCAGAGCCTCACAACTCAGTTTCTGATACCCCCTGAGTCTACCTGGACATCTGCATCAGGGGTCCAGTCAACTGTCTCCTCTACAGTGCCTGAGCTTGGCAGGGTGGGGTCACAGGCAGATAGGAGGTTTTTGACTATTGCATTCCCCAAGGTTGATGCCATATGGAGAGGAGTACTTGACCCAAGAAAGATGATGTCTGTGGGCAGTATGGGAGAGGGACTCATCACAAGGACCCTGGTGGTTGTCCCTTAAGCTCTATCTCTGGAGGCATACAATCCAGTCCCTCACACAACTCCAGTCTGCTCCTAGCCACCCTCCCTCTGCTGGAGACAGGGTGAGTGGTTGTGAATGATATTTTATGTGCTGACACTATAAGAGGGTGCCTGAGTTTCTATCAGACTCTTGTCTCTCTCCCTAGAAGACAGAATCCCTGCTGATTTTCACAACCAGATGTGACATGGGCACCTCTTCCCAGTTCTGGTGCTCTGGGCTGGGGAGCCCAGCATGGAGTTGGGACCACTTGCTTCACAAGGGGGACCTTTGCACTGAGATATCCCTCCAGATTCTCAACCACTGTCTGTGGGAGCAAGGCCAGCCATTTTTGTATTCCCACCTTTCCTAGCAGTCTTAATGTGGCTTCATCTGTAAATCCTTGGTTATGAGACTTCTGTTCACCCATCTTCAGTTGGTTATTCAGGTCAATTGTTTTATCATTTAGTTGTAATTCCAGTTTTGTCCTGGGAGGAAGTGAGTATAAATTCTACCTTCTCCTTCTTGGATCTCTGATTTCAGTTATTTCAAACTTGTCAAAGTTGGTTTTATGGCACAGGATATGGTCTATCTTGGTATATGTTTCATGGGTGCTTGGAAAGAATGTGTATTCTGCTGTTGTGAAATAACGTGTTACTAAAATATTGATTAGATATTCCTGGTTTATGGTGTTTGGAGTTCTTCTATGTTCCTTTCCGATTTTTCTATCAGTTATTGAGATACACTGTTGAAGTCGTTAACTATATTGTGGGCTTTTTTATTATTTTCTATTTGCTTTCTCAATTTTTGCTTCAACTAATTTGTAGCACTATTTAGGATTGATATATCTTCCTTGAAGACTTTTATCATTATGTTTTGTCCTTTTCTCTTTTTTGTAATTTTCTTTGCTCTGAAACCTACTGTGTCAAAAATTAATACGGCCACTCTAACGTTTTTATTACTATACTAGAGGCCCGGTGCACGAAATTCGTGCACGGAGGGAGGTTGTCCCTCAGCCCAGCCTGTACCCTCTCCAATCTGGGACCCCTCGAGGGATGTCCGACTGCCCATTTAGGCCTGATCCCGGGCAGTCGGACATCCCTCTCACAATCCAGGACTGCTGGCTCCCAACTGCTTGCCTGCCTTCCTGATTGCCCCTAACCGCTTCTGCCTGCCAGCCTGATCACCCCGTAACCACTCTGCTGCCAGCCTGTTTGCCCCCAACTTCCCTCCTCTGCCGGCCTGGTTACCCCTAACTGCCCTCTCCTGCAGGGTTGATCACCTCCAACTGCCCTCCCTTGCAGGCTTGGTCCTTCTCAACTGCCCTCCCTTGCAGGCCGGGTGCCTCCCAACTGCCCCCTCCTGCTGGCCATCTTGTGGTGGCCATATTGTGTCCATAAGGGGGCAGGATCTTTGACCACATGGGGGCAGCTATATTGTGTGTTGCAGTGATGATCAATCTGCATAGTACTCTTTTATTAGATAGGATAGAGGCCTGGTACAGGGGTAGGGGCCACCTGGTTTGCCCTGAAGGGCATCCCGGATCATGTGGGGGTTCCCTTGGGGTGTGAGGCAGCCTGAGCGAGGGGCCTGTGGTGGTTTGCAGGCCAGCCACACCCCCTGGCAACGCAAGCGGAGGCCCTGGTATTTGGAATGTATTTACATTCTACAATTGAAACTTTGTAGCCTGGAGCGGAGCCAAGCCTGGGGCTCCCTCCGAGGCCCGTAGCCATTTGTGTTGGGGTTATAATTGAAACTTTGTTGCCTTAAGCGGGTGGGCCTGGCCAGGGTGTGCGGAAAGCTTTGCTTTCCCTGTTGCCGGCGGCAACCCTGGCCTGTTCTCTCAAGCTACATTCTGCCGCCATTTGTTTGAATTTGTTTACCTTCTATAATTGAAACTTTGTAGCTTGAGTGGAGGCTTAGGCCTGGCTAGGGAAGGCGGAAAGCTTGGCTTCCTCTGTTACCTAGGAAACCTTGCTCTCTGTGGCTGTAGCCATCTTGGTTTGGGTTAATTTGCATACTCGCTCTGATTGGATGGTGGGCGTGGCTTGTGGGTGTGTCAGAGGTATGGTCAATTTGCATATTTGTCTATTATTAGATAGGATGTAGCATATCTTTTCCTATCCTTTTTCTTTTTTTTTCTTTTTTTTTTTTGGTGGTAACTATTTTTTTTTATTGAGGTATTATATGTGTACATATCTTACCATTACCCCCCCCACCCCACACCCATACATGCCCTCACCCCCCAGAGTTTTGCGTCCATTGTTTATGCTTATATGCATGCATACAAGTCCTTCATTTGATTTCATATCTCCCCCACCTCTCCCTAACTTTCCCCCTGTAATTTGAAAGTCTGTTTGATGCTTTACTGTCTCTGTTCTATCTTTTTGTTCATCACTTTATAATGTTCTTTACTATCCATAAATGAGTGAGATCATGTGGTATTTTTCTTTCATTGACTGGCTTATTTCACTTAGCATAATGTTCTCCAATATCCTTTTTCTTTTTATAAAATATATTTTTATTGATTTTAGAGAGGAAGGGAAAGGGAGAGAGAGATAGAAGCATCAGTGATGAGAAAGAATCATTGATTGGCTGCCTCCTGCATGCCGCACACTGGGGATTGAGCCCACAACCAAGGCATGTGCCCTTGACTGGAATCGAACCCAGGACCCTTAAGTCCTCAGGCTGACACTCTATCCACTGAGCCAAACCAGGTCGGGCTATCCTTTAACTTTCAATCTACCTATCATTATATATTTCAGATTAATTTCCTGTAGGCCACATATGATTGTGTCATTTTTGAGCAAGAAAATAAATCTTTATTTTCAATTATTACCCACCAATAAAAGAAAGTTAGGTTCAGTTTTAGCTCTTGACTTAAAGTGAGCTAGGAGGTAAATTTACATCCATCAGCTATAACTAATGGGCCAACTTTTTATAAACTTCAGAATATCTTGAAGGCTTGCAGTATGCCAGATATTTCTGTGGATTCTTTAGAGAAACAATGCCAGAAATAACTGACAGTGAGTGGAACTCGTGTGTTGTTGTTTTTTTTTTTTTAATGTATGTATCATTGTGAGTTTTATTTTTAAAACTCAGCATAATTTCCTAGAGGTTCATGGAAGTCATATATAGAGTGTTTCAGTAGTTCAATCCTTTTTTTTAATTTAAATTCTTTATTGTTTAAAGTATTACATAAGTCTCCTTCCCCCCCCCCCCATTGTGTTTTTAATAGCAGGTGTTTTTGCCAGGCCGGCATGGCTCAGTGGTTGAGCATTGACCTATGAACCAGGATGTCATGGTTCAATTCCCTGTCAGGGCACATGCCTGGGTTATGGGCTTGATCCCCAGTGTGGGTAGTGCAGGAGGCAACCGATCAATGATTTTCTCTCATCATTGATGTTTCTATCTCTCTCTCTCCCACTCCCTTCCTTTCTGAAATCAATAAAAAATATATTTTAAAAAATAGTGGGTGTTTTCTATATGTTGCTAGAAATCAAGAGGTTTATAAATATGTTACATGCCCAGAAGTGAGTTAAAATACTTGAAAGTCTAAAAACACTATAGTTGTGTCATTTTTAATCTCTGCTAACCTCTATAATTGATATATTTATACCATTTACACATAATGTGTATATATATATATATATATATATATATATATATATATATATATTAGGACTTACTAGTAAGTCTGCCATTTTACTGTTTGTTTTCTGTTTGTTCCCTCTGTTCTTCATTTCCAGCTTTTATTCCTGTCGTCCTGCAGGTTATTTTGAACTTTTTAAGAATTATCTTTGATTTATCTCTAGTAATTTTGAGAGTGTCTCTTTGGACACTCAGCCGGAAGGAAGGCCCTGGCCAGCAGCCAGAAGGCCCCATTGGCCCTGATTGCCGGCCAAGCCTAGAGACCCTACCCATGCACAAATTTCATGTACTGGGCCTCTAGTTTAATATAATATGTCTTAACATATATTTCTTTCAGTTTATTCTTTGGGGTTTGCTCAGTATCTTGAACCTGTAGGAATATATCTTTTGCCAAATTTGAGGATTTTTCATTAATTATTTGAATACTTTTTCAGTCCTACCTTTCTCTTTTCCTTCTGGGACTCTGATTACATCAATATTAGGTTTCTTTTGGTGTAGTCCCACAGTTTTCTGCGACTCTGTTCATTTTTTAAAATTCTATTTTCTTTCTCTTGTTCAAACTAGATAACTTATATTGGTGTTTCACTTTCCTCTGTCCTCTTAATTCTGCTGTGGAGCCTCTCCATTTAGATTTTTTTTTTTAATTTCAGTTAATGTATTTTTTCGTTCTAAAAATTCCATTTGTTCTCCCTTTATATCTTTTATTTGCAGAGACTTTCTAATTTTTCAATTATTTCAAGCATGCTTATAGATACTAATGGATGCATTATTTTTTCCAAAATATATTTTGATTTATTTTAGAGAGGAAGGGAGAGGGGGAGAGAGACAGAGACAGAAACATTGATATGAGAGAGAAACATTGATTGGCTGCCTCCTGCACACACTCCAACCAGGGATCGAGCCCACAACCCAGGTGTGTGTATGACTGAGAATTGAACCAGTGACCTTTCAGTGCACGGGAGGATGCTCAACCAACTAAGTCACCTGGCCAGGTCTTACTGAAGCATTGTTATGATGACTGCTTTAATTTACTTGTCAGGCCATCTCATTATTGACATTGTTATTATTATTTTTTAAAATATATTTTTATCGATTTCAGAGAAGAAGGGAGAGATATAGAAGAAGAGAGATAGAAACATAAATGATGAGAGAGAATCATTAATCAGCTGCCTCCTGCATGCCCCCTACTGGGGATCAAGCCTGCAACCCATGCATGTGCCCTTGACCAGAATCAAACCCAGGATCCTTCAGTCTGCAGGTCGACATTCTATCTACTGAGCCAATCCAGCTAGGGCAGCATTGTAGCATTGTTATTTATTTATTTATTTATGTATTTATGTATTTATTTATTTATTTATTTGTACAGGTTGATATTTTCCTGGTTTGGTTATGACATCCTGGTGTGACAAATGATTTTTTATTGAAACCTGGATATTTTTAGTAGTATGTAATGGGTCTTATTTATAATCTTCTATTTTAGTAGGCTCCCTCTGACAGTGGGAGAAAGGGTGAACTACCTCATTACTAAGTCAAGGTAGAAGTCCCTACTAGGCCTCTGTTGACCCCCAGGTAGTGAGAGGCTCCTAATTACTACATTGTGGGGGTGGGACTTTAGAAACATCACTAGGTTTCCTCTGATACCACCAGGGCTTCAAGGAACAGGGAACACATATTATTGTTCTCCACATGTTCTTCCTGACTAGGGTGGAAATCTGGGCTTCATACTTGGCTTTATGTGACAACACAATGGTGATAGAGGGAAGAGGTGCATGATGAAAATGAAAAATGAAGGCTCTTCACTTTGTCTTTGCTGGCTGGGATGGGGGTTAGGCCATGTTTGATCCCCCCCCCCCCCCCCCCGTAGTATTTAACTGAAGTAGAATGGTTATTGTGTAAACGTTTCTGTCTTTCTAGGCTGTCCCTTTCCATATTCTTTAGTTAGAAAGAGAAATATTTTCTTGGGATTTTTACATTAATTTCCATTGGCATTTCTGGTTTTCTGACTTCTACAGCTTGTCTGGGATATATAAGGCAAAAAGGAAACCTAGAGCACTCACCTTAGGTTCTGGGGTTCCTAACTGGTCTGCCTTCTTATCTCAACATTTCAGAGTCTTCTTAGGTTTGTTTTATATGTAATATTTAGCACTTATAGCTGTTCTTCATGAGAGGAATTGAAAAATCAGTCCCAGAAATTTTAGGGGACTTTGAAGTGCCTCTGTGACTGCCTCAAAGTCACAGAATGCAATGTGAAACTATTGGATCTGAAGCTCTCCAAAATTTCAGCTCTGGCCTTCTTTGGGTCTTCGATTTCTTCCCAGTAGCACAGCTCTTAACTGTGTTGAGCAAGGATTGTGAAGAAAGAATTCAGTTGACTAGAAAAAAGGGAATTAAGGTAAGTTAAAGTAGTCTCTTTGATCTGTCAATATAATGTTTAAAGTTCTCCTGGAGTTCATTAGTTACAGCTATTTACAGAGTTACTGAATGGGAACTAGCTTTGCCTAGAACTTGACTTTCCATGAAACTTCACTCTCCTTGCATTCCAGACCCTGCAATTATGGTTAACAGGTGAGTTCAAACCTTGGAAGACCTGACTTGGACTCTTAAAGCTATTCTCCTGAAGGAAAGGTTTAGGCTAGTACTTGTTGGGATCTGGGAATTTAGAGCCCACAAAACAATGTAGTACTAAGGGGTGGGGGCTGTTAAATGAAACCAAGCTCCCCTGCAGATAGAGGGAAACTCAACTGGGTACAGGGGAGATGAGGATGGTAATCACCACAGTTGCTAAGAGGAAAATAGAGCACAAGTCCACCCACTGAGGTTTGTGGGCAGGAATTTAGGCATGTTCATCAATTTTTCTTTCTCCAAGTGCTGCCTTGGGAGTTCTCCTACACTTAATTGCATGTATTTGTTACTCTTCCCCATCTCTCTATAGCTTGGAAAATCACTGTCATATAGAAGAGAGGGAGCCTCTGAGCTAGCTGTGTAGACCACATAGACACACAAATCTTTTTTTTTTTCATGAAAGGAGGGCCTCCCAAGAATTGTTCCTCATATACCCAATAACCAGCCTAGACAAAAGGCACTTTGATGGCCTCTGGGCATCAAGCAAGGCCCTGGAAACTAGCCCTTACTGATGATAATGTTATTGAGTAATGAGAGAAGTACTGAGAAAGTAAGGCAGAAAATAATGCCCTATACTCCCAGGGAAAGACAGATCAGAGACTCCTGATTCTTCTTTCATATTCCTCCACCCCCCACCCCCCACAGAAGAGGCTGAGGTGGGTGGATGGGTGGTATACAAGGACTCTGGTTTAGCTTCTGCTGCCTTCCATGCCTCCATCTTGGGACTCTGGTGCTAGTCAGTAGCAAGAGTTTTGCTTGTGGGAGTAGGGGGCAGAGGGGCCCTAGGGCCAGCAGGTGCTGAGTTCAGGAGCAGCAAGCAGGCTTTCTGAGAAGTCAGGGGGGAAGAGAAATTCACTTACTTTCCTAATTTCTGTGAGGTGGACTGGAAAGAGCCTTGGAGAAGAGGTTTGAAACCTGGCATTCAGTTTCCCCTGGGCCTCACTTTCCCAATCTGTAAAACAGGCATAAGAGCAGTACCTGCATGGGCAGGGGAGAGGATGAGGTGTATGAGAGCACCTGTGAACTACAAATTGCCCACCCAAAGGTGAGAGTACCCTGTTATTATTGAAGGAAGCCTCTGTGTCCAGATACACTGGGGGTTATGTTCATGGAGCTGAAGAATGGAGTGTGTCTGTGCACACGTATGGGAGTGGTGAGACATTAATGAGGAGGCAGGAAGCTGGAAGATCTCAGATTGACAGAGGGAAACTGGGTTTTGTAAGGCTTTAAGGCATAAGGTTTGGCAAGGCTGGATCCCCCATAAGACTCCACCTTGGGAGAGGGAGGTGTATGTAGGTGTGTGTGGGAAGGGAGTAGAAATGCTACCCTGGCCCCCTCCCTCCTTCACCTCACGTAGGCAACCTGCTTAAGAAAGCAGGCTGGTGGAGTAGACTGGAGGAGTGTTAGGTGTGGAGCAAATTGAGGAGGGTGGGTCTTAGAGACAATCTGGTCCTTCCTACCATTCCTGGTAGGAAATCCCCCTGGTTCATCTTTGTGAACAGAGAGCAGCTGGTGGTAGCTCAGCTTCTCCCTGGGTGGGATCTGGGGACTGCATGGTGGGGGAGTGGTCCTGAGCTAGGAGCTCCCACCAGTGTGGTTGCCCTCTGGAGTGCTGGGACAGCTTTTATGCAGACTGGGGTGGGGAGAGGTTGATGGGTGGGCCAATGCTTGGGCAGAAGCAGTTCCACTCTACTGAGCTGCGTGGAGGAGGCTGTCCAGCAGGCCCAGCCTAGGGTTGGAGATAGGAGAGCAGGCGGAGGATGATGGCTGCTCTGACCCAAGCATTTCCTGGAGGTGGTTCCTGCCCGCAGAACCCTCACCCAGCTGGCCTCCTGCCTGAAATCACTTAGGACCTCCACTAGCTGCTGCCTTGAGGCTTTGGGACCAAATCTGGTAGGGAGTCCAGCCATATGCCCTTGAGGCCTCCAGATGGATCTTGGGGTGGGGGCGGCGATGCTGCAGTCCCTGGTGATAGTGGCATGCACAGGGCAGTGGGGGTGGGGGATCAAGGAGCAGCTGAGCCCTGGACACAGGGCAGCTGTTGTCTGTCCATCACGCTCTGTAGACAGTTGTGTGCACCTGGGGCTGGGCCCTCCCGCCTTCCTTCTCGCCCCCTTCCCCTGAGTGGAAAAGCTGGCCATCCTGGGCGGGCCTGGTTCCAGTTCGAGTAGCAGGGGCAGATGCATCTCGTGGTAGTCTCCGGATTTTTACCCTCCCCGACAGGGAAATGAATGGAGGGCCATGGAAGGGTCGGAACTGGCACCCTCCTTGCCCAAGGTGACCCGAGGCCAGTGGCAGGATGGGGGCAGCAGCCAGAGCCCTGTTCCCTACCCCATCTCCCAGCTACATCTCCATTCCCAGGCATTTCCTGAGTGTGGGGTGTGTATGGGTCCTGGTGGAAAATGGTATCCCTTAGCACCACATCACTGGATTCTGAGGCCCAGTTGTTGCGAGGGCAGTGTAGGGTGGGTGTGCAATGGAAAAAAGACTTGTGGTTGCCTCATGCCTTCCTAGCCCCCATCTCTGGGGCAGGACCACAGTCTATGGTAGGACCTAGGGAGCACGGAGGTGCTAACAGTCTACCTCTCTGTCCAGGGCAGAAGTGCAGCTGGGCTCAGCTCTGCCCTTCCCTCCCCCAGCTAGATATGGGCTGGACACTTAGTAAATTTGAGCTATTGGCTAATTTTATCCTGATCCAGCTCAGCAAGAAACCCACGTTGAAGAGTACTTAGTTCTTGCATGTGGCTCTTGCCCCCCGGAGGCCAGTTGTGGGGTGATGAAGAGAGAAATGCTGTGGTCTTGGTCCGAGAAGGGGCGTGGTGGTCCTAATGGGCTGAGGTCCACATGCTCAGGGCTGCTGGAGTCCAGAAGAGGAAAAAGTGTCTTGGTAATAATATAGTAGAAATTCCTCCTTGTGTTCTCTTTGTTTTCTCATCCTCTGTTCCTATCATTTCTGAAATTCATGGGTTCTAGCAGAGTGAAACCACAAAGCAGGTCCATAAAAAATATTGCTGAAATGACTTTAAAACCAGGCATGCAACTCTGCCTTTGGTGACCACTAGAGAGAGCTGAAAGGCAGGAATCTAAAAACTCTGCATTCTCCTCTTCATATCAGTTTATTAGAATTTCAGAACTTGTTTCCCGCTCTGGTTCAACCAACACCTACCCTATCTTGGAACTAGTTGTCAGACAACAGGATTTGTTGGGGGCACCTGTAACCCCTATCACCAGGCCTGCTCTGCTCCTGTGATGTGGGAGGGAGCTGCTGGCTGCATCTTCAGATGTGAGAAGGCCCCGAGGAAAGCATATGCTCATAAAAATTATGGGACTCCACAACTTTGAAATCTAATGATCCTGAGTTATCAAACACAGATTGGAGTTTTAGGACTACTTTGGGGAGGGACTAAAGGGCAATCCACCTTGGGTGACAGAGCCTGGGGCCAGGCAGCAGGACAGAGTAATTAGTCTCAGTGAGAGGAGATAAGGAGGCTGCCATTCTAAGGATGTCTGCACTGAGTCAGGAGAGAACCCATCAATATCCAAGAGCTTGGTGGTAAACCAAGAGCTTAGTTTCCTCTCCCAAAGGAAACTAGTCCCTTCTTTGCCTCTCTTCTGCCCAATGTGTGGACTTTATTTGTGTCTCTTGGGTTTTGGAGGGTGAAATGGCAGTAGATGAGAATTTTCCAAGGCCAAGGCTGCATGAAGGTCTGGAGTGCTTGGGAAGAGAACACCAAAATTATGTATCAGTTTGGAATGAGAGTAATCATGAAAAGATGGGGTATGCTAAAAGTCAGACTTGGCTCATCAGATTTTATTTTTGCTCAGAGCTGTTCTTGCTGACACTCTTATGGAAATGGTCCCACTACACAGTTGTTGAATGAAATGGGTAACTCAGTTTCCCCTCCTTGGGTTAGTTTTCCTCATCTGTAAAATGAGGGGTTTGGTCTGGACTGGAAGTTAATTACCGTAGTTCAAGTCTCAACCTGCTCTGTCACTGATGAACTATGTGAACCTGTAGTCCTTTCCTATCTCCAGGCCTTAGTGTCCTCACTTCTATTTAATGCAGAGAATAGACCTGGGAGACTTGAAGTTTACTACCAGCTTTGTCACATTGTATGTCTTCTCTGCTTCACAGTCAATGTCTCTGTTGCTGCCTGGCTGTGTAATCCAGGTATACCAGTCCCTTCAGCAGTAATAAGGGAGAAGAAAGGGGTCTTGAAATGGATTATTTCTAGGTTTTTGCTAATTTTCAACATTGCATATTTATAAGAAGGTGGTGGCTTTGGCAGGCCCTCTACTCCAACTCAGCTACTCACCATGTTTTCATTTTGTGAAGTAACCACTTTTCCACTTCAGAGCTCCCTTAAATATCCAATCCTGAACAGTCCACCCTACTTCAAACCCCTATGGATCTCACAGAGAGTATAGACCCTGGCATAAATTTGATTTGAAATGAGATTTCAGTTCTGAAACCAAACTTCCTGCTGTTAGCCACCTTAAAACAATTTCACCCTTGTAGGCAACTTACATACCAAAGCTAGATTTTTAGTTGTTTATTTTGTTCCAAACCTTTTGAGGATTTAATGTTCCAGGTCTCAAGCTCCCAAATTTTGTCCATTCTCCTAGACTTGACTATGGATTCATCCTACCCTAAGCATTAATACTATGCTGCTTTCACCAACCAACATTCTCTCCATAAGCACACAAGGCCACACATGCACGTGCACATGTGTGTAAGAATTGACACCCTACCATGTTATGTGACACCTGATAAGGTAGATTTTGGACCTGTAAATGACTTTCCTTCATCTGGAGAGAAGTGAATGGTAGCCAGATTTTTAAGAGCTACTCACACCAGGTGCAACAAAGGAGGCCCTGTAGAACTTCCCACAAGTGATTTGGTGTTGGGAGGGGCAGGAGGAATGGAAGCAGGGACTTTGTTGATCCAACATTTTCAGTGGTCTCTCCTGGGAATTACAAGGCTCCTCCTGTTCCACTGCTGTTTGAACTGATAGGATAGTAATTAAGCCCCTTCCTACCCACAGAGCCAAGAACCCAGTGTGTTTTCCTTTGAGTAATTTATAAGAGCTGAACTGGGACCAGTGGAGGGGGATCAAGACTTCAGCCTTCATTGAGGCCATCAGAAACCAACAATGCCCCAGCTGCCTATTTGTAATGTAAAAGCTCATGGGTATGGGTCACTGTTTTCTTTGGAGTCCCCAAACAGCAATCTCATCCTCCTGGCCCTGGCTTGAGGTGGTAAGTTACTATTAGCTCCAAGTGACAGTCAAAGATGCCTCACAGGAAGGTGAGAAAATATTTAGGTAATAGGAATACAACAGACCAAGGCCCAGAATAGGGAGAAAGGGATGCAAAGAGGCTGAGTGAGGAGAGAGGTTGAGCTCCTAATGAGGTGAGTTGTGAATGCTCCTCAGCAAAATTGTTGCCCAGAGTCTGGGTATAGGGAATCATCTGGCACCTATTTTAGAGGGGTGAAGGTAGTCCAGAGTCAACCTTTCCTAGCAACTTTAATGCCCACTAATCAAAGTGGCCCAGTATGCACAGCATGAGGGACACATTGGTTGGTAAAGGCTAGCAAGGTTTTAATTTATTAAAGGAAACTGTCCAACCCTTTGTGTAGCTGCTGCCTCTACCTTTTGGGGGTCCAGGTTAGGAATTGGATTTTTCCTAAAATAGTCTCTTCCCTGGCCTAGCCCAGGTGGAAATATAGACCTGTCATGAATAATGATAGAAGAGTTGGTACTTCAGCAGGTTGAGTTGCCTCTCCCCATACTGTGCCCTCTCCATGTCATCAGTCCTCCACTGACTGCTGAGAGGAAAGGGATTGCTTCACATTTTGACAGATACAAGGATGGGGAGCTTGGGAGGGCCTGCAGGTTAAGCATTGGCCTGGGAAATTTATAAAAATCAGTGATGTTGTTTAAGGCCCCTTCCCTATTAATATGTGATATTCTTCCAGTCTATGATTATAGCAGCTTGACCCAAAAGGTGAGTTGTGGCTCAGCCTGTGATGAGTATGACTATTAGGGAGGAGCTAGACCAAGATAAGGCTGATTGGCTCAAGCTCTGAGTCCCTCCTTTCTTTAAGCACCTGTGTGTCTATGACAGTCATAAAAAGAAATAGAGAGGAAAGAAAAATGAGGAGGAAGTATAGGGGAAAGAAGGAGAAAGGGAAGAAGGAATCAGACTGTTAACCAACCAGATGATGGGGAGACATACTTGTAAACTAACAGCACCCACAGTTCTTGGGAAGTCATAGACTCTGAGGCTAAATAAGGCTCATTGTTCCATTTTACTCGCTGCCCTTCCTCTAGTCCCCTTCATCAGCACCTTCTAAGGTCAGATGGCAAGAAGCTCCTCAGCACACAGAGGTTTGGCTCTTGGGGATACAATAGCACCTTTTACAGTTGCTTCTAGTGGATGACTAACAGGCTTGGGCCAAGAGGTCCCATGCTCCCCATCCCCAAAGTGTTAGAAGATATAGGGAGAGGTTCCAAAAGTCAGGGGATAATACCAATCTTTCCTAGATCATTGAAAGAGAAGAACCCTGGCAAATTTAAAGGCATTCATGAAGAGAATTTGATTAATGAGTTTGGAACACTTGGAGCTTTAGCTCCAAAGGGGTGGTCAGGTGGCTGAAATGCCGTGTGCACAGATTTGGGAACAAGTGTGCTGGTGGCAAAAATGTAAATGCTGAGCAGGGTGGGGTGAAGGAAAGGGGTTGGAGAGGAGCACACAATCACAAGGAAGAGGCATTAGATTGGTTCCTCAGGGGTGGGGGAGCCCGGCAGCAGCTCCCCACTGGGGTCTGGGTCAGGGGCCAACATCTTGTCCTTGCTGGAATCCCTTTGCTCTTCCTTGAACATCCTTTGATGCATCAGAGGTACAAAGAAGAGGATTACAGCTCCAATTATTGGGGGCACACCAGCAAAGTAGAAGGCCACATGGTAGTCCCCAAAACAGTTTCGGAGGAGGCCTGAAACAGTTAAGAGAGAAAAATCAAGATCAGCTTTGCCCTACTGCCCAAAGGTGTTCTCTATCTCTTCTAGAGGCCATCACGATCCCTATCCAGAGAATTTTGACCTGAACTACCTTGACCCAAGGGATACTTCTACTTGTAAGAAATTAACCTCTATTTCAAAAGCAGGTGACTCCTCTTAGGTACTGGAGCTGCAGGTCCTTGAGGCTAAGGCTTATTATGAAAGAAGCTAATGAAACGTATCTTAAAGTTCTCCATATGTGACTTTCATGAAGCTACAGCTAACTTCTAGTCACTCCGAGGTATGGAGTTAAATTAAAAGAGGAAAGCTAATTTAAAAGAACTCCACAGAATATGGTCAAGCCTTGTCTTGGTTCACAGTGATATAACCTTCCATCCCCAACTTGGGCTAGAGTGTTCTTGTGGAACAATTCAGCCAAGTTCCTATTTGTCCTTTCTCTTAAGTTTCCTTTTGCCCAAAGAGGAAGCTCTATGTGTATCCTTCCTTCAAGTTGCAGACATGGTTGGTCCCTCTGGGTTTCTCTAAGTTATGAATACTATGGCTGTGTTTGGCATGGGATGCTATGCCTCTTCTGCTCACCTTCAGAAGCTTATGTTAGCCACCACATAGGAGGAATGAGCCCAGAAACACTACTGGGATCAGGGGCTGGGTAGAGGCTTCCCTCGCCCAGTGGGCAGTATGGCTGTGGCACAAAGGCCTGAGTGGAAGCTTTGCCACTGTTACACAGCATGACCAGTGACCTTAAGATATCTTGCACCGAATTTGTGTTCAAGGAATATTTGTTGAGTTAGCCCAGTTGGCCAGCCTAGGAAAAGCTAGCCCATTAATTAATATTTTCCATAAATCCGAAAGAAAGGAAATAAAGTTCTTTTTCCATTGGTTTTCCTTGTTTCCTATGTTTCCTGGGGTACCAACAATGCCATTCTTAGAAAGTGGAGAAACTGGGAGTTATGAAAGATAGAAAGCCAATACTTTGCTTGCTGCCTTCTGGAAGTGACCCTCACTAGCCCAATCCTGGGATGCTACCTTAATCAAATATCTTCTATAGGCTCAGTTCATAAGTCAGTAGAGGA
Source organism: Eptesicus fuscus (assembly GCF_027574615.1). Lineage (NCBI taxonomy): Eukaryota > Metazoa > Chordata > Mammalia > Chiroptera > Vespertilionidae > Eptesicus > Eptesicus fuscus. The sequence goes on from NC_072473.1 coordinate 45,884,505, forward strand.
GGAGAGGGGTGTCTTTAAGTCTTGATAAAACTAGGGCCCACCTTCTCTTTTCTTCCTGCCTAGCTACCTTGCAAATAATTACTTGCCTGTGAAGAAAAAGGAGGATACTAGATCAATAGAATGGTCAAGAAAGCCAAACCCATTTCTCTGTCTACCCGCTTGGAAACATGCATGCTGTCTACAATATAACTCCACTGAAACATATATACAGCCATGAAAAGCTTATTACCCCAAATGAATTAATGCACATATACTGTGCTTAGTCTCTTTCACCAATAGTGGTATGGGGTTTCATGCACTCTGACAAGGCTGCTAAAACAGAGACTAAGAGGAGGGGAACTTTAAGTAGAAGTATTCAGGAAAGCGAGGACCCAGGGAAGACAGGCCTCCCCCACTCTTACCCTCCTTGTAATATCAGCCTCACCTGCAATGGGGGGCCCAGCAATCATTGGCAGGGCCATCATGCCCAGGAGGTAGCCAATGGCCTGCGAGGCCTGCATTGGGCCCACCAGTTCAAATGCAATGGGGGCCATGATGGTGATGAAGAAGCCATCGCAAAGGCCCAGGAAGAGGCAGACAACGATGAGGCCTCCGAAGCCCCTGCACAGGGGAATCATCATGGACATCAGGCCCAAGAGCAGGAAGGAGATGACCTAGAGGAGCAAGGGCCTGAGGTCGGTCATGTTATGCTTGCCAGTTAAGACCACATAGCAAATCACACCTTTTTCAGAGCTTCATTCCTACCATTTATAAAATGGGGCAGCAGGGTGTCAACAGAGAGAGCAGTTGAACTAAATAGTTACTTATGCCCTTTCTAAGTCCTACATTAAAAGATTCAAAGTTTTTAAGAGAACTCCTATTTAACTGCAAGTCTATGTTGTTGCTGTCAATATGGTTGTTAGGTTCATCAGTTGGTTTTTAGAAAGGATAAGAAATGTCCTGGCCATGCCATCTGAGGAAATCTCTTGGTTGGGGGACTTTAGAACTTTCCCCAGACTGTTTTTGTGATATTTAGGCAGAATCTAGGAATAAGAAACCAGAAGCCCCAGCTTCTTCTCTAGTAGATTCATGAACAACTGTAAGATAAAACTATACCTACCTATCAATATATAAGCCATAATGGTTGGCAATTAAAAGTAAGTACCATTATATAACACAAAGGACCCAATTAACTGATTTTATTCTCCTTTAATTACTATCTATTATATCTAGCTGCCTCTCAACATCCTCAATGAGGCCCTGCCAAACAAGGTTTGGAAATTAAAAATATTGGAACTGAGAATCAGCCCCCAACAATTGGCTCAAAGTGAGGCTGATCTTCAGGTTGTCAGCATTTGCTTTCCAATAGACTGTCCAGGGACTTGACACCAGACACATGTACCAGTCTTCTCCAAAAGTAGGAACCACAAGGTCTAGTGGATGGCACTTCAGAACACTTGAAGCTATGTATACACTCCTTTCCTCTCCCAGTCCAGTACCCAGGTAGAAAGAAGGGGAGCAAAATCCTGTGATGGAGTATCTTGAGTAATTCAAGAGAAAGAAGTTTATATATTGTCTTGTGCTCTTAACCTGAGACACCAGCAGGATGAGTTTGGACAAGTCACTTTCCCTCTATGGGCCTCAGTTTCTCATTTATGAAATGGAGGAGTTGATTGTTTCAGCTACAATGCTCTAAAATTGTTTGATATTACTCTAAGTGATAAAGTGGGTCAAGTAAGAGTGGAAAAGGAGAGAGAGAGTGGTGGATGGATAGAGGAAGTGGTCAGCAGAAGCACTGGCCCTAAGCCTAGTCCTGCTTCTGACTATCTAATGCCTCTGCCTCCATTGGAACTCCATCTGCACAATAGAAAGCAAAAGCTGCTCAGACCCTACCTCTCTCCTAGGGACTGTGGTGACAACTGAGCTATATTGGCTAGACAAGGCTACTTACTGCCTCTCATCAAGGTAAAGTCCAGGCCCAGTGCTAGTTTACCCTGATTTTCACTAACCTTTGGCATCTTGGAGCTGCTGATACTTACAGGAAAGACATGCAGGGGTGTCATGTAGAAGAGGCTGGAAAAGCCACACATACTACCATGTAAAAATATATCCAGATAAGTCACTTGCTGATATTTGCACAGGAATTCAAAATTTCATAACTGGCTTATCTTAATTATAGGCTTTTGGTTTGACCTTGGTCAAGTTTTTTATCATCTCTGGGACTTGGCTTTGCCTTCCATCACTTAAAGTGGAATATGAAAAGGGCATAACATAGGAGTTCAGCTCTGCCACTACTGTCTAAGTCTTTTCTTCAGTTTCTTCATCAGTATGAGAGATTGGACTGGATGAATCATAAGGGCACCCCTAGCTCTGACAAAGCATATTAACCAGTTCTGGCAAACCTAACACAGAGTTAAATACAACAGGAAACCTTGTCCAGGACATCTGATGGTATTTAGGAAAAGACTTGGGTCTGTCAGAAGACAAAGAAATCCCTGCTGTGAGTGTAATTAGGGCCCTTTGAAAATGATTTTAGGGCTTCCTCAGGAGAGTCAGAACTCGACCTCTTCCTGATGGTGATAACGTTTTCTGGGACTGCCATCACCCCTCCACAAGGTTTCACACTTAGGCACCTTCTAGTAAACCCAGCTACAGGATCAAAAAGCATGAACCACATCATAAAGGCAATATTGCTATAGACAAAGATAGACAGCTTGAACAGTAGTCTGTATTCCAACCAGACTAGAGCCCAGTTCACACAGAAAGTGGCCTCTTGAACATCCATGAGGCTACTTGCCACAATATGAAGCTATTTGTGTCACTGTCAGAAGGATTAAAAACTTGCATGGCTGTAACATTTTTTTGACTTCTCAAAGCTGGGTCACACCTAGATTTTTTTAAATCCTCACCTGTGAGGTGAGATAGGAAAAACAATAATTATTCTCATTGCACAAATGAAGAAAGTGAGGCTTGGAGAAGGGGAGTGATCTGGCCTATTCTGGTACTTTTTTTGTGTGTCAATCAAGAGGATGGCATTCAGGCTCTGGCTGGGTAGCTCGGTTGGTTACAGCATCGTCCTGATACACCAAGGTTGCGCGTTCGATCCCCAGTCAGGGCACATACAAGAATCAACCAGTGAATAAATAAGTGGAATAACAAATCTCTCTATCTCTTTTCCTCTCTCTCTAAAAGTCAATCAATAAATAAAAAAAGGAAGATGACATTTAACAGCTAGGGCTTGGTGCCAAGTATCTCTGGAAGTATAAGAGGTGATGGGCCTGTGCCTAACCTAGAGGAGAGATATATTGGGCCTAGAGGAGAGAGACACAGATGCCCAAGATCCTCCAAGAGAGTGTAAGGTAGCTATGAGATCACTCCTCACTGGAGGCAACATCTAACTCCTGGCCTCACTTTCCCTCTTTCAGATGAGAGAGCCATTATTAATGTTTCTTTGAAAATGTTCTTCGAGGTTCCATTTATATTGTTCTCCATCTTAATGAAAGAGTCAGAACAAGGATGATTGTATTCATTTGAAAGCAAGGGAAACTGAGGGTCAGATAATTTTATTGACTTTCCCATGTTGTACAACAAGCTGGTGTCAGAGCTGAGGCCCAGGGTGCAGCAATGACCCAACCTACCATTTTATCCTAAAAAATGGGGATAGCCTAATACCTGTGGCAAAGTGTTATTCCCCACAGTGGATAGGGTGGCCACACTCACCTGCAAGTAGATCTTCTTAAGTCCAGGAATGGAGTCACTGACACGGCCTGATACAAGGCGCCCGAGGCCTGAGGTAGCCCCAATACACACCAAGAGCACCCAGGTCTGCTTGATTTCCAAGAACTCCTCTTCCACATACTTCATCTGAAAAGCATATCACAGACCCCCCCCGCCAGGACAGGAGAAAGAAGAGGAGCTGACTGATTAACTGTTGGCATATCCAGAACCCTCAACTGCTTACTTGTCTGGACCATGGCAAGAACTTCCTTCCTTCTAGCCCCAGCTCTGGGACAAATTCCTTGGCTGCTTCTAAGAGCTTAAAAGGCTGCATATCCCCTGGCTCTCTAGATTCTGGGCTTTTTGAACAATAGCTGAGGGGAGTGGGTATCTCCAAGTCCTAGAAGGACAGAATACAGCCTTAACAACTGAGAAAATCAATGGTTCTTCTACAACCTCCCTATTCCCTGACTCAGAACTGACAGACCGGGGAAACAGTAGGTCACCAGGGGAGAAAGATCCACCAACTTTCGAGTAACATTTCTAAAAGTGTGTTTTAAGAAACATGAGGTCTATGGAAGATAACTGGACTACAAGTGACAGTTCTTTGACCATATAAATTGGGTGGATGCTGGTTAAACAAAGCTGAAGGATTTATTTACTGCTGGTATTTTTGGTACCCTTAAAAGATTGCTATACAATACGAAGCTGAAGAGATCTAATATACGTTATTCCTTAACAAAATTATTTGACCACAAAGACCAGCATTCCATAGAACACACTTTTAGAAAATCCTATCCTTGAGTCATCTGGGCCAGTCTCCTGAATTCTAGTGATGCTTATCTTCTCCTGAAAATCTATCTCAACTTATCTATGGGAGAAACCACAGGCATGGACCTTCCCCTAAGGAATTCCCCCTATTTCCCATTGAGATCTTCCCTCAACCTGTGCTCTTTTCCACTCTGAGTCTCTCCAACTACTGTTTGTCTTTTTTTCCCAAAGGTCTCAGTTCTTCCCTTTCAATGTCCTTCACCCCTACCCTCTGTACTTCAGGCAGGTTAAGGGCAGATTCTTGGGACAAAATAGGGTATTCCTCACCAGGTGTACATAGGGAACGAAGTAGCCAAGGGCAGCAGCAGCAATCCCAAAGGCCCAGATGCGGTAGGTACGTTGGCGGAACACTCGCATGTTGAAGTACTTCCTGAGTTGAGCCAGAAAGCATTGGCACAGGGTGTGGACACCTCTCTTGCTTGGGGTGTCTTGAGAGCTGGGCAGGAGGGGCCGGTAGGTGAGGGAAAGCAGCGTAAGAATAAACATGAAGGTACTCAGCACCTGGAAGGTTTGGGCAAGCTTTATCTTAGCCCCCAGCATTTTGATGAGAAGGGGGAAGGATATGGAGAAGATGCTACTCCCAGCAGACACTACACCATTGGCCAGACCCAGGCGACGTTGGAAGTAGTGGCCCAGGATGACGAGAGATGGCTGAAAGGCGAAGGAACAGCCACAACCAAAGAGAATCCCATAGGTGAAGTAACGCAGGCTTAGTGAGCTGTGGGAGAAACACCAAGAGCTATCCTCAGTAGCCTGACCAGCAAATCCACCTGCCCCTTTCCCTTCACCCTCGTGAGACCTGCATGCCCCCACCATTAACCCACAGCCCCACTTAACACTGACCCTCAGAACAAAGGACAGGACCTTTTGGTCCTCATTTTGCAGGTAGGGAGACAGACGTTCAGAGAAGTAAAGTAATTTACCCAAAGTAGCATAATGGGGTCAGAAAAGCTTGGACTTGACTCCAGGTCTGTGTGATTCTATTTTTAGTCATAGCACCCAATCAAAGATGATTGTTCAAAACAAAGTCAGAAACAGCCTATGCAAAGGCTGGATGATGGGGCTACAAGGAATGTCAGGGACTTAAAACAGTTTTACCTACTGCTCACCTAGACAGCGTGGTAGGCTGGTAGCCAAAGCTTTATCCAAAGTAACAACAAAGGTTTGTAAGGACCCAATATCCTGGAAGGTTGAGACCCAACATAGGACTCTTCAGTGTCTTTCTCCATGCTCAGAGCCCTTAATATTTCCGAGAATAGCTGGTGGCCTCCTGAGAGACAGCCCATCCCCAATCCTGCCCAAAGTCTGAATATCCCAAGACCCTTTACTCCAGGCCCTAGATGATCTGCATGGGGATACTGAGGTAAAAAGTCCCTTTAATTTTCAGAGCCTGGCTCCTGTTTCTAGACATAGTATACATTAGCTTCCCAGAGTAGCCTGGCTGCTTGATGGGAAATGGAGCCTCAAAAAAGTTATGGGTCTCACAAAGTAAGACACGTTCTGACTTAAAATTCTTAAGCCCTGTAATGGTCATAAGCCTCTGTCAGCAGTGAAGTTTAGCTTGGCTAGCTATCTGCCCCCCACCCCCAGATATTGGCAAAACCTAGTGAGGAATCTTGTCAGTTTTTTTAGCCTCCACATATTGTACAATAGTTTTTATCTGACAATTTAATTACCTAATACGGTATTCTCCATGGTCATGACATCCCCATGGATGTCAATCCTTATACTAAAGGACTGTGCCTATGCTGTAGAGATGATGTGGTGTTAGCATGCATAATTCCAACCACAGCTATTATTACCAATGCTTTCCATCTGTTTGCATTCACCAGATATGAACAAGGGCTTTGATTTCAAAAGGGTTGCCTCCACTTGGAGTATATAGCTAAGCCAACTGCTCCTCTTTTGTCATATTCCTTGAGTCCTGCTTCCATGAGATTCTAGGGACTCATTGGGATGGTCTGGGCCAGGGGTCTTGTCTAAGGGACAGGAGTTAGACCTTCACAGTGAAGGACAATGGGGGCAAAGCATGAGGTTCAGTCCAGGATGCTATGTGATAGATCTATTTCTAGCTGTGCCCAAGGCAGGAGGCCCTAAATAAGCTTGCCAAGTCCTCCCCAGCCCTGCCTGCATTCCTCTCCACCTCACACCATCCAAAGGAACTCTGAGCCCTAATTCAGACAACAGGAAGAATGACTTGGAGCCCTAGCCACAAACAGAACCATTTTTCCACTGGATATGAAGCCATCCAGAATATTTCTTGGATATGAAGATGTTCTTACAGAAAAGGCAAATGGGTTGGGGGAGAGGCTTAGGGGCTGGAGAACAGAATGCCTACTCCAATGTGCCTAAAGAAGAGTGCCAGAAGAAAACACATCTGAGCTCCTTCCCCTTCTGTAATAGCTTATGTGAATTGGAAGGGAAATGGGATCCGTATGTTGCTAATTTGTTTATACTTTGCTATGCTCAGCCTTAAAAAACAGGCCTCTGTTGTGTAGTGCTGAGACTGGAGTTGCTTCTGAGGCCTCAGCTCTTCCTCACAAGGAGCCAAACACCAGCTTGTTGAGGGCAAATGAGGCCAACCACTAGAGCGGTTCCAAAAGGGCTTGGAGCTGCCTCTCTGGGAGGGATGAGCAGGTTCCAGGTAGGACATGATTTTCCCCTCTGTCTGAACTAGATGGGATGGAGCCAAGAAACCATTGCAGGACGGATCCAAGCTCTGCTGCAGGGTAGGCTGGACAGCCAGAAATACGTCATTAAGCTGGCTCATCCTCAAAGGGCCCAATTGTGGCAGAACAGGATTATCATTCTTTGATGTGAGTGGAACCCTAGGCCTAGAGAACATAACCATGATCCTACTCTGGGGAGCCAAGCTCAGAAAGCAAATCTCTAAGTTAACTGTATCTTCAGGACAGCATCTTCCTACACAAGCTCAGCAGATTTCAAGTAGGAGGTACAATAACTTCCAAAGTGGCTTTGGCAGAAAGTTGATGAAATTCTTTAGGAATCCCATATTTCTCAGTCTGTGGTGGAGGGTTTTCACTTCTCCTCTCAACTACAGATATGCTTCTGCAGGGCTCGTAGAAAGGAAATAGAAAATGAGCCTGTAGCTTGTTCCTTGACTGACACTACTAAGTTCTGCCAATGGAACCAGTGGGACAAAATTTTACTCTAACTTCGGCCTAGCTGGGTAGCTGGGTGCTGGGTTTGTACCTCAGTGGGGGATGCTGCTAAATATTCATTTTTATGCCCAAGACATGAATCTTATCTGTTCCAAACTGTCTATGCATTTGCAGCCAAAATATCTTGAAAGGGGCCAGAAATGCTAAACAGTCTTGGGCTCAACTGACCTCTTTTTCAGTATATGATTCCCTTAGGAATCCTATAATGATAGGTGTCCACATGAGCTTTCTCTAAAAGCTCATTCACAAGAAGGCTGATGAGGTCATGAGATGTGTGGTACACTGAAGAAGAATAAAATGGAAGAGCTGGAAGAGACGTGAAAACACCATCTGGTCTAATCCTCTCATGTTACAGATATAGAAATTGAGGCCCAGAGAGAGGAATGGTACTCATCAATTGTTCCATAGCCATTCAGTGGCCAAAACCAGACATGGACCCACCTGTAGGAACTCCCAAACTTGGACTACTCCCACCACTTTTGAACTTTTAGGTCCTCTTTGGGGATATTCCCTATCAGTGGGCACAGGGGACCCTACCTAGATGAGTCCTATTGGACAATAAGGACCCAACATGGAAAGGACCATAGGATAGTCTGCAATGAGAAAAGTGTCCCTAATTGAAGTCCAGAGAGAAGCCAACCCTTAGGCTTGGGCAATTGTCCAGCAACTCCTAATCTTACCTGGTGAAAGAGCTGGTATGGAGGCCAATGAAAGCGACGGCAGCCCCTGCAGTTGCTGTGATTCGGCAGCCCAAACGATCAGTAAATATACTCACAATGGGAGAACAGAAGAAGATCATGCCCATTGAGAGGGCTCCTACCCATGCTGCAGAAAAAACAAGTACAAATATACCTTAGCTTAATGTGGTACCTGGTAGTATGACTGGTATCTCAAGTCTTCTTCCCTGACCTTACACAGGGAGCATTGCATTGGCCTGCACTGCAAGCCAGCCACTTTCTAGTGGCCAGAGAGATTAGGTGATTTTCAAAGTACCTATAGCAGGGCAATGTGAGAACTAAGAGTCTAGTTTATAAATACACCCAGAACTTCAGAGCTGGGGCAGGGCTTAAAGATCTATGATGAAATATAACTAGCCACCACACAGTTGTATATTTCTCAGCCTCTTTAGCAGTTTAGCTGTTTAGCATGATCATGTGACTGAATTCTGACCAATAGAATGTGGGTACAAGTTATACAGACCACTTCCAGGCCTGAACCATAAAAAAGTCCCATCAGGTTTTTGCTTTCCGGTAGGCTACAACTGCAGAGTGGGTCCTTGAATAACTATGTTGAGCAAACTTCTTCCTCCCTCTCGAATATGGAATCCCTGCACTGAATGTTTCATAAGAAAAAGATAAATTTCTTGTCCTTTAAGCCGCTAAGTTTATTTTATTATTATAACCACTTTTTAATTTTTTATAGAATTTATTGGGGATGACAGTGGTTAATAAAATTATTTAGGTTTCAACTGTACAATCCCATAATACATCATCTGTATATTGTATTATATGTTCACTACCCCAAATCAAGTCTCCTTCCATCACCATTTATCTCCCTTTACTGTCTTCTATCTCCTGCCACCCCTCTTTCCCTCTGGTAATCACCATACTGTTGTCTGTGTCTATGAGTTTGTTTTTCTTTGTTTAATCCCATCACCTTTTCCACCTAACCCCTTAATCCCCTCTCCTTTGACAGCAGTCAGTCTATTCTCTGTATCTATGAGTCTGTTTCTATTTTGTTTATTAGTTTATTTTGTTCATTAGACTCTACATATGAGTGAAATCATATGGTATTTGTCTTTTTCTGATTGGCTTATTTTGTTTAGGATAATACTCTCCAGTTTTAACCATGCTGTCTCAAAGGGTAAGCTTTCCTTCTTTTTATGGGCAAGCAGTATTCCATTGTATAGCTGTACCACAGCTTTTTTATCCACTCAGTTTTTAATTACCATTTGTTACAGCAGTTAAAGCAACAAAAACTAAAACAAAGATATCCCTCTACTACCATTTTACTGATAAAGACACAGGTCCAATAATATGAATGGACTTACCAAAGATCACACAGCAAGTTAGTGGCAGAGTTGATACCCAAACCCAACTCTTTTTATTTCTAGTCCAAAGTTAATTGTGTTATTACACTGAGTGGCCAGATTATTATGATCTCTGAATGCATAATAATCTGGCCACTCAGTGTATTTGTATCTCAAATGGGTACCAAAAGTATTCTAGACTTTTGCTAGAGATCAACCACCTATTTGCCCTGAGCTTTCTCTCAGCCAGTGCAAAGGGGAAAACTGATCAGGTGCACGATTTATAGTATCTTTGATATCAAATAAATGAGGTACTTAAGAGAAGTACACTGAGTGGCCAGATTATTATGCGTTCAGAGGTCATAATAATCTGGCCACTCAGTGTATATATCTTATATTGGGTTTATCTTTCACTGGATGTGTGCAAGCAGAGGCTAGATATAAAACAAGGTATTCAAGCATTGGGGTAATATTTTGACTTTCCAACATTTTAGGCTCTTCCAGGGTTGCTAAGCCAGATCTATCACCTTTGGCACTCAGCTACTTCACTTCAGTTCCAAGAAGCATGGGCATTAATTAAGACTTCAAGAGGTAAAGCTCATCTTGGTCACTGTAACAAAGTCCTGTGAAGATGCTAAGACTAAGGAGCATGGAAGGCCACAAACATAAGACAGATTCTGGAGCCACCCAAAGATTTCTAAGGACACTGTGCAAGAGAGTCATGTAACCATCATGCTGAAATCCTTCATTGGAGCCCATGTTGGGCAACTTCCTGGCTCTGAACTTAAATAAGAAGAGTTTATTCTGTTTATAAAGACTCTTAAGTATCTGTAACAATGCTCACCAGGGAGAAAGACATTTGTCCTTTTGCTTATATTCTTATAGCCCATTTCACCTTGATCAACCCTCAGAAAGAAAGCCCAAGGGTTTTTGTTTGTTTGAAGGCTATTATTAAGTTCCATCTGGACCTCTCTTTTCTAGGCTAAATAATCTTAGTTCCCTTAACTTTTCTTCTTAGCCTGAATTTCTAACTCTGTAATTACTTTCAGAACTCTCCTCTGAACACATTTCAAGTCTTTATCATCATAATAAAAAAGCATCATTGCCCTAGCTGGTTTGGCTCAGTGGATAGAGCATCAGCCTGTGGAATTGAAAGGTCCCGGGTTTGATTCCAGTCAAGGGCACATGCCCGGGTTGTGGGCTCAATCTCCAGTAAGGGGCGTGCAGGAGGCAGCCAATCAATGATTTTCTCTCATCATTGATGTTTCTCTCCCCTCTCCCTTCCTCTCTGAAATCAAGAAAAATATACACTGAGTGGCCAGATTATTATGATCTCTGGACGCATAACAATCTGGCCACTCAGTGTATATCCTATATAATAAAAGGCTAATATGCAAATTTTCCCCTTGACCAGGAGTTCAACCAGCAGGCAGGCCAGCCAACCGCCCATGTCCCCTCCTCCTGGCCAGGCTGGCTGGACCCCACCCATGCATGAATTCATGCACTGGGCCTCTAATTATATATATATATATATATATATATATATATATATATATATATATATATCTCCTATCTAATAAAAGAGAAACATGCAAATTGACTGCATCTCCACTACGCCCACAAGCCATGCCCACCAGCCAATCAGGAGCGAGTATGCAAATTAACCCAACCAAGATGGTGGCAGCCATGGAGCTGGAGCAAGCAGGAGGCTTGGGTTTCCTCTGGTGATGGAGGAAGCCAAGCATTCTGCCCACCCTGGCCTGCCCTGGCCTCCACTCAAGGCTACAAAGTTTCAATTATAGAAGATAAATCCCAGATACCTGCTTCCAGCCTATGCTTGTGTCACCGGGGGACGTGGCCGGCCTGCAAACCACCACAGGCCCCTCACCCAGGCTGCCCCATGCCCCCAGGGAACCCCCACCCTGATCCAGGACACCCTTCAGGGCAAACCAGCCAGTCCCACCTGTGTACCAGGCCTCTATCCTATGTAATAAAAGAGTAATATGCAAATTGACTGTCACTCCAACACACAAGATGGCTGCCCCCATGTGGTCAAAGATGGCTGCCCCCTTGTGGACACAAGATGGTTGTCATAAGATGGCCATCAGGGGAAGGCATTTGGGAGGGAGGAGGCCTGCAAGGGAGGGCAGTTGTGGGCGATCAGGCCAGCAGGGGAGGGCAGTTGGGAGGGACCAGGCCTGCAAGGGAGGGCAGTTGGGGGTGATCAAGCCTGCAGGGAAGGGCAGTTGTGGGGGGACCCAGGCCTGCAGGGGAGAGCAGTTGGGGGGTCGAGGCCTGCAGGGGAGGGCAGTTAGGGGTTACCAGGTCGGCAGGGGAGGGCAGTTGGGGGGGACCAGGCCTGCAGGGGAGGGCAGTTGAGGGTGACCAGGCTGGCAGGGGAGGGCAGTTAGGAGTGACCAGGCTAGCAGGGGAGGGCATTTAAGGGCAATCGCGCTGGCAGGGGAGCAGTTAGGCATCAATCAGGCTGGCAGGGGAGTGGTTAGGGGGTGATCAGGCTGGCAGGCAAAAGCTGTTAGGGGCAATCAGGAAGGCAGGCAGGCGAGCAGTTGGGTGCCAGCAGTCCTGGGTTGTGAGAGGGATGTCCCAGATTTGAGAGGGTGCAGGCTGGGCTGAGGGACACACACCCCCATTCACAAATTTTGTGCACTGGGCCTCTAGTGCGCACACACACACACACACACACACACACACACACACACACACACACTGAGTGGGCCAGATTATTATGCATTCAGAGATCATAATAATCTGGCCACTCAGTGTATATATATCTTTAAAAAGCATCATTGAGTATCACCTGAGCAGTGCACCAGGCCAGCTTCTGGCTCTCTTCAATTGTGGAGGCTGAAGTGCTCCAGAGAAGTGCAATCTGAGTGAGATCAGAGCTAGCCCATTGCCTGTGTCACTTACTTCAGTGCCTAAAAGCTTGTTCAGATCCCCAATGGGAAAATTTGCTTTGCTGGGGTGCCATCTTGAGCCATAACTGCCTGGTTCCCAAAGTACTGTCCTGGGACAGCAGGGAGACCTGAACTCTCATCACAAATTTACTTCTTACCTTGTAATTTTACCTTTCATCAGCCATGGGGCTTTTAGCAAGTCACACAGCACTTCTCAAGTCTTATCATCTGTAAAATGGGGATTAAAATTCCTGATGGGCCTTCCTCAAAGATTTTTTAATGATCAGCACATGTAGTCATATGTATAAGAGAGCTTTGTAAATAGTAATAATCACATCATATACAAAATTAATGCAAATGGATCACAGACTTAAATGTAAAACTTAAAACTAAAAACCTTCTAAAAGTAAGTATAGGAGAAAATCTTTCTGATCTTTAGTTATGCAAAAATTTCATAGATATTTACAAAAGTAATATTTATAAAAGAAAAAATTGATACATTAGACTTCAAAATTCAAAACTTCTGCTCTTCAAAAAAACGGTTATGAAAATGAAAAGACAAGCCACAGACTGGGGAAAATATTTACAACACAAACATCTGATAAAAGACGTATTCAGAATCCAACTGTGAATTGACTCTCACAACTCAATAAGAAGAAAAACAATCCAATTTAAAACGGGCAAAATATTTGAACGGACATTACCATGAACACACAAAGACATACAATATGAGTGGCAATTAAGCACATGAAAATATCCTCAATGTCATTAATAATTCAAGAAATGCATATTAAAATAACAATGGTATACCACCTACAACCTGCTAAAAAGGCTCTTTAAGAATAGGCAATACCTAGTACTAGTGAGGATGCAGAGGAACTAGAAATCTCATACACTGCTGATGGAAATGCAAAATGTTATACCTACTTTGGAAAACAGTTTGGCAGCTTCTTATAAAGTTAAACATACAATTACCATATGACCCTGAAATCCCAGTCCTAAGTATTTACCCAAGATAAACAAAAACTTTGTTCACACAAAAACCTCTACCTAGATGTTCATAGTAGTTTTTTCTTCCATAACAGCCAAACCTGGTAATAACTCAAAATATACTTTAACTTGTGAATGGATAAACAAGTGGATATACATTATTACAATGGAATATCTAATCTAATAATAGACAAATATGCAAATTGACCGCACCTTCGCTACACCTAAGCCATGCCCACCAGCCAAGCCACGCCCACCAACCAATCAGGACGAGTATGCAAATTACCCCAACAAAGATGGCGGCTAATTACAGCATCGAAAGAAGCCAAGAGCTGCAGAAGGGAGTAAAGCTTCGAAGAAGCAAGCAAGTCAGGGGGTGGGGAGGGGGGAGGGGAGGAGAAGGGAGGAGCGAAGTCAGGGCCGGGGTCGAAGGGAAACGCAGGCGGGCTGGCGGAGAAGGCGGGGCGGGCGAGAAGGGCGGAGCGGAGGCGGGGCCGGGGGTGAAGGGAAACGCAGGCGGGCTGGCGGAGAAGGCGGGGTGGGCGACAAGGGAGGAGCGGAGGCGGGGCCGGGGGCAAAGGGAAACGCAGGCAGGGTGAAGGGAACCGCAGGCGGGCTGGAGGAGAAGGCGGGGCGGGCGACAAGGGAGGAACGGAGGCGGGGTAGAGTGCAGCAGGAAATCCTATTGCAGGATTTTTCCTGCAATGGGAACGCTAGTAACTCTATAATACACAAGAATGAACTATTGTTATAGGCAACAACCTGGACAACTTTCAAAGGCATTATGCCAAGTGAAAGATGCAGACACAAATTCTGGAAAAGGCAAAACTGTGGGACAGATGATGGGTGCCAGGAGGAAGGTTTGGGGAGAGGATTCATTACAGAGGTGCATAAGGGAACTTTTTAGAGTGATGAAATGTTGTATACCTTAAATGTAGTGGTGCTATTCATGTGTCAAAATTCATAGAACTGAGCATATTAAAAAAGTAAGTATTACTGCATGTAATATTCAATAAATCTGTTGTTATAAAAATCTCTTCCTGTAGCAAGGCAGGAAATGCCAGTGAGAGATCTCATCTTTGATGCATGTGTTTTTATTCTGGCTGGATTTAAAAAAAAATAGTTCAAGTGCATTATCAAATAAGTAAAAAATATTTAAATTCAATAAATTATCTTACTGACATTTCATCAACTAGAACTCACCATTATTTGGTCCTTCTGAATACAACAAAACACATTGCAATGAAAACTGATAATTGGGGTTGAAGGTATTTTTTGTACAAAGAAAGTTGAAATTATATTTGGTGTAGCATTTTTTGTTAATGGCATGTATCCATCATTATGGCACCATAAAGAATATTTTCACTGCCCTAAGAATCTTATGCTTCACCTATTCACTCTCCCATCCACCCCACTTCTGACAACCATTTATCTTCTTATTGTTTCCATAGTTTTGCCTTTCCCAGAATTTATACAGTTGGAATTACAGAATGTGTAGCTTTTTCAGATTGGCTTCTTTCATCTTTTAATATGCATTTAAGGTTCCCATATGTGTTTTCTTGGTTTGATAGCTCATTTTTTAGCACTGAATAATATTCAATTATCTGAGTGTACCACTATTTATTGATCGATTCACCTACTGAAAGACACCTTGGTTGCTTCCATGTTTTGACAATTATGAATAAATCTGCTATAAATATCTGTGTGCAAATCCTTGTATAAATATAATTTTTTCACTCATTTGGTTAAATACCAAGAGGCAAAATTGCTAAGTTGTATATTTAGTTTTGTAAGAAACTGCCAAACTGTCTTTCAAAGTGGCTGTACCATCTTTTATTCCCTCTAGCAGTGAATGAGAGTTCCTATTGTCCCACATCCTCATCAGCAATTGGTGTTGTCAGTGTTCTGGATTTTGGCCATTCTAATAGGCCAATATAGGTACACAGTGGTTATCTCATTGTTTTCACTTACATTTCCCTGGTGATATATATTATGATGAGTATCTTTTCATATGCTTATTTGTCATCTGTATACTTTCTTTGATGAGGTGTCTGTTAAGGTCCTTGGGCCATTTTTAAACTGTGTTGTTCATTTTCTTATTGTTAAGTTTTAAAAGTTCTTTGTATATTTTAGATAATAGTCTTTTATCAGATATGTCTTTTGAAAATATTTCCCCAGTCTGTGGCCTATCATCTTATTCTCTTGGCATTGTCTATGTAAGAGAAGTTTTTAGTTTTAATGAAGTCCACCTTATCAAGTATTTCTTTCATGAGTCATGCCTTTGGTATTGTATCTAAAGAGTCATCAACAAGGTTATCTAGGTTTTCTTCCATTATTGTTTAGAATGTTTATACTTTTGTGTTTTACATTTAGGTCTGTGATCCATTCTGAGATAATTTAAAACTTTAAATAGTTGGTACACAATATTATATTGATTATGTTAGTTTCAGGTGTATAATATAGTGGTTAGACATTCTTATACCTTAAAATGTGATGTCAGCCCATTAATTCTAGTCACTGTGCAAACTTATTGACTATATCCCCCTTCCCCTTTTTACCCACCCCCTAATCCCCCCTCTTCTGGTAACCATCACTTTGTTCTCTGTTTCTATGAGTCTGTTTGTTTGTTTGTTCATTTGTTTTGTTGTTTTAGATTCCACATGTAAGTGAGACCATATGGTGCTTGTCTTTTTCTGCCTGCTGACATATTTCACTTAACATGATACCCTCTAGAGCCATCCATGTTGCCGCAAATGGCAAGATTTCATTCTTTTTTATTGTTGTATAATATATAATCTCACAACTTCTTTATCCATTAATCTATGCATTGACATTTAGGATTTTGAGTTAATTTTTTTATTGTCTAAAGTTTTACATATGTCTTCTTTTACCCCAATTGACCACCCCCCAGCCATTCCCACCCAGGGCAAGCCCTCACTGACCCAGTGTCTGTGTCCATTGGTTATGCTAATATGCATGCATACAAGTCCTTTGGTTGCTCTCTAACCCCACGTCCCCTACCATTTGTCTCTGGATCTATTCTTATTCATCAAATTATGTTGATCATTATATCCCACATGAGTGAGATCATGTGATATTTATCTTTCTCCGACTGGCTTATTTTGCTTAGCATAATGCTCTCCAGTTCCATCCATGCTGTTGCAAATGATAGAAGTTCCTTCTTTTCTATAGCAGCATAGTATTCCATTGTGTAGATGTACCTCAGTTTTCTAATCCACTTATCTGCTGATGGGCACTTAGGCTGTTTCCAAATCTTAGCTATTGTAAATTATGCTGCTATGAACATAAGGGTGCATATATCCTTTCTGATTGGTGTTTCTGGTTTCTTGGGCTATAGTCCTAGAAGTGGGGTTACTTGGTCAAATGGGAGTTCCATTTTTAACTTTTTGAGGAAACTCCATACTGTCTTCCACAGTAGCTGCACCAGTCTGCATTCCTACCAGCAATGCACAAGGGTTCCTTTTTCTCCACATCCTTGCCAGCACTTGTCGTTTGTTGATTTGTTGATGATAGCCATTCTGACAGGTATGAGATGGTATCTCATTGTTGTGTTGATTTGCATCTCTCTGATGATTAGTGACTTTGAGAATGTTTTCATATGTCTCTGGACCTTCTGTAGGTCCTCTTTCGAAAAGTATCTATTTAGATCCTCTACCCATTTTTTGATTGGATCATTTATCTTCCTTTTTTTTTTTTTTAGGTTGTATGAGTTCTCTGTAAATTTTGGAGATTAAACCCTTATCAGAAATATCATTGGCAAATATGTTCTCCCATGCAGTGGGGTTCCATGTTGTTTTGTAGATGGTTTCTTTTACTGTGCAGAAGCTATATATTTTTTTCACTGTTCAAGGTTTATTTGGCATTTTAGTTGGTATGAGACTTGGATAGTTGGCTGTATTATTTATATGTAGACTTTTCTTTTACATTATATGGCAATGTACACTAATCTGATACATACAGTACACAGAATGAGATCCTTTAGAACAGTTATGCACAAAACATGCAATATTGGATTTACATTGGATCCCAGTATGTGATTGATTGGAGAAAAAGGAACCACAAGTTATGTAACACACAGTGAACATACATCTAGTCTGAAGGGCAACTGTAGTGTGAGCAACATTGGCAGTGGTGCCTTTGAGGAGGTGGTACTATTTCACACTAACCAGTTTAGGACTACACAAGATAAGGACCATCCAGCATCAGGATGCAGATGCTGGGTTTTATGAACCATTACTATCTCTATCTTTAGGAAACTGATGTTCTTAGTCACAGATCAGATAAAAAGGACAATATGCAATCTCCAACTAAAAATCCTGCTGTAGCCTAGACAGAGAGGTGGTATGACATTAGAAGACTTTAAAACTGTAGCTCTTTCTGGATCCCCCACAGTGTATCTGCACTCTTCTTCAAACAGGCCTCTTCCTCAGGTGTGAGAGTCACCTTCACAACATCTGAGATTCCATTCTGTCCCAAGATGCAAGGAACACTAAGGAAGATGTCGTCTTTTATTCCATAGAGACCCTTAATCTTGGTAGAAATTGGATGCACCTGCCTAAGATTCTTCATCATACTTTCTGCTAAATCTGCCACAGATAGGCCAATGGCCCACGATGTATAGCCTTTCAGTTTGATTACCTCAAAAGCACTGTCAACCACCTGCTTGTGAACTTGTTTCCACTGTTCCTTATCTGCATCAGTGCCTAAATCAGGGTGCAGATTCTTTAGGGACACACCAGCAACATTCACTCCACTCCATACACACACACTAGAGTCTCCATGCTCCCCAAGGACCCACCCATGACAGCTTAACGGGTGAACTCCCAGCCTCTCCTCCATCAGGTATTGGAACCGGGCTGAATCCAGATTGCAACCACTTCCAATAATACGGTTTTTGGGAAAGCCGCTCAACTTCCAAGCCACATAGGTCAAGATATCCACTGGATTGGAAACAACAAGCAATTTGCAGTTGGGACTGTATTTTACAACATTAGGAATGATGAATTTAAAGATGTTCACGTTACGCTGGACCAAATTAAGGCGGCTTTCTCCCTCTTGTTGATGTGCCCCAGCTGTGATAATAACCAGCTTGGAGTTTGCAGTCACACTATAGTCTTCGCCAGAGACAATTTTTGGTGTTCTAAGGAAAAGGCTGCCATGCTGGAGATCCATCATTTCTCCCTTTAATTTGTCTTCCATGACATCAACAAGAGCAAGTTCATCTGCCAAGTTCTTCATTAAGATACTGATGGCACAAGCCATGCCAACAGCACCAACCCCAACGACTGTAATCTTATTCTGGGGGCTCTGTTCTTCCTTAAGAAGATTCACAATCAACTGATCCTTGAGTGTTGCCATTTTGGACTTTGAACCAAAAGTGTAGGGGGTGAAGGGGGGCGGGCGTCGGTGGCGCGCGATGTAGGATCTGGACTTGGTGGCTGCAGCTCTGGTACCAGAAGCTATTTATTTTGATGTAGTCCCATTTGTTTATTTTCTCCTTAGTCTCCATTGCCCTAAGAGCTGTGTCTGTAAAGATATTGCTACGACATATGTCTGCTATTTTGCTGCCTATCGAGTATTATAGGATTTTTATGGGTTCCCATCTTACATTTAAGTCCTTTAGCCATTTTTAATTTGTTTTTGTGTATGGTGTAAGTTGGTGATCTAGTTTCATTTTTTTGCATGTATCTGACCAAATTTCCCAACAGCATTTATTGAAAAGACTGTCTTGACTCCATTGTATGCTCTTGCTTCCTTTGTCAAATATTAATTGAGCATAATGGCTTGGGTCGATTTCTGGGTTCTCTTTTCTGTTCCATTGGTCTATATGTATGTTCTTGTGCCAGTACCAGGCAGTTTTGAGAACCATGGCTTTGTAATATATACTGAGTGGCCAGATTATTATTATCTCTGAAAGCATAATAATCTGGCCACTCAGTTTATACATATTAGAGGCCCGGTGCATGAATTCGTGCATGGGTGGGGTCCGGCCAGCCTGGCCAGGAGGAGGGGACATGGACAGTTAGCCGGCCTGCCTGCTGGTCGAACTCCTGGTCGAGGGGACAATTTGCATATTAGCCTTTTCTTATATAGGATATACACTGAGTGGCCAGATTATTATGCGTTCAGAGGTCATAATAATCTGGCCACTCAGTGTAGCTTGATATCTGGTATTGTGATCCCTCCAACTTTGTTCTTCTTTCTCAGGATTGATGTGGCTATTCAGGGTCTTTTATTATTATTATTATTATTCCAGATGACTGTTTAGAGAGTTTGTTCTAGATATTTGAAATATGCCATTGGCATTTTAATGAGGATTGCATTGAATTTATAGATTGCTTTGGGTAGTATGGACATTTTAATAATGTTGATTCCACCAAACCATGAACATGGTATATTCTTCAATTTGTTTATATCTTCCTCTATCTCTTTTTTCAATGTCCTGTAGTTTTCCCAGTACAGGTCTTTTACGCCCTTAGTTAAGTTTATTCCTAGGTATCTTAATTTTTTTGTGCAGTGGTAAATGGGATTGTTTTTTTGCTTCTCTTTCTGTGAGTTCATTATTGGTGTATAAAAGGCCATAGATTTCTGAGTGTTAATTTTGTATCCTGCTACATTGCCAAATTCATTTATTAGGTCTAGTAGTTTTTTGATGGAGTCTTTGGGGTTTTCTATGTATAGTATCATGTCATCTGCAAATAAGGACAGCTTTACTTCTTCTTTTCCAGTTTGGATGCCTTTTATCTCTTCTTCATGTCTGATTGCTGTGACTAGCACTTCCAGTACTATGTTGAACAGGAGTGGTGAAAGTGGGCATCCCTGTCTTGTTCCTGTTCTTAGGGGGAAATGAGTTTAGTTTTTGCCCATTGAGTATGATGTTAGCTGTAAGTTTGTCATTTAAGGCTTTTATTATGTTGAGGTATGATCCCTCTATTCCCATTTTGCTGAGAGTTTTTATCAAGAAAGGGTGTTGGATTTTGTCAAATTCTTTTTCTGCATCAATTGATATGATTATGTGATTTTTGTCTTTCAGTTTGTTTATGTGATGTATAACATTTATTGATTTATGGATATTGTACCATCCTTGCATCCCCAGAATAAATCCCACTTGGTCATGGTGTATGATCTTTCTAATGTAATGCTGAATCCGATTTGCTAGAATTTTGTTGAGGATTTTAGCATCTATGTTCATCAAGGACATTGGCTTGTAGTTCTCTTTTTTTGTGTGATGTCTTTATCAGCTTTTGGAATTAGGGTAATGCTGGCATCATAGTAAGAGCTTGGAAGTGTGTCTTCCTCTTAAATTTTTTGGAATTGTCTGAGAAGAATAGGTTTTAGTTCTTCTTTGAATGCTTGGTAGAACTCTGCTGTAAAGCTGTCAGGACCAGGGCTTTTGTTTCCTTGAAGATTTTTGATCGCTACTTTAATTTCTTCAGTAGTTATCGACCCATTCAGGTTTTTTGATTCTTCTTTATTGAGTTTTGGGAGCTTGTATTTTCTAAGAATATGTCCATTTCATCTAGGTTGTCCATTTTTTGTTTGGAATAGAGTTGTTCATAGTATCTTCATATATAAAAACCCTGAGTTGTAATGACCAGTAATGACCAGTAACGACTGAGGCTTGACCAACTGGAAGTCAGTCCAGAAGTCAGCCCTGCAGTCAGCACTGGGTTGCCGTGGCGACCTTCACAGCCGCTGCCACATGCTGTGGGCTCGACTGGTCACCTCCCCCCAGCCCATAGGGGACTGGCTAGCCACAGCAGGTGGCAAGCAGTGAGTGGCTAGTGTTGGGCCAGCCCCTACCCTCCCCCGACCAGCAGCGCAGTGGAACCTGTGCCAGATGGAGGTAGGAGAGGTGCGTCCTGCATCACGCCAGGTTCTCAGACCCCTGCGCCAGCATCAAGGCCTCGGATACCAGCACTTTGTTATCTGCAACAACTCCGCAGCCCCGGTGCTACCCAGACAGAAGTTTTGCTTGCCTCACCTATCCAGCCCGGAGCCAGTTTCTCCATCTACTCTTGCCACCTGCTGCCCACCCGCCTCTCAGACACACGAGCCAGGGACTCACTGTAGGGTGGGGGCAGATGCTCCTTCCCGCCCCCAAGGGTCCGGCCTCAGTGGCACCAGAGCCCATGACCTGTCCCTGGGAGGGTGGGTCCGGGCTAGGGATCCACAGCCCCTCCTCTTTAATGTCCCACCCAGCAGTGGGGGAGGGGGCAACCTCCCTCCTTTCCAGGCCCCATCCCAGCGCAGAGGCTGGGGCACATCTCCACTCCCAACACCCTCTGAAACCCTGAGAACAATGCCCACTTGCCCAGCCGGGACAGGTGCCTCAGGCTCCCTACCCTCACAAGTCCGCACCTGGCCTTGCCAGTGGCGCCGCTCCCCTCAACCATCAGCCCGCCAGCACGGGAGGAGAGAAGAGGAGGAGGGAAGCTGTTGGTGCCACTCTGTCGGGTTCAGCTGGCCTGCCTGAAAGCTCTGCCTGTGTGCCTCCCTGCTTCACCTCTGCTGAGGGGACCCCACCCCTGATGCGTGTTCATCAGGGTTGCTGCCATCTTAGGAAAGTCAATGCCCGGCTGACTGCCAAGGCCTCAGGCAGTAGATGCCCTGCGGTTGCCATGACAAAGAGGTCATGGAGGGTCAAGAAACTGCCTCTGGTTGAAGCAGGTGCTGTGGGAGCAAAGGGATAAAAAAAGTGGTTATGTCCAATAGCCATCTAACTCCACACGTGGTGTGTGAATTAGTTATTGTTAGAACCGAATTTAGTACTGGTGTGCCCCATTTTAAGCAGATCCCCCAAATAGACTTACTATGTTGATAATTCACTTTACTACAGAAAGAATGCACAAAGATTCTTGAAATAAGCAAAATATTTTGCACCTCATAGCACGAAACGTTTAAACATCATTAAAAATAATCTCAATGAGTAAAGGGAATTGATATTAACAAAATCTAATATATCCAATTCAAAATGTCATTTAGAAATGCATCTTCTATGTAAAATCAAAGTATGGGATCTAGGGCTTGGAAAAAGCAACTTTACTCTGCTCTACCTGCTCATCCCCTCAGCCTTATGCTTTGCACAAAAGTCTCAATAAAGAGATGGAGCAGAAGGAAAAGTAATGCTTCATGGCACTGAAATTTATGTTTCTTTAACAAATATTATAAAATTTGTATTAACTTTGTGCCTGTATTATAGAAACAAAATACAGCTTTGTCCCTATCTTCAAAGGCCTTAAAGTTTCTGTGAGTTCCTGGTAAGGTAAACCCGTAAATAGCCAAAGAAGGAGCAGGTTCCAATACAATTCTTATTATAAAAATTACTGAGTAAAAATCTGTCCTCACTCTCCCTCTAGAATAAGAATTAAAAGGAGCAAATAAATATAATGAAGGAATCCGAACTCCTTTGGGGACCCCAACCCTCAGGGACTAACACAGGTTTTGTGAGGCCTAAAGTTTACTGAACCTGAAGGACTAATTTTAGGGGGTGGGGGGAGGATTTTTTAAATAAGGTTCAAAAATGACTTTATTTAGAATAAGAAAATAAATTACAAATAACTGTAGGCTTGGGGAATCTGTCCCTTTCTCTTTTAAATCATTTCAGGCAAAATGCTGCTGGTTGTAACTTGCTTGCTCTCTCCCCCAGAACAAATCCAGCTCTCACAGGGGCTCTGAAGCTTTTCCATAAAAAACAAACAAACAAACAAAAAACCCCACAAACATTTCAACAACACTCCTTTCTGGACAAAATTCATTCTTTTTAGATTTTTTAATTTTATCAAAGTAGTAAATACATAGTTCATAATGTATTTTTTTTTCCTAATAGGTATGTAGTGTAGTGGTATATCATTGTTGTTTTTATTCTATTGTTGACACTATTATAGATGTCTCCCATTTCCCCCTCTTTACCCTCTTCCACTCAGCACTCCCACCTGTGGCCATCACCACACTTTTGTCTATGTCCATCCCCCTCCCCTCGGTCAGTCCCTCCCATCCTATATAATAAAAGGCTAAGATGCAAATCGACCAAACGGTGGAACAAGTTGCTATGATGCACACTGATCACCAGGGGGCAGACGCTCAATGCAGGAGCTTCCCCCTGGTGGTCAGTGCACTCCCACAGGGGGAGTGCCACTCAGCCAGAAGCCCTGAGCTGGGCTCATGGCTGGCAAGCCTCTCCCGCCTCCGTAGCAGAGCTAAGGATGTCTGAATGATGGCTTAAGCTCACTCCCCGTAGGACATCACCCGAAGGCTCCTGGACTGTGAGAGGGCACAGGCCAGGCTGAGGGACCCCAGCCATATGCACATTGGGGGTGACCAGGCTGGCAGAGGAGGGCCATTAGGGGCAACCAGGCAGGCAGGCAGAGGCAGTTAGGGGCGATCAGGCAGGCAAGGGAGCAGTTAAGAGCATTAGGCAGGCAGGCAGGTGAGTGGTTAGGAGCCAGTGGTCCTGAATTGGGAGAGGGATGTCCGACTGCCAGTGGTCCTGGATTGGAAGAGGGATCGGACCTAAACTGGCAGTTGGACATCCCCTGAGGGGTCCCAGATTGGAGAGGGCAAAGGCCAAGCTGAGGTACCCCCACCCTCGTGCATGAATTTCATGCACCAGGCCTCTAGTTTTTTCATAATCATTTGTATTTCTGTGGGATCAGTTGTTACTTCACCTCTTTCATTTCTGATTTTGTTTATTTGGGTCCTCTCTCTCTGCTTCTTGGTGAGCCTGGCTAGAGGTTCATCAATCTTGTTTATCCTTTCAAAGAACCAGCTCTTGTTTTTGTTGATCGTTTGTATTGTTTTTTTTTTTTTTGTCTCTATGTCGTTTATCTTTGCTCTGATCTTTATTATTTCCTTTCTTCTTCTTAAGCTGGGCTTTTCCTGTTGCTCTCTTTCTAACTCTTTGAGTTGTAGGGTTAGATAATTTATTACCATTGTTTTTTGTTTTTTGAGATAGGCCTGTAGTGCTATGAACTTCCCTCTCAAGACTGCGTTCACGGTGTCCCATAGATGTTGGATTGTTGTGTTTTCATTGTTATTTGTTGCCATGATGCTTTATATTTCTTCTTTGATCTCTTTGGTAACCCAGTCATTGTTTAATAGCATGTTTTTTATCCTCCAGGTGTTTGATTTTTTGATTGTTTTTATTGTAGTTTATTATTAATTTTATGCCATTTTGATCTGAGAATATGATCTGCTTGATATGATTTCTATCTTCTTGAATTTGATATATGGGTCATGTTTTCTTATCCACTCAGCTAATCTATGTCTTTTGATTGGGGCATTTAATCCATTTACATTTAAAGTTATTCTTGATAGGTACTTGTTTGTTGCCATTTTTATTCTTTATGCCTGTGTTCCCTCTTCCATTCCTATTTCTTCTTTTTACAGCAGACCCTTTATCATTTCTTGCATAGCTGGTTTGGTGGTGATAAGCTTCCTTACTCCTTTTTTGTCTGTGAAGCTCCTGATTTCTCCCTCAATTTTGATTGATAGTCTTGCTGGGTACAGTATTCTTGGATTCAGACCCTTGCTTTGCATGACTTTGTATATTTCATTCCATTCCCTTCTGGCCTGATGTGTTTCTATTGAGAAATTAGTCGTTAGTCTTATGGGGGGTCCTTTGTAGGTAACTTTCTGTTTCTCTCCATATAAACTTTAAGATTCTTACTTTGTCATTGGTGTTTTCCAATTTAATTATAATGTGTCT
The DNA here is from genome assembly GCF_027574615.1 of Eptesicus fuscus. Taxonomy (NCBI): domain Eukaryota; kingdom Metazoa; phylum Chordata; class Mammalia; order Chiroptera; family Vespertilionidae; genus Eptesicus; species Eptesicus fuscus. The sequence continues at coordinate 45,909,879 of NC_072473.1, forward strand.
TGGGTTTGGTCTTTGGGGTTCATCTTGTTTGGGACTCTGTGAGCTTCTTGGACTTGTGTGTGTTTTTTTCTTCCTGTATCGGGGAAGTTTTTTGTCATTATTTCTTCAAACAGGTTTTCTATTCCTTGCTCAGTTTCCTCTCCTTCTGGCACCCCTATTATGCAGAAGTTGTTTCGTTTGGTGTTGTCCCAAAGTTCCCTTCTGTTTTTTAAATTTTTTTTTCTAGAGGCTGCTCTGGTTGGATATTTTTTCCTACCTTGTCTTCTAGCTCACTGAGGCATTCCTCCACTGTTTCTAGTCTACTGTGGATGCTTCCTATAGAGTTCTTTATTCCAGTGATGTTATTTTTTATTTCTTCTTGGTTCTTCTTAATTTCCCCTTGGTTCTTACACATATTGTTGAATTTGTCTTCCATGCTTTTCAGCAACCTTATGACCATTGCTCTGAATTCTTCTTCTGTCATGTTGCTTGCCTCCATTTCGTTTACTTCCTTTTCTGGTGATTCCTCCTTTTCTTTCATATGTGAGTTGTTTCTTTGTTTCCCCATGATCACTCCTTTCAGGGTGTCTGGTTATGTACCTCTCTCTCTCCTGTGCTGACTTTCTCTAGGCAATATCTGACCTTTCTGTCCACAGATTGCCTCACCAGCTGTGTTTAATTTGCCAGTTCTGGGTGGGTGTTGTTCCATTCAGCTGTTCATTCTATCTGCTCTGTGAGAAGGCACAGGGCCCATCTGCGTTTTTGGCACTGCTTTGTCTCCCCCTGGACAGCCTGCGGTCAGGGAGGTTGGAATACTGGTGTTTGTTGGTTCGCAGCTGAGGCAGCTGGTCCCTGGGCATTGTGGTTGTAAGGTCCCAGGAAGTATCTGAATTCTCCCCGGTTGAAGATAAGGCTGGGCTTCTGATCACAGCCAGTCTCTCGATCACAGCTTGTATCCCCTTCAAGGTGGCATGGTCTCTTCAGCACAGTCAGCCATTTTGGGAGAGATTTCAGCAGCAGTAAAGGCTGCTTGGCCAGGGGAGTCCGGTTCGCCAGTCCCCAACAGTGCCTTGTAATATAGCTGTCCCTCACTTACAAATACAGACACTCCCCACATGTCCACATACTCTTTTGTTCTTTAACTCACACATTATCTTGCAGCCTGCCATCCCGTTGGCAGCCATATTGGATCCCTCTTGAGTTAATTTTTTTATAAGGGTGTAAAGTCTGTGTCTAGATTAATTTTTTTGCATGTGGATTTCCAGTTGTTCCAGCACCATTTGTAGAAAAAAAAAGTCTTTGCTCCATTGTATTGCTTTTGCTTCCTTGTCAAAGTTCAGTTGACTATATTTATGTGGATCTATCTCTGGGGTCTCCATTCTGTTCCATTGATCTATTTGTCTATTTTGTCCATCTCCAATATTGTGTTGGCTATTTGGGGTCTTTTGCCTCTCCATATAAACTTTAAAATCAATTTGTGGATATCCACAAAAGAACTTGCTTGGATTTTTTTGAGATTGTATTAAATCTACAGATAAAGGTTGGAACTGATATCCTGACAATATTGAATCTCCCTATGCATGAACATGGAATATCTCTCTGTTTATTTAGTTCTTTTAATTTTTTTTAATGTTTTTTTTTAAATTTCCTTATTGATTAAGGTGTCACATATTTGTCCTCATCCCCCCATTCCCATCCTACACCCCTCCCCACGGATGCCCCAACCCCCTGTTGAACTTAACCATTGGATAGGCTCATATGCATGCACACAAGTCCTTTGGTTGATCTCTCCCCCCTCCCCCCAACTTCCCCTATCCTCCCTCTGAGGCCCGATAGTCCGATCGATGCCTCCTTGTTTCTGGTTCTGTTCTTGTTCATCAGTCTATGTTGTTCATCATTTCCCCTAGATGAGCAAGATCATGTGTCACTAGAGATATACTTATAAGAACTGAATGTGAGACGAGCAATAATAGTTATGCTGACAGGCAAATGAATCAGTCTGTAGTGAGTTTCTTTCTGGACCAACAGTTCTTTAGAGACCCAATTTCAATGTCCACCAGTTCCTTATGTGTACATGGCAGCACTGACCCCTCAGCTCTGGATGGTGGACAAATGGTGGTAACGGAGGTCCGACTCCCTCTGGTTTGGTCTCGGCCAGACCCAGGGGCACGGCTTCACCCGGATTCAGGGGCACATGGCCTCACCCAGACCCAGGGGCGCGTGGCCTCTCCCAGACCCAGGGGCACGTGGCCTCACCCGGACCTAGGTGCGCGAGGCCTCACCCGGATCCAGGGACACATGGCCTCACCTGGATTCAGGGGCGCGTGGCCTCTCCCAGACCCAGGGGAGCGTGGCCTCACCCGGAACTAGGTGCGCAAGGCCTCACCTGGACCCGGGGACACATGGCCTCACCTGGACCCGGGGGCGCGTGGCCTCTCCCAGACCCAGGGGCGCGTGGCCTCTCCCGGACCCAGGGGCACGTGGCCTCACCCGGACCTAGGTGCGCGAGGCCTCACCCGGACCCGGGGGCGCGTGGCCTCTCCCAGACCCAGGGGTGCGTGGCCTCACCCGGAGCCAGGTGCGCGAGGCCTCACCCGGACCCGGGACCCAGCCTCACCGAGACCCAGGGGCGCGTGGCCTCACCCAGATCCAGGGACACATGGCCTCACCTGGACCCGGGGGCGCGTGGCGTCTCCCAGACCCAGGGGCGCATGGCCTCACCCGGACCTAGGTGCGCGAGACCTCACCTGGACCCGGGACCCAGCCTCATCCGGATCCAGGGACACATGGCCTCACCCGGACCCGGGCGCCAGCCTCACCCAGACCCAGGGGCACATGGCCTCCCCCGGGCCCGGGACCCAGCCTCACCCGGATCCAGGGGCACACGGCCTCACCCGGACCCGGGATCTAGCTTCACCTAGACCCAGGGGCACGTGGACTCACCCAGACCCAGGGGCGCGTGACCTCTCCCAGACCCCTGGTCACGTGGTCTCACCCGGATCCAGGGGCACACGGCCTCCCCCGGACCCAGGATTCAGCTTCACCCGGACTCAGGGGCGCATGGCCTCACCCAGACCCAGGGACGTGAGGCCTCACCTAGACCCAAGGGCGTATGACCACACCTGAGCCCAGAGGCTCGCAGCCTCGCCTGGACCCGGGTCTCAGCGGGGTTTCGTCTTCTTGATCCCAATTCCTGTTGGTCAATTCCCTCTCAGCAATTCCTTTGGTCATTTTCTCAGAGCTCCAGGGTGGCTGCTGCAGAACTCGTTGGGCGGCGGGCTCGGCGAAGCTCTGGTGTGCCCGGTGTGTGGCGGCGGGCTGGTCCGGTGTCGCTGCGTCGGCCCTTGGGTCTGCAGCGGTGGCCGGTCGCCGAGCGTGCGCACCTGGCCGCTTCCGGGGCGTTGAGATTCTTGAAGGACTCGGAGGTCAGCAAGTGCGGAGTCTCCCACCCCATGTCTCCCAGGGGCTCGTCTGTCCGTGCTCGGCAGCAAGTGGAACTGTCCCCTCATCCGGAGACCGCTGGGGGAACTGCGCCGAGCACGTTCCAGGCCGCCATTGTGTCGCCTGAGCCGTAGTTCTTAAAGTGTGGACTTTGGGTCACCGGCGTCAGCATCATCCCACGTACCCCTCTCTTTTATTCTAGTTGTAGAGCATCTGCTCAGCCAGCCCTCCGGTGGTTCTGGATGGTGTCTGCTATGCTCTCCCGTCGTAGTCTCAAAATTGTTTTGGTAGGCAACGATCAGGCTTCCGCCCTATGCCTCCATCTTGGTCCTCCTTTGTATAGTTAAGTCTTGATTGTTGTTGGTGTCACTGGGAGGAATTGTCCTCCAGGCCAATTGGCCGTGAGGACCCTCTTTGTCTATATAGGAAGAGTTGCTGTGCAGGAGACATGTTTATGGGCCGGGTCTTGATGCAGCAATGCTTTGGTGCTCACTGAGTCTGCCTCCTGAATGTGTCCCTTGTGCGAGTGGTTGAAATCTGGTGTCATCTCACACTGACCACTGGATGCCCTCGTTTCTGGGTCTCCAATGTAGTGTAGGTCAGCTACTTCCTGAGGCACTCAGCAGGGAAAAGCCTCTGCTCAGCTTGGATGGGGCGGAGCTACAGGGTGGAGCCTACAACCTTGGCTTCCTGTCAGCCCCGCCCTATGAGGTTCCTATGTCTGTGTCCCTCTGTACTCCTTGCAAACACCTCTGAGAGAAACGCGCCCTGGAGTTTCGCCCGCTGCCAAACAGTCTAGTCTCTCCCCTAATGAATCTGGATTCCCAGATTCTCGCCTGGAACTGGGTTTCAGTGTAGTTGGAACTGGGTCTCAGCGCAGTCTGGCGCTTCAGCGGCACAGGCAACCTTCCCTCTTCTGCGCACCTTTCCGTGCGCGCCTCTGGAGCTCTGCCTTTCCGCCGCTCCTCTGTGTCTGTGCCCCACAGCCCAGATTCATTCCCCCAGCGTGCGCCTGGCTTCCCAGGGTTTCGCCCGGAAATGGGGTTCAGTGCAGTCGGAGCTGGTGTTCAGCGCAATCTGGAGCTTTTATCTCCTTCCTGCTAGTGAACGCCGGCCAGGCCGTCAGCCGCCCCTTCCTCTCCGGCTCCGTCCTCCCCGCACGCGCGCTTGCTCGTGTCTCCGCCTGTGTCTCCATACCTCAGGCTTTTATGGCTCCTCTGATTATCCTTGTGGTTTTCTCTTTCCTTCTAGTTGTGGGCATTTCAGTCCGCCAGCTTTCCTGTGGTTCTGGATGATGTCCGTTTTGACTTTTAGTTGTATTTTTGAAATTGTTGTGCCCGGCTGTAGGTTAGGTGTTTAACCTATGCCGCCATCTTGGTTTTCCTAAATTTTGTTTTTAAGCATTTTGTAGGTTTACTCATATAGAGTTTGTACATATTTTGTAAAACTTATACCTAAGTATATAATTTTGGGGGGAGCTAGTGTAAATGGCATTTGTTTTAATTTCAAATCTCACTTGGAATTTGTTGGAATATAGCAAAGTGATGGATTTTTCCAGAAGATTTTTAGTTGATTCTTTCAGGTTTTCTATATAAATGATCATATCATCTACAAACAAAGGCAGTTTTATTTCTTCCTTCCCAATTTGTATACCTGTTATTTCATTTTCTTGTATTATTGTATTAGCTATAACTTCTATTTTAATTTTTAAAAGGAGTGTTGGGAGGGGACATCCTTGCCTTGTATCAGATCTTAGTGGTAAAACTGCCAGTTTCTCACCATTAAGTGTGATATTAGCATTAGGTTTCTTAATATATATTTAAAAATTAATCTAATTTGTGTTTTACACTTTAAATTTGAAATAATTTTAAATTCACAGGAAATAGCCAAGATACTTCAGAGAGGTCCCATGAATCTTTCTTCCAGTTTCTCCCAATGGTTACATCTTATGTAATTATGCTACAATATCAAAACCTGGAAATTGGCATTGGTACATTACATGTGTTTAGTTCTATATAATTTCATCACATGTGTAGGTTCGTAAAATCACCACCATAATCAAGATACAGAACTATTCCATCACCACAAAAATCTACTTTGTGCTACTCTTCATAATCCCATCCATTCTACTCATCCACCATCCCTAACTTCTAGCAACTACAAATTTGTTTTCCATCTCTATAATATTATTTCAAAAAAGTTATATAAGTAGAGTCATATAGTATGTGACCTTTTCAAATTGGCTTTTTCACTCAGCATAATTATATGAAGATACATATTTAAAGTGAGTTTCTTGAAGACAGCATATAGTTTGGGCATTTCTTTTCAAATTTTCTATCCAGACATCTGCCAATCTCTGTCTTTTTGAATTTTAAAAAATATTTTCGATTAGAGTTGACATTTAATATGGTGTATAGCATAGTATACAGCATAATGATTACACATTTATATAACTTACAAAGTAATTCCCCCAATAAGTCTTGCAGTAAACTGACACCATATATATTTATTAAAAGATTGACTATAGCCAAAACCGGTTTGGCTCAGTGGATAGAGCGTCGGTCTGCGGACTGGAAGGTCCCAGGTTCGATTCCGGTCAAGGGCATGTACATTGGTTGCGGGCACGTCCCCCGGTGGGGGGTGTGCAGGAGGCAGCTGGTCGATGTCTCTCTCTCATCGATGTTTCTGGCTCTCTATCCCTCTCCCTTCCTCTCTGTGAAAAATCAATAAAATATATTTTAAAAAAAAGATTGACTATAATCCTTATGCTGTACTTTACATCCCCATTTTGTAATGATCAATTTGTACTTCTTAATCCCTTCACCTTTTTCACCCAGCCCCCAACTTCCTTCTGATACTCTGTATCTGTGAGTTTGTTTCCACACATAAGAGAAATCATATGGTGTTTGTTTTTCTCATTTGACTCATCTAGGTCCATCCATGCTTTTACAAATGGTAAGATTTCATTCTTTTTATGGCTGAGTAATATTTCATCGTGTATATGTACCACATCTTCTTTATCCATTCATCTTTTTTCCCCCTAACAGTAAGTTTATTTGTAATTGGAGTTAAGGATTATTTTAATGCATGCTGAGAAACAATAATACTCCAAACTTCTAGGTTACTATCTTATAGGGAATACAAGACAATGTTAGAAGAGGCTTTGGCACACACAACTATTGTAACAAGATTATCAGAACACACTATTAAAACCTTATTATCAGAACACTCACATATTACCTACTTTTATGTCAGATCAGCTTCATGGACAGCTCATCTTCTAGTTTCTCACTGGCTATTTGAGTAAATAGCATTCAAGGTTAAACATTATGACTGGGCAGTAGGGAAGAAATATAGAAGTGGTAAGCATCACAACATTTCAGAGTCTACATATACTAATACAACAGTAAGATTAAGAAACAGTATTTCAATTTCTTTTCTGAAACATTTGGCAATGCTTAGCGCATGAGAAGACACTGCTTTGGCCTATCCACACTTTTCAGCTTTTGAAAGTGTTTCCTGGCATTGCGGATGTTATCAGAGTAGCTGCAGAAGGAATAGATGGATCAGACATCACAACCATCACATAAGTGTTGGATGTAAAGATATCAATAAAAACAGCAAAGTTAGAGTTTCCAACTTCCATGCTCTGGAAAGAAGCAGCCAGCTTGCTGCAGCTCAACTTAATGTTGCTGATTTTTTAAAATCTGTGGGCATCACGCTGCTCTTTACACTGATAGTGAGAAATCACCAGAAAAGTAGCTCTCTCAAATAGAAGCACTTCATTGGCCTTGATCATTTTAGCAAAATTCCTCAGGTTCATTTCTAGCTGCTGAACATTGGTAATCAGCTGATAAACAATGCTGGACTAAGCCTTATAGAGAGTTTCATCCCAGATAAATGTCCAGAAGCAAGAACATTCCAGTGGGCGAGACAAACGCTTCAGATCTTCCCACTCTTTAAAAATCAAATCCCGCTGATCCTCCTGTACCAGATCCATCTCGTACACCAAGCAAAAGATTTTGGCATCTGGAGAGTTCTGCAGAATGGTCTCCAGGCATGACTGGTAACAGTGCATGTCCTTTTCCAGTTCGTGGCTCTCCACATCAAAAACATAAATCAGAACCTCCACATTTTGGAAGATGTTGTCTTGTTGGCTAGTGAAGTCGTTTTTCATGAAGGTGTCCTGTCCACCACAGTCCCACAGGTTCAACACCAGGTTTCCCAGATATCGAACATGGGAATTTTCTACATCAAATGTCCTTGTATTTCCAACAGAGTCTCTGAGAGAGTAGGTGCTCAAACTGCTATTAATTTGAAGACTATGTAAACGGTCTAGTATTGTTGCACCAAGTTGATGCGTGTCTCTGGCAATATAACTTGCAAAGATAATAGATCTCATGCTGGTTTTACCAGACCCACTTTTACCCATCAATAGCACGTTTTTCTTAAAGGCTGTATTTGCCAGCACCCATCCTACTCTCTGGTGACGTGAAGGCAGCTTGGAGCGGACTGGCTTGTGTGGCTTCAGGGAGCGTGTTGAAGGGACAAACACCAAGGTCTCTGTGCTTGGCCCCTCTCCTGCACCAACTGCAGACACCATCTTTCCTTTTCTGGGTTGAGCCTCCATTCATCTTTTGATTGGTAAATTTCATCAATTTCCATTTAAAGTAATTATTGATAGATATGTACTTATTGACATTTTAGTAATTGTTTTCTATTGTTTTTGTAGTTCTTCTCTGTTCCTTTCTTATTCTTTTGCTCTCTTGTATGTTGATGACTTTCTGTAGTGTTGTGTTTGAATTCCTTAATCTTTATTTCTTGTAGAGTTTTGGTTTGTGGTTACCATGTGCTGCATAATTACCAGGCTGTGTGTATAGCAGTTTATTTAAACTGATGGTCACTTAAGTTTGAACACACTCTAAACATACAAATATTTTTATTCACCTCAACCACATTTACATTTCATAATTATTTTTTACTTCTTTTTTTGTGTGTTTGTGTGTATACCTTAATTTACTGTTGTAGTTATATACAATCTTCCTACTTTTACATTTTAACCTTTATACTACTATTAGTGTTGGTTGATCTACTGATTTTACTATGTGTTTGCCTTTGTCAGTAAGAATTTGTCTTCGCAATATTTTCTTATTAATACTTTTATTTATTTATTTCTTTAAAAAGTCCTTTTAACATTTCTTGTAATGCTGGTTTGGTAATGATGATATCCTTCAGCTTTTTCTTGTCTTGGGATCTATCTCTCCTTTGATACTGAAAAAAAGCCTTTCTGGGTAGAGTACTCTTGGTTTTAGGTTCTTGACTTTCATCACTTTCAATACTTCATGCCAATCCTTTCTGGCCTGAAATATTTCTGTAGAGAAATCAGGTGAAAGTCTTACTTATTAATTTATTTTTTATTTATTGATTTTAGAGAGAGAGAGAGGAAGTGAGACACAGAGGAAGAGAGAGAGAGAATAGGTAGAGATTTGTTGTTTCACTTATTTATGCATTCATTGGTTGATTCTTGCATGTGCCCTGATCAGGGATCAAACCTGCAACCTTGGCATATCAGGGTGATGCTCTCATCAACTGAGCTATCTGGCCAGGTAACTATCTGTCTTTCTCTTGCTGCTTTTAAAAGTCTCTCTTTGTCTTTTAACTTTGGCATTTTAATTTTGATGTGACTTGGTGTAGGCTTCTTTGGATTCATCTTGTTGGCACTTTCTGTGTTTCCCAAAGTTATGTGTCTTTTTCTTTCACCACGTAAGGGAAGTTTTAAGTCATTATTTCTTCAAATGAATTCTCAATCCCTTTGTCTTTCTCACTTCTTGTTTCCATAGCCCTGTGCTGTTGATATTGCTATGCTTAATGTTGTCCCACAGGTTCATTAAACTATCCTCATTTTTAAAATTCTTATTTTTCTTTTTACTGTTCTGATTTTGTGTTTTCTGCTACATTGTCTTCCAAGTCACTGTTTTGATCATTTGCTTCATCTAACCTGCTGTTGATTCCTTCTAGTGTATTTTTTAATTATATTTAAATTAAATTTATTGGAATGACATTGGTGGACATGATCATATAGGTTTCAGGTGTGGGTTTCTATGTTACAAGATTTATATGTTGTACCTTGTTTCCACCAACAAAAGTTAAATCTTCTCCCATCTATATATATAAAAGCCTAATATGCAAATTGTCCCTTCAGGAGTTCAACTGGGAGACCAAGAGTTAGATGGCTCACTATGATGTGTGCTGACCATCAGGGGGTGGTATGGAATGAAGGAAGGCCCCAGCCAGCAGCCAGAAAAGGGAGGCCCCAGCTGGCAGCAGGGAGGCTCCAATCAGCCCTGATTGTCAACCAGGCCTAAGGACCCTATCTGTGCACAAATTTAATGCACCAGGCCTCTAGTCACCATATAATAGGAGCCTGTTTACCCCTCACTGCCTTCCCTCTGGCAACCACCACACTACTGTTTATGTTTATGAGTTTCAGTTTAATATCCCACATATGAGTGAAATTGTATGATTCTCAGCTGTTGCTGACTGACTTATTCCACTTAGTATAATATTCTCAGAGTCCACTTATGTTGTTGCAAATGTCAGTATTTCATCCTTTCTTATGGCTGAGTAGTATTCCACTGTGTATATGTACCACATCTTCTTTATCCAGTCCTCTATCACAGGACACTTTATTTCTATGTCTTGGCCCGTGAATAATGCTGCAATGAACATACACATGCATATATGTTTGTGAATACATATTTTCTAGTTTTTTTGGGTATATACCCAGGAGAGGGATTGCTGGGTCAGATGGTAGCTGTATAATTAGGTTTTTGAGGAATCCCTAGACTGCTTTCCATAGTGGTTGTACCAGTCTACATTCCCACCAGCAGTGAATGAGGATTCCCTTTTTTCACAACCTCTCCAACATTTGTTATTACTTGTCTTGTTGATAATGGCCACTCTTACAGGTGTGAGGTGGTATCTCATTGTAGTTTTTATTTGTATTTCCCTAATTACTCCTGAGGTTGAACATCTTTTCATATATTTATTGGCTCTTTGTAGTGTCCTCTGCCCACTTTTAATTGGATTGTTTGGTGTTGCACTTTTTGAGTTCTTTATATAATTTGGAAATTAAACCTTTGTTGGAGTTACTGTTTGCAAATAGCATCTCTCATCGGTTAGCTGCCTCTTTGTTTTGTTGTCAGTTTCTTTTGCTGTGCAGAAGCTTTTCATTTGATATCGTCCCATTCACTTACTTTTGGTTTTACTTCTCTTGCCTTTAGAGCTAAGTTCATAAAATGTTCTCTACAACCAAGATCCATACATTTTGTACCTGTATTTTCTTCTATGTGACTTATTGTTTTGGGTCTCATGTGTAGGTCTTTGATCCATTTTGAATTAATTTTTGTAAATGGGGACAAACTGCATTCCAGTGTCATTCATTTGCATGTGGCTTTCCAGTTTTCTCATCGCCATTTATTGAAGAGAATATCTTTACTCCATTGTGTGTTTCTGGCTCCTTTGTCGAAAATTATCTGTCCATATACATGTGGTTATTCATCTGTGGTTTTCTTTTCTTGTGATTTATTTATCTGGTTTTGGCATTAGGATAGTATTGGAGTCATAGAATGAATTGAAAGCTATTCCCTCCTCTTCTATTTTTTTAATAAGAGTTTCTATAGGATTGGTGTTATTTCTTTCTTAAATGTTTGGAATTCACCAGTGAATCCTGTGATTCCTGATGAGTCTTTTATTTTGAACATTCTGCAGTTCTAATAAGGCCCTTGTCATCAATCTTTGTGTTTTAGTTGTGTTTCTCTTCTGTCTCCTTATTTCTTGTCTCTGCCTCTTGCCTCTTTCTCATACTCTCGGGTGAATTTTTGACAATTTGAGACTGTAAGGGCTGGCCAGTCCCCTCCAAGAAAGCTGAGGAAACTGTCCAATTTGTAGTTCCTCTAAACATTGATGGTTTTTTTGGTTCAAGAATCATGTGTGATATACTTTAGATACTAGTGTAGATAACTGACCATTGTGCTAAGCCAGTGGTTGCCAAATCAGTGGGCCATTAAATTGAACCTAGTTACTCCTGGAAGACTGGTGCAGGAGTTAGAAGGACTGCATTTTCAGAATTGACATGGGTGCTCCTAAGTGTGAATTTCTCTGGGCCTCAGTCTGACTGTCTGTAAAATTAGAAATAGAATACCTCAATCTTATTATTCAAAAAATGGAAGTAAATATATAATAACGGCAGAGAAAAGGATGCCAAATAACTTAATAAGTGGATAATAAGACAATTTATAATTTCAGTGGTTATTTGACTTTACAAGTTTTGACACTCAAAAGTAGCCCAATAACATTGGTATGCTTTGAGACAAAGTGTGGAAAGTTAAAAATGGGATTTGTTTAGATGTAGAATGCTTCGAAAAGAATGTTTTTAGTATTGCTGTGCCAACCCAGAAAAACACCACCATGTTCTAATGAAGAATAAAATTTAAAACATTGACAGGATCAAATAACAGGACAAATATGAAAATACTTTTGGAATTCTTTAATAAAGGATTGATACAAATCTAGAGTAAACTTCTAAACCCAATAGTTGGATGATTAGTAGCTACCACAGTCAATAGATTGAGAGGCTGAAAGCTGAAATAAAGAGCTTCTTAACACAGTGTTTTTCAGAAAATGAAAAAAGGTTTGGAATCAGCTTTCCTGAACAAGAGTGTTTCATTTATTCACTGGAAAAATAATTACCTAGCACTTAACTCTGGGTCCTGTATAAGGCTAGAGAAATAATTAATAAAAGAAGCTCAGCTGGAGGTCACTCTCTGTCAGCCAGAGAGAGAATAGAGGTCAGGGCTCCTGCCATCACAGTTCCCAAGGAAAACCATGTTGCTGTATTTCTCCCCTCTGGAGCTCCCTGGATGACCCTAAAGTGTATTTGCTTTCCTCCTCTTAAAAGTGTTCTACCAATGCTTTCCATCATCTAATAGGTTCTGATCACCTAACCAGATGTGTCAGCATACCATAAGCACGGTCCTGAGCTGCTTGCCACCTACCCCACATGGTCTCCATGTCCTACCTATGCCATTCTTACCATACCCACTAATCCCAACTAGGTTTAGTTTCTTTACCATGTTCTGTGGACCCTAAAGAGGGGTGGAGATGGAGCAGAAATAGGGGAATATTTCTGGCAACAGAGACTCCATTTCACAGTGCCATTTTCTCCAGAAATTTGGCAGTTAAGCCTCAGAACATGAATTCCTAATCATATTTGTCATTCCTTCATAGTACTGTTCACCTTATCAGGAAGGAGGGACTCTTGAATAGAGCCACCTCTTCCCCCATTACCACCCCCTTCACCTCTCGCTCTCTTTCTCTCATCTACTCCTTTCTTAGCTTTGCCTTTTCTTTGGCTTTGCTCCCTTATTCCCAATTTGAGCTCCTGTTAGTTGTCCAAAACAACAGGAATTTGTGAAAGCATGTAATATACCAATATTTGGAGAGTTTGGCTCTTGGAGTATCTTCTCCCCCTCTTTCAACTCAGAGGGAGAGCTCAGCTAAGTTGGCTTTTGGCAGCCAAGGAATGAAGAATCTGGTCTCACATCTGAGTTCTTTTCTGAGCAGTCTTCCTGTACTTCAAAGCCTATGAGCCTGAGTAAGGAATCAGGGCACGAATTGAGCATTTGAGTGAAAACACTTATAGCATAAGGAATCTTGAGGGCCAATAGACCCAGGATGGAACTGGAAAGGTCAGGGCTCCACTCTTGCAATTCCTAGGCTAAACAGAAGTCCAGCTATCTGTGTGTTCCTAAAGCAGGAAAGGAGGGGGTACCTGTTGAATATAGATATTATGTTCACTTCAGGTACAGGCATTTTGGGGACCAACTCTCTGGGAGTACTAATTCACCTGAGGGTAGTGCTTGAGGTTGAAGAGAACTGTGAGAGCCACTGGATGAAAGCTGTGGATGATGGGTTTATACATAGTTAATCCTCAAAGTCCTAGGGCTTTGTTGGACAGAAAGTCAAAAGTTAGGCATTTGTTTAGCACTTAGTGCAGCTGTGGGTTTAAATAATGCCCTGTGCCTGAGCGAAAGTTGTGGGATGCCACATCTGATTTTGCCAGGTTGTTTAGAAATATGACCCTCTACATCACCTGTTAAAATCTACTTTTCACCCTTCCAAACTCTCCCACATCTCAGCTGCCTCATCAAAATATATTTGTCTTCCTCTTATGAGAGCAAGAGTAATATGGAAAATAATAAAAACTCCCTAGCTCTAAGACCAAGGACTGTCAAGAATTCTAGAATAACTCTACCAATGCCTTGTATTTTCCAAAAAGGAAAACTGAGTGCAAGAAAGGTAAAGGATAACCAATAGCACTTATTTATCATCAACATGTTTATTATCATTATAATTATAACTATTGTTTCTCCTTTTAAAAAATATAGTCATCCCTTGATTATTTTTCTTCCACTAAATTTCCTCTGATAATGTTTCCTGCTAACAATCCTTTACATACTTTCTCTTACATTATTAATCTAAGTATTAGATTACCTTACTTTTATTTAACATAGTAAATTTTCTTTCACTTGGGATTTTGACCTCTCTCTAAATCTTTAAATAGAAAACTTTACTCTGGCCTTTAACCACGAAATTTATGAATTTCATTGCTCTTATTTTAAGAAATGTGTTTCTTATTCTACTGTAAGATCTTTTGAAACAAAGATAATATGTAATTTATTTAGCATCTTCAATGCTTGTGGGATTACCCTTTCTCTGTTCTAGAGAGGATGATAATTAACTGTTAAATAAGTGAATATCATATATGAATGGCTTCATTTAAATACACACACACACACACACACACACACACACACACACACACACACACACATTTAGCATTTAAAAACTATATCAAAGTACTGTTTTCTATTCCTCCCATGAAGTATAGTTAAAAAACTGGATATTGTATGTGAAACAAATAAAGAAGTCTAAAGGGTAGAAAGAAAAAGGCCTATGGTCTCAGGACCAAAAGAACAACACAGCAATTTTCTTTTTGCCTCATATATCTTACATCTGGAGCTGAAAAAGCCCATCAACCAGAAATTCTAATGAGAATAGATAAAATAAGCCCCAAATAAAAGCCTGCTTTATTTAGAAAAATACAGGAAAGGGGTAGTCTAGCAAGATAGAATACTTTTAGACAATAACTGCAGCCAAATGCCATGGGAAAAAAATGCTTTTCAACTGACCTTTACAAGTAAAGGCCTAGTGGAGAACCTAGACTTATACACTCACCCAGCTGTAACAAGGTGTCTCAACCTGCCTTTCCCCTCCCATACTGAGATCCTATCAGAGTAAACTGAGTAGGGAGCCAGGAATTCCATTATACTGTACCCCCATGAAGTTAGTGAAGACCATACAGAGAGCCTGGACTTTCACCATTGCCAGACTGTAACCTCCAACTCTCCTCCCATTCCTGGAGTAGTGCCAAGGTGATTACAGTAAAGGCCAAGCAGGAAAGCAGTATTTTCACCATCTCTTAGTATCATATCAGTTGAAGCAATGTGGGAAATAGTAGCAAGGGACCCCTACCTCTTCCAAAAAATAAGGTATCAGAGGAAGCCTAGTGTTTGAACACCAAACACTGATCAGCAATAACAAAGCACCTATCCTCCACAGAGTGTCAATGGAGGCTAAGCAGGGAACATGGACTTCCACCCCCATTTCTTCCACTCCATCTAGCAATAAAAAGGTGGGTGCCTTGCTGGCACAGTGTCATAGAAGGTCTACTAAAAAATAATATTTAAATAAGATCCAGAGTCTCATAATATAATATCCAAAATGTCTAGGATACAATAGAAAACCACTTGCCACATCAAACACTAGGAAATCTCAACTTCAATGAGACAAGATAATTAATTTATACCAACAACTAAATGACAAAGATGTAGGAGTTATTTGACAAGGATTTTAAAGCAGCCATCATAAAAATGCTTCAGTGAACAATTAAATGCTTATTGAATGGGCTCCACAACAGAATGGAGAGGACAGAGGAAAGAATGAGTGAACTTGAAGATAGAAAAATAGAAATTATCTAATCTAAACAACACAGAGAAAATAAATTAGAAAAAAAAAGAAAAGAGACTCAAAGAACTGCAAGGCTGTAATAAAAGATGCAACATTCCTGTCATTAGAGGAGTCCTGGACAAAGAGCAGGAATGAGTGGCTGAAAAAATGCTCAAAGAAATAATGGCTGAAAAATCCACAGATTTGACAAAATACAAACTTATAATGTTAAAAACATGAATGAGCACCAAAGAGGATGAATCAAAGAAATCTATACCAAAACACATCAAAATCAAAGTTCTGTAATCTAAACATTCACATGTAACATAATCTTGAAAACAGTGAGTTGGAGAGGATCTAAGATATCAGTGAAGTAGATGGAAATTATACTCACCTTCTCCCAGGATAAAACCAGAAATACAACTAAATTATAGAACAATCCCAAATAACCAACTGAACACTTGCTGAACAGACTTACAGAAGAAGCCACATCTAGACTGGTAGGAAGGGCAGAGGTATGGAAAAGGCTGTGAGGATTAATAAGAAGAAAAAAAAAGCTATGTCTGGCCAGCATGGCTCAGAGGTTGAACATTGACTTATGAACCAGTAGGTCACAGTTTGATTCCCAATCAGGGCACATGCCCGGGTTGCAGGCTAATCCCCATTAGGGGTGTGTGTGGGATCGATGATTCTAGATCATCACTGATGTTTCTGTCTCTCTCTCCTTATCCCATGCTCTCTGAAATCAATAAAAATATATTAAAAATGACATTGAAACGTTTAAAATGAACCAATGAGAAATCATGCAAATGAAGCTTGCAATTAAGGAGATTAAGAGTGAACTACTGAGCATAGAAAACAGAGCCAACCAGATGGAGGAAATAATTAGTGATATTGAAGATAGGAATCTAGAAATGATGCAGATGAAAGAAGGAAAAGACCTGAACATAAAGAAAAATGAAAGCACTCTATGAGAAATATCTGACTCTATCAGAAAAGCAATATTAGAATAATAAGCATTCCAGAGGAATAAGAGAGGGAGCAGGGAATGGAGAGTCTATTCAAACAAATGGTGGATGAGAACTTCCCAAACCTATGAAAAGAACTAGATCCTCAAATCCAAGAAGCAAACAAAACACCTAGATACCTCAATCCAAAGAGGCCCTCTCCAAAGTACTTTGTATTAAAACTGTCAAAAATTAATGACAAATAAAAAATTCTCAAATCAGCCAGGGAAAAGAAGGAAGTGACCCACAAAGGCAAATCCATCAGAATTAAATCTGACATCTCAGCAGAAACTCTACAAGCCAGAAGAGAGTAGAAACAAATGTTCAGATGTCTGAAAGATAGAAATTACCAGCCACGGATAATATATCCAGCAAAACTATTCTTTAAATATGAAGGAGAGAAAAAAAAGGCGTTCCATTGAAGGAAATAATCAAGGGAGTTATTCTACCTGAAACAAAGAACATAAGGTCAGAACACTAAGGGTAAGAGCACAAAAATACTTACAGCATAAACATGGATAATTTGTGACAAAAAACAAACAAACAAACATAAAAGGGGAGGTGGTAAAGGTCTGAACTGGGAAAGGAGGATGAAGATCAGATGCACTCAAAAGGAAAAAAAAAAACCTACTGTATATATGCAACTTTATTATTTATAAACCTAATGGTAATCATACACAAACATCCCCAAACCAGGATACATAGCTTAAAAAGGAAAGAAGTATGGAATACCACCAAATAAAAACAACAAACAGAAACACAAAGGAAAAGAACTAATGGAGGACAGAGCTACCAGAAAACAAAAGATAAAATTACTATAGTAGCCCTAGCTGGTTTGGCTCATTGAATAGAGTGTCAGCCTGTGAACTGAAGGGTCCCGGGTTGTGGGCTCGATCCCCAGTGGGGAGGGGGGGGGAGCGTGCAGGAGGCAGTCAATCAATGATTCTCTCTCATCATTGATATCTCTCTCTCTCTCTCTCTCTCTCTCTCTCTCTCTCTCTCCCTTCCTCTCTGAATCAATAAAAATAAAATTTTAAAAATGACTATAGTAAGTCCTCTTACATCAATAATTACCATAAATGAAAATGGTCTGAATTCATCAATAAAGAGGTACAGAGTAGCAGAGTGGATTTAAAAAAAAAAATACCTCAACGATATGCTGTCTACAAGAGACTCATCTAATCTGCAAAGACAAAGTTAGATTCAAAGTAAAAGAGTAGAAAATGATTCTCCAAGAAAATTATATCCACAGAAAAGCAGGTGTAGCTATACTTATATCTGACAAAATAGACTTAAAGATAACAAAAATAACAAGAGACAAAGATGGACAATTTATAATGATAAGTGGGATACTACATCAAGTAAATTTAACACTTCTTAATATATGTGCACACAACCAGGGAGCACCAAAATATATAAAACAACTACTCACAGAACTAAAGGAAGAAACAGATTTAAACACAATCATAGTTGGGGATCTTAATACTCCTTTGGTAGGTCTAGATAGATCAACCAAACAGCATATCAATAAGGAAATATTGGCCTTAAATGAAATACTAGGTCAAATGGAAATAATTGACATTTACAGAACCTTCCATCATGGAACACCAGGTTATATATTGTTCTTCAGTGAACATGGAACATTCACAAGGATGACCATATGTTGGGTCATAAAATTAGCATCAACAAATTAAAAAAGGTTGAAATGATAATAAATAAATATATTATCTAATCACGATGCCTTGAAATTAGAAATAAACTTCAAAAAAGTAGTAAAGAAACACACAAGTATGAGATTAAACAACATACTACTAAAAAATGCATGGATCCAAGAAGAAATAAAATATGAGATAAAAAGATATATAGAGACAAATGAGAATGATAGTACAACATATTAAAACTTCAGGGATGCAGCGAAAGCAGTGATACTCAACGAAAGCAGGCCTATCTCAAGAAATAAGAGAAATCCCAAGTAAACAACACAAGATCACATCTTAAAGAACTAGAAAAAGCAGAACAAAGGCAACCCAAAGTCAGAAGAAAGGAAATAGTAAAAATTAGAGCAGAATTAAATGAAATATAGAACAAAAACACTATACAAAAAATTAATAAGAGGAGATAAAAAATGACAGCAAAGTGGATGTTACACAGACATGCTCCCAGGACCAAGCTGGAATTACAACTAAAATACAAAAAACCCATCCTGAATAATCAACTGAAGACTATCTGGAAAGAACCCTGATTACCAAGGATGGAATGTGAAGACCACATAGAGACTAGTAGAAAGGGCAGAGGCGCAAAAGGGCTGGCTGGGCTCTTACAGATAGCAGCTGAAGTTCCGGAGAGATATTTCAGCTGTGGACGGTTGCAACTGAGAAATTTGTGGACTAATACCCAAACTGGCCCCTCCAGCAGAGAGCACCAAAACTGAGAAAGATGCCCACATAACATCTGGCTTTGAAAAGCATTAGGGTTGTTGTTAGCCAGAGGACAGTTGGAAATGCAGGTTTTCTCTTAAAGGGCCAACACAAAATTTCATGTGAAGCCACTCACCTTGTGCTCCAGCAGAGGGAGGGCACAGTGGCTACAGCAGTGTGAGGAGATTCCAGGTTTAAGGGCTCTGGGGTTAGAGCTCAGAAGTCAGCCAGCCTGGTATCCTCTGCTGAGTCAATCCCTCATACTGTAGAGGACATCTTTCTCCAGCTGACCTTTACCATCCAGGCAGCTTCTGCCTTGGGGGCAGGGGCAGAGCAATTGCCATGTCCTTTTGGAAAACACCTTGCTTCACCCTGTGGAGTCTACACCTTGTTGTGTTCTATAGCTTAAGGTTAATTAATAGGGAGAATGACAATCAGACTCCAGGCACAGGCAGATATCTGGAGGCTTTAAGTTTTGCTTGGTCTTTTGGACCTAGTTATAGGAAAAGCACACCTTAGGGCACATTTTGGTCCTTTCCAAGGTCACTCAGCCTCAGCAGAAGGAGCCACAAGATTTGGATTTCTGACAGCTTCAAATAGAGTACCCAGTGCAAGTCACAGGCAGCATCTGACATTGTTGAGCACTGTACACTGGGAGTCATAGCAGATCTATCTAATACATAAATACAAACACAAACAGGCAGCCAAAATGGGGAGACAAAAAAAACAAGCCCCAAATGAAAGAACAAGAGAATTCTCCAGAAGAATAGCTAAATGAAATGGAGATAAGAAATTTAGCAGACATAGAGTTTAGAATAATGATTACAAGGATGCTCAGCAGCGTGAGAAAATATATAGAAACTACAAAAAAAGACCAGTTGGAAATTAAGAATGACGTAGCACTAATAAAGACCACATTGGATGGAATACACATTAGATTACGGGAAGCCAAGGATCAGGTTAATGAATTAGAAGACAGGGTAGAAGAAAATCACTCAATCAGAGAACCAAAAAGAAAAAAAACAATTTGAAAAAAAAAACAAACACAAAATAGGAGGAAAGCTTAAGGGAGCCTTGGGACAACATGAAACATAACAATATTTGCATAATAGGTGTCCAGAAGGAGAAGAAAGTGAGCAAGGTATAGAGAACATGTTTGAAAAATGATGGCAGAAATGTTCCCTAACCTGGTGAAGGAAAAAGTCACACAAGTCCAGGAGGTACAGCGAGTCCCAAGCAAAAAGAACCCAAACAGGCCCACACCCTGACACATCATAATTATAATGCCAAAAAATGAAAGACAACGAGAGAATTTTAAAGACAATAAGAAAAAAGCAATTTGTTACCTACAAATAAGCAACCACAAAGATGTAAACTAATTCTCATCAGAAACACTACAGGCCTCAAGTGAAGGGCATGAAGTATTCAGGTAATGAAAAGCAAGGATCTGAAACCAAGATTACTATACCCAGCAAGGCTATAATTCAAAATAGAGGGTGAAATAAAGAGTTTCCCAGATAAGAAAAAAGGCTAAAGGAAATTATCACCACCAAACCAGCACTGCAAGAAATGATAAGAGGGACTGCTATAATGAGAAGAAATAGTATGTAGAGAGACACTTAGGCATACAGAATTAACATGGCAATAAATAAAAACTAACCAATGATGACCTTAAATGGATTAAATGCTCCAATTAAAAGACACAGGGTAGCTGAATGGATACAAAAATATGACCCAACTCTACGCTGTCTACAAGAGACCCACCTCAGAAAAAAAGGCTCACACAAGATGAAAGTGGAAGAATGGAAAATATTTTCCATGCAAATGGAAAACAAAAAAGCTGGGGCAGCATTACTCATATCTGACAATATTGACTTCAAAATGAAGGTCATCACAAGAGACAACAAAGGTCACTACATAATATTGAAGGAATCAATCCAATGGGAGACTATAACCTTGGTAAACATATATGCAACCAATATAGGAGGACCTAAATATAGGAGAGAGAAAAAAAAAACTTCAGCAGACTTTAAGACAGAGATTGACAACAATACAGTCATAGTAGGGGACTTTAACACTCCCCACTGACTTCTCTGGATAGATCTTACAGACAAAAAATTAACAAGTAGGAGGAACCAAGATGGCGGCATAGGGAAACACCTGAACTTGCTGCCTCGCACAACCACATCAAAATTACAACTAAAAGACAAAACAGATATCCTCCAGAACCACGGGAAGGCTGGCTGAGTGGAATTTATACAACTAGAAGGAAAGAGAAAAGCACACTGAGACTGGGAGGAAGTGCGGAGGTGCGGAAGTGAAGTGCGGAGGTACGGAGGCGCATGGAAAGGTCTGGCAACTGAGTACACTGCTGTCTTTTTCAATTAGGAGGAAGATACAAGCTCCTGACTGCTCCGAACTCCAGTTCTTGGCGAGACTCTGGGGACCCAGACTCATATGGGGAGAAACTGGACTGTCTGGCATTGGGCCGGAACATGAAGGCGACTTTCTCTCAGAGGTGCTTGCAGCAATCATTGTTCTGGCATGGTGCTGTGGGACACAGAGACCTGGGGACCTCTTCGGCGCGGGGCTGATGGTCATCCATTGCTGTGTGCTCTCCCTTGGTTATTCCCTGAGACCCCACCCCAACCAATTTACAACCCCATCCAAGCTGTGTGCAGAGGCTTTGGCATATGAATAGTCTGGCCTTTTGCAATCTAAAATCTAACAAACTGCAGCTGGGTTGGAGAGCCCCAGAACCTCCAAAAGAAGGTCCAAGGCTCCACAGCAGCTTGCATTGCTTCACATCTGGGCCTCATCTGGGCACCTCCAAACCCCAAACAAAGAGGAGGAAACTGCAGATCTCTCTGTAGCTCCTGCTGGGTGGCCTCAGGCAGTGGCTGACTTTGCACTTCCTTGGAGATCCAAGAGCCAGTGTACCCAGTGGTCAGAGTGAGATCATCCAGATTACAACTTTTCACATCCATAAGAGACACACTCAGGGGACAGACTCAGTGAGTGCCAAAGCCCCACTGAAGCAAGTCTTGCCCCATAAGAGTGTCTCCAGCACAGAAGTTCTCCCATTGTAGACACAACTGATCCTCACAGCATACTGGCCTGGAGGTCAATTCCTCCCCTTGATACCAATAGCAATCAAGGCTTAACTACAACAAGACTGTACACAAAGCCCACAAGGGGGTACACCAAGAGTGTCCACCTCAGGTAATTAGGGAGGCCACTGGACCCTATAGGATACCTAGCACACAAAGCCACTCTATCAACACAGGGAAGCAGCCAAAATGTGGAGATAAAGAAAGAGGTCACAAATGAAAGAAATGGAGGAAAGCAAACACTGGATATAGAGTTCAAAACCACGGTTATAAGGTTACTCAAGAATCTTATAGAAACCTCTTAAAAATTTAGTGAGACCCTCAAGGATATGAAAAAGGACCAACTAGAAATTAAGCATAGACCGACTGAAATAAAGAATAATATACAGAGATCCAACAGAAGACTAGAGAATCCCAAGAATCAAGTCAAAGATTTGAAATACAAAGAAGCAAAAAACACCCAACCGGAAAACCAAAAAGAAAAAAAGAATCCAAAAATATGAAGATAGTGTAAGGAGCCTCTGGGACATCTTCAAGTGTACCAACATCCGAATTATGAGGATGCCAGAAGAAGAGAGAGAGCAAGATATTGAAAACCTATTTGAAGAAATAATGACATAAAACTTCCCCTACCTGGTGAAAGAAATAGACTTACAAGTCCAGGAAGCACAGAGAACCCCAAACAAAAGGAATCCAAAGAGGACCACACCAAGACACATCATAATTAAAATGCCAAGGGCAAAAGACAAAGAGAAAATCTTAAAAGCAGCAAGAGAAAAACAGTTAGTTACCTACAAGGGAGTACCCATAGGATTGTCAGCTGATTTCTCAATAGAAACTATGCAGGCCAGAAGGGAATGGCAAGAAATATTCAAAGTGATGAATAGCAAGAACCTACAACCAAGATTACTCTACCCAGCACAGCTATCATTTAGAACTGAAGGTCATATAAAAAGCTTCACAGATAAGAACAAGCTAAAGGAGTTCATCACCGCCAAACCAGTATTATATGAAATGCTGAAGGGTATTCTTTAAGAAGAGGGAGAAGAAGAAAAAGGTAAAGATAAAAATTATGAACAACCAAGTGACAACAAATACATATCTATCAACAAGTGAATCTAAAAACCAAGTGAATAAAAAATCTGATGAACAGAATAAACTGGTGAATATAATAGAATCAGGGGCATAGAAAGGAAATGGACTGACAATTCTCGGGTGGAAGGTGGTATAGGGGGGTGTGGGAATAGACTGGACAAAAATCGTATACTTATGAATGAGGACAGTGGGGTGGGTAAGGGCAGAGGGTGGGGTGGGAACCAGGTGGAGGGGAGTTATGGGGGAAAAAGAGGAACAACTGTAATAATCTAAACAATAAAGATTTATTAAAAAGAAAAATTAACAAGGAAACAATGGCTGTAAATGGCACACTGGATCAGATGGATTTAATTGACATTTATAGAACATTTCACCCCAAAGCTGCAGAATATATATTTTTCACAAGTGAACATGGGTCATTCTCAAAGATAGGCCACATGTTAAGACACAAAACAAATCTCTACAAGTTCAAGAAGATTGAAATCATATCAAGCATCTTCTCAGATCACAATGGAATAAAATTAGAAATCAACTACAGTAAAAACACTCAAAAATATTTAAACACATGGAGACTAAAGAATTAGAAAAAGAACAAGAATAGCCCAGAGTAAGTAGAAGAAAGGAAATAATAAAGATTAGAGCAGAAATAAAGGACAGATAGACTTAAAAAATGCAACAACCAAAAAATCAATGAAACCAAGAGCCACTTCTTTGAAAAGATAAACAAGGTTGATGAACCATTAGCCAGTCATCAAGAAACAAAGACAGGACACAAATCAACAAAATAAAAAACAAAAGTGGTGAAGTAACAACTGACACCACAGAAACACAAAGGATTGTAAGAAAATACTATGAACAACTATATGCCAACAAGCTGGACAATGTGGATGAAATGGACAAATTCCTAGAAACATATAATCTACCAAAACTGAATCACGAAGAGTCAGAAATCCTGAATAGGTCAATAATAACCAAGGAAATAGAAGAAGTAAAACAAAAAAAACCTCCCAGCAAACAAAAGCCCTGGTCCTGATGGCTTCAAAGGAGAGTTTTACTAAATATTCAAAGAAGAACTAACACTTATACTCCTCAAACAGGCAAAAAAATCCAAGAGGAAGGCCAAATTTCCAAGCTCTTTTTATGAGGCCAGCATTATCCTAGATCCAAAACTATATAAAGTCACTACACAGAAAGAAAATTATATGCTGATATTCCTGATGAACATAGATGATAAAATCCTCAATAAAATATTAGCCAATAAGGTACAGCAATATATTAAAAAGATCATACCCCATGGCCAAGTGGGATTTATTCTGGAGATTCAAGGCTGGTACAATATTTGCAAATAAACAAACGTGATACATCACATAAACAAAGTGAAAGACAAAAATCAGATGATCATATCAATAGTGCAGAAAAAAACACACATTCAACAAAATAAAACACTCATTTTTGATAAAAGCTCATAGCAACGTAGGAATAGAGGGATCATATCTCAATATAATAAAGACCATATATGACAAACCTACAGCCAAAATCAAACTGAATGGGCAAAAACTAAAAACATTTCCCCTAAGAACCACCAAGAGACTGGGATGTCTTCATTCATCACTCTTATTCCACATAGTACTGGAAGGCCTAGCCACAACAATGAGATAAGAAGAAAAAATAAAAGGCATCCAAATTGGAAAGGAAAAAGTAAAACTCTCATTATTTGCAGATGACATGATATTGTACATAGAAAACCCTAAAGACTCCACCAAAAAAACACTAGATTTAATAAATGAATTTGGCAAAGGAGCAGGATACAAAATCAACATCTAAATATCCATGGCCTTTTTATGCATACATGATGAATTCTTAGAAAGAGAAACTAAACAAATAATCCTATTTACCATTGCAACAACAAAAAATTAAGATACTTAGGAAGAAACTTAACCAAGGAGGAAAAATACTTGTACTCAGAAAACTACAGGACATTGAAAAAAGAGATAGAGAAAGATATAAACTAGTGGGAGAATATACTGTGTTCATGTATTGGTAGAATTAACATCACTAAAATGTCCACACAGCCCAAGAAAATCTACAGATATAGTGCAATCTCTATTAAAACACAAAGAGCATACTTCACAGATCTAGAAGAAATACTCCAAAAATTTATATGTATCCAAAAATGACCTCGGATAGCCACAGCAATCTTAAGAAGAACAAAGTTGGAGGGAGAGGGATCACCATACCAGATATCAAGTTATACTAAAAAGCCAGCGTATTCAAACAGCCTGGTACTGGCGCATGAACAGGCATATAGATAAAAGAATCAGAATAGAGACCAAGCCATTACACCCAATTAATATTTGACAAAGGAGGCAAGAATGTACAATGGATCAGAGACAGTCTCTTCAAGAAATGGTGTTGGGAAAATTGGACAGATACATGCAAAAAAATAAACCAGACCACCAACTTACACCACACACAAGAATAAACTCAAAATGGATAAAAGACTTAAATGTAAGTAATGAAACCATAAAAATCCTAGAAGAAACCATAGGCAGCAAAATCTCAGACATCTCTCCTAGCCATATGTTTACAGATACATCTCCTAGGGCAAAGGAAACTAAGGCAAAAATAAACATAGGGGACTGGTCAAAATAAAAAAGCTTCTGTACAGCAAAAGAAACCATCAACAAAATAACAAGAGAGACCACTGAATGGGAGAATATATTTGCCAATGATATATCCAATAAGGGGTTAATTTAAAAAATATATATAAGGAACACATACAACTTAACAAAAGGAAGACAAACAATCCAATTAAAAATGGGTAAATGACCTAAATACACACTTCTCCTAAGAGGACATATAGATGGCCAAGAGACACATGAAAACATGCTCAAAGTCACTGATCATCAGAAATATGAAAATTAAAACAACAATGAGTTATCACCTCACACCTGTCAGAATGGCTACCATCAACAAATCAACAAATGACAAGTGATGGTGAGGATGTAGAGAAAAGGGAACCCTAGTACACTGTTGGTGGTAATTCAGATTGGTGCAGCCGTTATGGAAAACAGTATGGAGTTTCCTCAAAAAGTTAAATATGGAACTGCCATTTGACCCAGTGATCCCACTTCTAATATATCCTAAAAAAACAGAAACACCAATCAGAAAGAATGTATGCACCCCTATGTTCATAGCAGCAAAAATTGCAATAGCTTAGATCTGGAAAGAGCCCAAGTGCCCATCAGTAGATGAGTGGATAAAAAAACTGTGGTACATTTATACCATGGAAAACTATGCATCAGTAAAAAAGAATAATCTCTTACCCTTTGAGATAGCATGGAGGGACCTGGAGAGTATCCTACTAAATGAAATAAGCTAGTCAGAGAAAGAAAAATACCATATGATTTCACTCATATGTGGATCTAATGAACAAAATAAACTGATTAACAAAATAGATCCAGAGCCCTAGCTGGTTTGACTCAGTGGATAGCACATCAGCCTGCAGACTGAAGGGTCCTAGGTTCAATTCCAGACAAGGACACATGCCTATGTTGCAGCCTCGATCCCCAGTGGGGGGTGTGCAGGAGGCAGCCAATCAATGATTCTCATTGATTTTTCTATCTCTCCTTATCCCTTCCTCTCTGAAATCAATAAAAAATATATATATTTTAACCTTTTGCACTCGGATGTCGAGTGTGACTCGACACGGTTAACATTAGAATAAAGGAATAGAGAAAAAAGCAAGCGAGTGCAAAGGGTTAAAAATAGATCCAGAGACATGGGTGCATAGAACAGACTGCAGAATCTCAGAGGGAAGGTAGAGGAGGATGTGTGGGTGGTAAGTGACCAACCAAAGAACTTGTATGCATGTAAGTATACACAGTGGAATACTACCCAGCCATAAGAAAGGATTAAATACTGACATTTGCAACAACATGGATAACCCATGGATACCGACAATAGGGTGGTGTAGGCCTGTTGCAGGGGTTGGTGGGTGATAGAAGAGGTCAATGGGAGGGAAAGAGGGACATATGTAATACTTTCAATAATAAAGATATAATTTTTTAAAATAAAAGAAAAATATGATTGCATGATGATAAACAAATAAAAAATATGTTGAGGTAATGCAAAAAAATTAATAAAACAAAGAGTTGGTTCTTTGAAAAGATTAATAAAATTGACAACCCCCTGGCTATATTCACTAAGGAAAAAAAAGGAAAAGACACATTTAAACAAAATCAGAAATGAGAGAGGTGAAGTCACCACAGACATCATAGATATACAAAGGATAATGCTAGTATATTATGAAAGACTAGTATATGCCACTAAATTCAATAACCTAGAAGAAATGAATAAGTTCCTAGAAATATATAACCTTCCTGGTCTAAATCATGAAGAACTGGGAAATGTAAAAGGACTGATCTGATCAGCAGTGAGGAAATTGAAATAACCATCAAAAACCTCCCCAATAATAAAAATCCAGGATCATATGGCTTCAGTAAATTCTACCAAACATTCAAAGATTAAAAACCTATCCTTCTCAGAGGAGAAACTAAGATGGCGGCATAGGTAAACACCTGAACTTGCTGCCTCACACAACCACTTCAAAACTACAACTAAAAGACAAAACAGGTATCATCCAGAACCACGGAAAGGATGGCTGAGTGGAAATTCTACAACTAGAAGGAAAGAGAAAAGCACACCGAGACTTGGAGGAGGAGCAGAGGTGCAGAAGTGAAGTGCAGAGGTATGGAGGCGAGTGCGTGGAAAAGGCTGGCAACTGAGTATGCTGCTGTCTTTTTCAATTTGGGGGGGGGGGGTAAGGGCAGAGGGTGGTGTGGGAACCAGGTGGAGGGGAGCTATGGGGGGGGGGGAGAGGGACAACTGTAATAATCTGAACAATAAAGAGTTATTAGTAATAAATAAATAAATAAATAAATAAATAAATAAAACCTATCCTTCTCAAACTCTTCCAAAAAAAAAAAAAAAATTGAAGAAGACACAATACTTTCTAACACGTTTTATGAGGCCAATATAACCCTGATACCAAAATCCAGCAAGGATAACAAAATAAATAAATAAATAAATAAATAAATAAATAAATAAATAAATAAAACTACAGACCAATATACACTGAGTGGCCAGATTATTATGATCTCTGAATGCATAATAATCTGGCCACTCAGTATATATCCTATATAATAAATGGCTAATATGCAAATTGTCCCCTCGACCAGGAATTCGACCAGCAGGCAGGCCGGCCAACCACCCATGTCCCCTCCCCCTGGCTAGGCTGGCCAGACCCCACCCATGCACGAATTCATGCACCAGGCCTCTAATATATATATATATATATATATATATATATATATATATATATATATTATACACACACACACACACACACACACACACACACACACACACTGAGTGGCCAGATTATTATGCGTTCAGAGATCATAATAATCTGGCCACTCAGTGTATATCTGATGAATACAGATGCAAAAATCCTAAACAAAATATTAGCAAATCGAATAAAGCAATACATAAAACAAATAATACATCACTATCAAATGAGGTTCATTCCAGGGACACAAGGATGGTTTAACATATACAAATCAATCAATGTAACCCACCACATTAACAACAACAACAAAAAGATAAAAATAATATGTTCTTACCAATAGATGCAGAAAAAAGCATTTGATAAGATATGATAACCATTCATGACAAAAACAGTCAATAAAGTAGAAATAGAAGGAAAATACCTCAACATAATAAAGGCCATCTATACTAATAAAAGCCTAGGTGGTCCTCGCACGTGAGGTCATCACAAGATGGCTGACACAAAGATGGCCACCACAAGATGGCCATGTGCATAGCAGAGGCGGGGCCCAGTGGCTGCTCCGCACGGTGAGGCCTGGGGGTCCTGTGGCTCTGTGTGGTGCAGAGGAGGTTGGTTTCGGTGGAGGAGGCAGGTCACAGCAGGGAAGGGCAGTTGTGAGCAATCAGGCCGGCAAGGGAGGGCAGTTGTGGGTGATCGGGTTGGCATGGGAGGGCAGTAGGGGGTGATCGGGCTGTCAGGGGAGGGCAGTTGGGGGCAATTGGGCCAGCAGGGGAGGGAAGTTGGAGGCAATCGGGCTGTCAGGAAGAATTGGTTAGGGGCAATCAGGCAGGCAGGCAGGTGAGCAGTTAGGAGCCCACGGTCCCGGATTGTGAGAGGGATGTGGGATCGGGCCTAAACTGGCAGTCAGACATCCCCTGAGGGGTCCCCGATTGGAGAGAGTGCAGGCTGGGCTGAGGGACACCTCCCCATGCACGAATTTCGTGCACCAGGTCACTGGTATATAATAAACCCTCAGCTAATATCATACTCAATATCAGCTAATATCATAATGGTAAAAAAACTGAAAGCTTTTCCTCTAAGGTCAGGAACAAGTCAAGGATGTCCACTCTTACCACTCTTAATCAACATATTTCTGGAAATCCTAGCCAGAGCCATAAGGCAAGAGAAAGAAATAAAATGCATCCAAATAGGGAAGGGAAAAGTCCAACTGTCACTTTATGTGGACAACATATTCTGTATATAGAAAACCCTAAAGACTCCATCAAAAAAACTATTATAAACAATAAACAAATACAATCAAGTTGCAGTATACAAAATCAATGTGAAAAAATCCATTGCCTTCCTATATACTAACAACAAAATTTCAGAAAAAGAAATGAAAAAACAACTCCTTTTGCAAGTGTAACCAGGAATAGACTTAACAAAGAACATAAAAGACCTATATATTGAACATTACCAAGCATTATTTAAAGAGATTGAAAAATATACAACAAAATGGAAAAATATCACGTGTTCATGGGTTGGAAGAATCAGCATAGTTAAAATGGCCACATGACCCAAAGCAAAATACAGATTTAATGCAATCCCCATCAAAATCCCAATGTCATTTTTTAAAGAAATAGAAAGAGAAATCATCAGATTTGTGCGGATCCACAAAAGACCCAGAATAGCCAACACAACCCTGAGGGGAAAAAAAAAAGAATGAAGCTGGAGGTATCACACTACTTGACTTCAAATTATATTGCAGAGTTATGATAATCAAAACAGCATGTGTATTGGCAGAGAAACAGACACACAAATCAATGAAACAGAATAGAGAGCCCAGCTATAAAACCACATGTATATGGACAGATATTTTCAACAAAGGAGCCAGAAACACACAATGGAGTAAAGATATTCTCTTCAATAAATGGCGCTGAGAAAATTGGAAAGCCACATGCAAATGAATGACACTGGAATACAGTTTGTCCCCATTTACAAAAATTAATTCAAAGTGGATGAAAGACCTACACATGAGACCCAAAACAATAAGTCACATAGAAGAAAATACAGGTACAAAACGTATGGATCTTGGTCATAGAGAACATTTTATGAACTTAGCTCTAAAGGCAAGAGAAGTAAACCCAAAAGTAAGTGAGTGGGACTATATCAAACGAAAAGCTTCTGCACAGCAAAAGAAACTGACAACAAAACAAAGAGGTAGCTAACCAATGGGAGATGCTATTTGCAAACAGTAACTCCAACAAAGGTTTAATTTCCAAAATATATAGAGAACTCAAAAAGTGCAACACCAAACAAACAATCCAATCAAAAGTGGGCCGAGGACCTGAAAATACACCTCTCCCAAGAGGACATTACAAAGAGCCAATAAATATATGAAAAGATGTTCAACCTCATGAGTAATTAGGGAAATACAAATAAAAACTACAATGAGATACCACCTCACACCTGTAAGAGTGGCCATTATCAACAAGACAAGTAATAAATGTTGGAGAGGTTGTGGAAAAAAGGAAACCCTTATTCACTGTTGGTGGGAATGTAGACTGGTACAACTGTGGGGAAGCATAAGACTTGTTTGGAAAAGTCAAGGCAGGAGCTGCCATCTTCGGCAAGTTCCCCCTAAGAGGTGCCTGACCTTTCGGAGAATCCTCCTTACCAACTTTCCAACCAAGTCCTGTGCTTCCCCACATATAACCATTATGGAAAGCAGTCTAGGGATTCCTCAAAAACCTAATTATACAGCTACCATCTGACCCAGCAATCCCTCTCCTGGGTATATACCTGTAAAACGAGAAAACATGTATTCACAAACATATATGCACGTGTATGTTCATTGCAGCATTATTCATGGGCCAAGACATGGAAATAATCAAAGTGTCCTGTGATAGAGGACTGGATAAAGAAGATGTGGTACATATACACAGTGGAATACTACTCAGCCATAAGAAAGGATGAAATACTGACATTTGCAACAACATGAGTGGACTTTGAGAATATTATGCTAAGTAAAATAAGTCAGTCAGCAATAGCTAAGAACCATACAATTTCACTCATATGTGGGATATTAAACTGAAACTCATGAACACAAACAGCAGTGTGGTGGTAGCCAGAGGGAAGACAGTGAGGGGTAAAGGGACTCTTATTATATGATGATGGGAAAATATTTGACTTTGTTGGTGGGAACAAGATTCACTATACAGTTTCTGTGTGTAACTTAGAAACTCATACCTAAAAATTAAATGAATACACTGTGTGTCTAGATTATTATGATCTCTGAACACATAATAATCTGGCCACTCAGTGTATCTGTGTGTGTGTGTGTGTGTGTGTGTGTGTGTGTGTGTGTGTGTGTGTATATATATATATATATATATATATATATATATATAACTAGAGGCCCGGTGCACAAAATTTGTGCATGGGGGGGGGGGTGTCCCTCAGCCCAACCTGCACCCTCTCCAATCTGGGACCCCTCGGGGGATGTCCAACTGCCTGTTTAGGCCCGATCCCACAGGGATCGGGTCTAATCAGGCAGTCAGACATCCCTTTCACAGTTCAGGACTGCTGGCTCCCAACTGCTCACCTGCCTGCCTGATTGCCCCTAACCGCTTCTGCCTGCCAGCCTGATCACCCCCTAACCACTCCCCTGCCAGCCTGATCGATGCCTAACTGCTTCCCTGCCAGCCCGATCATCCCCAACTGCCCTCCTCTGACAACTCAGTCACCCCCAAATACCCTCTCCTGCATATTCCCTCTTTATTAGATAGGGTTTTTTTTTCTTTGACATATTGGACAGCCCTAACTGGTTTGGCTAGGTGGATGGAGCATTGGCCTGCAGACTCAAGGGTCCCAGGTTCAATTCCGGTCAAGGGCATGTACCTTGGTTGGGGGCACATACCCAGTGGGGAGTGTGCAGGAGGCAGCTGATCGATGTTTCTCTCTCATAGATGTTTCTAGCTCTATCCTTTTCCCTTCCCTCTGTAAAAAATCAATAAAATATATTTTTTTAAAAAGAAACATTTAATTCCTCCATATCTGCCTGGCTGGTGTGACTCATTGGTTGAGATCCCAGGCTGCCGCCACTGGGAGGGGATCATGCCTTGGGGGTGCACGCCCCTGCCAGGCTGAGACCCCAGCCCAGGCTGCTGCCGGTGGGAGAGGGGTGCGCGCCGTGGGGGTGCGCACCCCTGCCAGGCTGAGACCCCAGCCCAGGTTGCCGCCACTGGGAAGAGATCGGGCCGTGGGGAGTGAACTTGTTTTCGATTTTTATAAAGGGTCAGGAGGGCCTCTGGGCAGCATTCTGCCAGGCCGCTTACTCTGCAGGCTCTCAGCAGCAGCCCTCCCTGAGACTGGGGGACTCCAGGGAGGCTGAGAGGACTGGGCACCGCCATCTTTTGGCTATGGGCACCGCCATTTTGTCACGGAGTGATGGTTAATTTGCATATTACTCTTTTTTTAGATAGGGTGTGTGTGTGTGTGTGTATTAGAGGCACGGTGCATGAATTCGTGCATGGGTGGGGTCCGGCCAGCCTGGCCAGGGGGAGGGGACATGGGTGGTTGGCTGGCCTGCCTGCTGGTCAAACTCCTGATCGAAGGGACAATTTGCATATTAGCCTTTTATTATATAGGATATACACTGAGTGGACAGATTATTATGTATTCAGAGATCATAATAATCTGGCCACTCAGTGTATATGCTGTCTACAAGAGACCCCTTGAGACCAAAAGTCACACACACAATGAAAGTAAAGTGATGTAAAAAAATTTCCAAGCAAATAGAAATGAAAAAAAAAGCTAGGGTAGCAATACTCATATCTGACAAAATAGACTTCAAAATGTAGGCCATAACAAGAGACAATGAAGGCTAATTCATAATACTAAAGAGATTAAAACAATAAAAGGATATAATACTGGTAAACATATATGCATCTAATATAGCAACACCCAAACATATTTAAAAAAAAAAAAACTTCTGGAGGATTTAAAGGGAGAGATTAAAGCAATATAATCATAGTGCGTGCCCCACTTATATCACTGATTCGATCTTCTAGACAAAAAAAAAAAATTCAACAAGGAAACAGCAACCCTAAACAACAAAATAGCTCAAATGGATTTAGCTAACATTTACAGAACATTTTGCCCCAAAGCTGCAGAACATACATTCTTCTCAAGAGCATATGAGGGGTCCGGGTGAGGCCTCGTGCACCTAGCTCCGGGTGAGGCCATGCGCCCCTGGGTCTGGGAGAGGCCACGCGCCCCTGGGTCCGGGTGAAGTCATGTGTCCCTGGATCCGGGTGAGGTCTCTCGCACCTAGGTCCGGGTGAGGCCACGCGCCCCTGGGTCTGGGAGAGGCCACTCGCCCCTGGGTCTGGGTAAGGCCACGTTCACCTGAGTCCGGGTGAAGCCGTGCCCCTGGGTCCGGCCGAGACCAAACCAGAGGGAGTCGGACCTCCGTTACCACCATTTGTCCACCATCCAGAGCTGAGGGGTCAGTGCTGACATGTACACATAAGGAACTGGTGGACATTGAAATTGGGTCTCTAAAGAACTGTTGGTCCAGAAAGAAACTCACTACAGACTGATTCATCTGCCTGTCAGCATAACTATTATTGCTCGTCTCACATTCAGTTCTTATAAGTATATCTCTAGTGACACATGATCTCGCTCATCTAGGGGAAATGATGAACAACATAGACTGATGAACAAGAACAGAACCAGAAACAAGGAGGCATCGATCGGACTATCGGGCCTCAGAGGGAGGATGGGGGGGTTGGGGGGAGGGGGGAGAGATCAACCAAAGGACTTGTGTGCATGTATATGAGCCTATCCAATGGTTAAGTTCAACAGGGGTTTGAGGCATCTGTGGGGAAGGGTGTGGGATGGGAATGGGGGGATGAGGACAAATATGTGACACCTTAATCAATAAAGAAATTAAAAAAAAGAGCATATGAGACATTCTCAAAGCTTGACCACACATAAGGATACAAATTAAGTCTCTACAAATTCAAGAAGATTGAAATCATATCAAACACTTCTATCACAATGGCATGAAACTAGAAGTCTACAACAATAAAAACACTCAAAAACACACAAATATATGGAGGCTAAATAGCATGGTATTAAACAATGAATGGGTTATCAATGAGATCAAGGAAGAAATAAAAACCTTCCTGGAAAAAAATTAAAATGAAGACAAAACAACCTAAAACCTATGATATACATCAAAAGCACCCCTGAGAGGGAAGTTCATAGCACTACAGGTCTGCTACCTCAGGAAACAAGAAAATTTTCTAATAAATTATCTAATGGTTCAACTTAAAAAATTAGAAAGAGAACAAGAAGAAAAGCCCAGAGTAAGTAGAAGGAAGGAAATAATAATATCAGAGTGGAAATAAATGACATAGAGACTAAAAAAACACACACAATAAAAAGCTTCATTAAATGAATAGCTGGTTCTTTGAAAAGATCAACAAGATTGATGAACCTTTAGTCAGACTCATCAAGAATCAGAGAGGACCCAAATAAATAAAATCAGAAAAGATAGAGATGAAGTATCAACTAAACCAGAGAAATAGAAAAGATTGTAAGAAAATGCTATGAACAACTACAGTATATGCCAACAAGATGGACAACATGGACAAAGTGGACAAATTCCTAGAAAAATACAATCTTCCAATACTGAGTCAGGAAGAATGAGAAATCCTGAATAGGCTGATAACACTGATGAAATTTAAACAGTAATAAAAAAATATTCCCAGCAAACAAAAGCCTTGGTCCATATGGCCTCACAGGAAAGTTTTATGAAACATTCAAAGAGGAACTAACACTTAACCTCCTCAAACTATTCCAAAAAACCCAAGAGGAAGGAACACTGCCAAGCACTTTTTATGAAGCCAGCATTATCCTGATTGCAAAATCAGATAAAGATACTAAAAGAAAGAGAATTACAGTACATGCCAATATCTTTAATGAACACAGATGGTAAAACCCCCAAGAAAACATTAGTAAATCAGATCCAGCAGTCTATTAAAAAGATCATACATCATGACCTAGTGGGATTTATTATAGGGATGCAAGCCTGCTACAATATTCACAAATCAATAAATGTGAAACACCACAAAAACAAATTGAAAGACAAGAATCACATGATCATATTAATAGATGAAGAAAAGCATTCAACAAAATCCATATCTTAACATAATAAAGGCCATATATGACAAAACTATAGCCAACATCATACTCAGTGGGCATAAACTAAAACCATCTTCCCTAAGAACAGTAAAAAGACAGGGGTATCTGCTTTCACCACTCTTATTTAACATAGTATTGAAATACCAATGGCATATATCACAGATCTAGAAAAAATACTCCAAAACTTTATATGGAACCAAAGAGGTACAAAGTTGGAGGGGTCACAATACCAGATATCAAGTTATACTACAAAGACACTGTATACAAAATACCCTAGTACTGGCACAAAAACAGGCATATAAATCAATGGAAGAGATCAGAAAACACAGAACTCAACCCAAGCCATTATACTCAATTAATATTTGACAAGGAGGCAAGAGCATACAATGGCGGCAAGACAGTCTGTTCAATGAATGGTGTTGGGAAAATTGGACAGGTACATGCAAAAAAAAAAAAATGAAACTAGACCATCAACTTACACCATACACAAGAATGAACTCAAAATGGATAAAAGAACTAAATGTAAGTTGTGAAACCATACAAATCCTAGCAGTAAACGTAGGAAGCAAAATCTGAGACATCTCACATAGAATAATTTTCACCAATACATAATCTTGGGCAAGAAAAACAAATATATATAAAATAGAGAAATATGGTAATTAACCGGGATGCCGTTACAGGTCGACTGGACAGGAGAAGGTTGTACGCGCAGCGTCAGGGGTGGGGAGGCAGGGGCCTCCGCGTGCCTGCCCTGGGGGAGGGCCTGATCAGCAGTGGCCACGACTGCTTCAAGGGATGGAGAGGGAAGCAGGGCTAGACCGGTGACTCGAGGGTGGGTGGCACCTCATGATTTCAAATCGCATGCTGGGCTCCTAGTATATATATGGGTCTACATCACAATAAAAATTTCTGCAAAGCAAAATAAACCAGCATAAAAAAAAAAAGGGAACCCACTGTATGGGAGAACATATGATAAGTTGTTGATTTCCAAAATATATAAAGTATTCATACCACTCAACAAAAGGAAGACAAACAATCCCAGTAAGAAATGGGCAGAGGACCTGAATAGACACTTCTCCAAAGAGGACATACAAATGGCAAAGAGACATATAAAAAAGTACTCAACATCAATAATCATCAGAGAGATGCAAATTAAATTGGCAATGAGTTACCACCTCACACCTGCCTGAATGCCTAGATTAATAACTCAACAAACAACAAGTGCTGGCAATGATGTGGAGAAAAAGGAACCCTTGTGCACTGCTAGTGGGAATGCAGACTGGTACAGCCACTATGGAAAACAGTAGAGTTTCCTCAAAAAATTAGAAATAGAATTATATTTGACGCAGTGATCCCATTTCTAGGAATACCGTAAGGAACCCAAAACAACAATGAGAAAAGAATATATGCACCCCTGTGTTCATAGCAGCATTATTTATTTATTTTTATTTTATTTTTAAAATATATTTTTATTGATTTCAGAGAGGAAGGGAGAGAGAGATAGAAAAATCAATGATGAGAGAGAATCATTGGTAGGCTGCCTCCTGCATGCCTCACACTGGGGATTGAGCTCACAACCCGGGCATGTGCCTGATTAGAACTCGACCATGACATCCTGGTTCATAGGTTGATGCTCAACTACTGAGCTACACCAGCTGGGCTTTATTTTTTAATATTTATTGTTGAAAGTATTACATATGCCCCTCTTTTTCCTCCACTAACCTCTTATAGCCCACCCCCGCCCCATGCCCCAGGCATTCAGCATCGTGTTGTCAGTGTCAATGCATTATGAATATATGCATACAAGTTCTTTGGTTGATCTCTTCCCACCCACCACCTCTTTTGCCTTCCCTCTGAGGTTTGACAGTCTGTTCTGTGCTTCTATTTTGTTCATCAGTTTATTTTGTTCATTAGATCCCACATATGAGTGAGATCATGTGATACTTACCTTTCTCTGACTGGCTTATTTTGTTTAGCACAATACTCTCCAGTTCCATCCATGCTGTTGTAAATGGTAAGAGGTCTTTCTTTTTTTACAGCTATGTAGTATTCCGTTGTGTATATGTACCATTTGGGCTGTTTCTACATCTTAGCTATTGTAAATTGTGCTGGAAGCATTATTTATAGCTAGTGGCCCAGTGCACAGATTCGTGCACATTTAAAGGAAATTAATTAGAAGAAATATTTTAATATCACTATT
The DNA here is from genome assembly GCF_027574615.1 of Eptesicus fuscus. NCBI lineage: Eukaryota > Metazoa > Chordata > Mammalia > Chiroptera > Vespertilionidae > Eptesicus > Eptesicus fuscus. The sequence goes on from NC_072473.1 coordinate 45,947,738, forward strand.
CACCCTTTCTCTATAATAGAAGTGCCAGAGATGAAGTGTCAGAGGTACGTTGTGCCAATAGTTGGTCTTCAGACATTCTGTCAACGATGACCATGCTTTCAGCTTCAGAATGTCAACAAAAACAACCAAATTCACGATTGACAATGACAGATCAAAACACACATGTGCAATTGGCACCAGGGAGAGCTTTATATATATTGCACATGCATGAGTCAATGTTTATTTTTACATTGCCAGTGCACATCATATGTACCAGCCAGTCAGTCAGATGGTTGGACAGACGGATGGTCGGTCACTTAGCCTTTTATACATATAGATAGCTAAGATCTGGAACCAGCCCAAGTGCCCACCAGCAGATGAGAGGATAAAAAGATGTGGTACACTTACACAATGGAATACTATGCAGCTGTATAAAAGAGGTAACGGATCTATTACCCATTGAGACAGCATGGAGGGACCTGGAGATAATAATGCTAAGTGAAATATGCCATTCAGAGAAAGACAAATATCACATGATTTCACTAATATGTGGAGTTTAATTAACATAAACTGATGAATAAAATAGAACCAGAAGGATGGAAACATGGAACTGACTGACAAATCTCAGAGGGAAGGGGAAAGTGGAGGGTGGGCAGAGGGGAGCAGAAGAGATTAACCAAAGAACTAATATTATGCATACTGGTATATGCATTGTCCATGAACACAGACAATAGGGTGAAGGCCAGGGGTGGGACAGGAACTGGGTGGTGGTAGCAAGGGGGAGAAAGGAGGAAACATTTGTAACTTTCTCAACAATAAAGATTTAAAAAAAGAAAGGTTGAGCAATAAAATCAATTACCCTCTTTAAAAAGATAATTAAAACACCAGTCCCCTGGCCTGGTATAGCAGTAGGTTAGAGTCTCATCTGATATACCAATGTTCTGGGTTCAATCTCCTATTAGGGCACATACAAGAAGCAAACCAATGAATGCATAAACAAGTGGAACATCAAATTCTCTCTCTCTCTCTCTCTCTCTCTCTCTCTCTCTCTCTCTCTTTCTCTCTCTCTCTCTTTAATATATAAATAAAAATGAAAAAAAGGCTACAGACTGGGGGATATACACTGAGTGGCCAGATTATTATGATCTCTGAACACATAATAATCTGGCCACTCAGTGTATATCCTATATAATAAAAGGCTAATATGCAAATTGTCCCCTCGACCAGGTGTTCAACCAGCAGGCAGGCTGATTAACCACCCATATCCCCTGCCCCTGACCAGGCTGGCCAGACCCCACCCATGCATGAATTCATGTACCAGGGCTCTAATAAATATATACACATACACTGAGTGGACAGATTATTATGCATTCAGAGATCATAATAATCTGGCCACTCAGTGTATATTTCAATCATATATCTTATCATGGAAGACTGATATACTCTGTGCATGTGTTTGTACTCTCAAAACTCAAAAATAAGAAAATGAAGAAGCAGTTGGAAATAGACCAAAGATTTAAACTGACATTTCACCAAAGAAATTATATAGATCATTAAAAAATATATGAAAAGATGCTTATCATCAATAGTCATTAGGGAGAGTTAAACCCCAATGAGATATTAATACCTACATATTTTAATAAACATCTAATATTTTAAAAATTTACCAACTATAGTTGAGGATTTGAAACAATTGGGACTCTCAGCTCCAGTTTCATACCTCCTGGGAATTTAAAATGGTGTAATCAAATTGGAAAACAATTTGGAAGTTCCTAAAATGGTTAAACATACTTACAATGAATCAACCAAAAAGAAATGAAAGCATATGTCCACATCAAGACGTGTACATGAATTTTATTTTTAAAAATTTTAAAAATATATATTTTTATTGATTTCAGAGAGTAAGGGAGAGGAAGAGAGAGATAGAAACATCAATGATGAGAGAGAATCACTGATAGGCTGCCTCCTGCACTCCCCATACTTTGGATCAAGCCCGCAATCCGGGCATGGGCCCTTAACTGGAATCAAACCCGGGACCCTTCAGTCCGTGGGTGGATGTTCTATCCACAGAGTAAAACCATCTAGTGCTACATGAATTTTATAGCAACTATATTTGTAAGTAAAAAACTGAAAAACTAGAAACAACAGAAGTGTTCATCAATATGTAAATGGGTGAACACATTGTGGCACACCAGTGCCAAGAAATGGTGCTCAGCAATAAAAACAAATGAACTACTTATATATGCACAATTTGGATGAATCTAAAAAAATATGGTGAGGGAAAGAACAAGACTAAAAAATAGCTACTTATTATTTCATTTACATAAAATTCTAAAAAATGAAAGGTAGTCTGTAGAAACAGAAAGAAGAGCAATGGTTGCCTGTGGATAGGGAGAGGACATTTGAGGATGATAGATATGCTCATTATCTTGAATACAGTGATGGCTTCATGATATACATATATCAAAACATCACATTTTGTACTTTAATTATGGGATGTTTGTTGTATGTCAATCATACCTCAAAAAAGCTGTTTAAAAATATAATAACATTTCCCTACCTTTTTAAATCCTCACCTGAGGATATGTTTACTGATATTCAGAGAGAAAGGAAGGGAGGGAGGGAGGGAGAGAGAAAGAGAGGGAGAGAGAGCTCATTTGGTTGCCTTCTGTGCTCGCCCCAACCAGGGATCAAACCTGCAACCTAGGTATGTGCCCTGACCAGGAATTTAACCTGCAACCTTTTCAGTGTATAGGATGATGCTCCAACCAACTGAGTCACCCGGCCAGGGCAACATTATCCTACTTGTTAAAATCTATATATTTTCACAATTAAAAAATTCATAAACACAGAGAAGCAAGGCCAAAAAAAAAATCACTATAGTTCCAATCACTTGGAGACAAGCATTTTTACTTTGGCACACATTACTACAGATTTTCCTGTACAGATTTCTATATACTTTTGTCAAAGACAGTATATACTACATACCACTTATAATCTGCTTTTTAAAAATTTACTGATATTTTGGAGACCTTTCCACATTAATAAAATTCAACAATACCTCTCCAAAAGGAAGAAGGAAAAAAAAGGAGAAAAGAGAAGTAAGAGGGAGAGAGGGAGGGAGGTAGATGAACAAACGATTGATACATTCAACATTGATGAACTTTAAAATAATTATGTTGAGTGAAAGAAGCCAGAGCCTGCCAAAAAAATATGTACTGTATAACTCCAAACTCTAGAAAAATACAGACAAACCTAGAGTGACATAAAGCATATTAGTGGTTGCCTGGAGCTGGGAAGGGACAGGCATTGGAGTTAGAGGGAGACGTGAAGAAACTTTTGGCTGTATCTGCCCATTACTTTGATTGTAGCAATGGCTTCATGAGTGTGTACGTATATCAAAACTTGTCAAATTGTACAGTTTAAAATATGTGTAGTTTATTATATGTTAATTGTTCCTCAATAAAGCTTAAAAATCATAAATGGAGAAATTGAGGCTCAGAGAGGACATAGAATACTGAAGGACACACAGCAGCTCCATTGCTGAGCTAGGACTAAAACGATTTTTGGTTTCCTAATCTAGTACTCCTTCCACTGCACCATGATACCTGACAGGCTCTGGTAAGACCGCTCTACTCAGATCTCCTCTTCCATTGTTCTACTTCTCGGTCTCTGTCCACTGGAGATCCATGAGAAAGTCCCTGAGATTTCCCCCCTGCCCCACCACAGACCTGCTTTCTCCCTCTGTCCCCCTAAGCCATTTACTTTGACCTCTTTATCCTTAGACATTAACCCAATCCCAAGTTACTACTCAGTCATTATTACCTGCCTCAGAGGCACTTTTATCATGCTCAATTAGGCAATGGCTCTATGGACTTGGCATTACTGGACTCTTGGGCAGCGCCTCCCAGGCTGAATCCATGTCATGATCTTGGGTCTTCCCCCAACCCCAAGCTCCCTGCTCTGCTAGTATACTATTTAGGCAACTTAGAGGCATTAAACAAGGGCTGATCAATGATCCTCCTGTTGTTTACAGATGAAGACACTGAGGCCCACAGACTTAGTTCATGGCAGGGTAGAAAACATGTCCTGTATCACCATGCCCTGTCCATTCCCCTGTCTGGTTCTCCGACATTTTAGCATCTCTGCCTTTCTACCTCTAGCTTAGCTAGATACCTCATTTGACCAGAACCCTGTAAGGTTGGGAAAGGAATTCTGAGCCCATGGGCCAGAACGAATGAATGCATCTGGAGCTGGCAAAGTTATGTAGAGCTCAGCAGCTGCTCTCTACTAGGTTAGCAAGTGTTTACACCCTATGTGGAAATATGTGCCTGCTCCAATGATCTCCAACCACTATGGAAGAACAGCAGGGGTCAGATGGCTAATTTTTCAAGATCTGTTTTCAGGAAGCATCAGGACCTTTGCAGAGTCAAAACAAGAAACAAATGCTGTAACAAAGAGACTCTTCCTGCCCTGAGACAGAAACTGTATAGGGCCCTGCCCTCATCTTTGAGAACACTTTTGAACTAAGTAGGTAGCCAATATGGGTATCTCCTTCCAGTTAGCAACCCAAGGAGACAGGGTTATCACTCTGTCTCCAGAAGCAGTTCTCCCCATCCTTGTAGTCCAGCATTATGAAGGAAACCTTGGAAGGAAACCCTGGGACAAATGACAAGGTAATCAATCCAGGGAAGACTGGCTGCCAAGATCACTAAGCTTTCAATTTTCAGAGCTGAGATAAACACTAATGTTGGTTCCACAGTTAGGGCCACCTGCTATGGCTTCATGAAGTGTCAAAGACAAAGTAAATCTCACTTTTGAGATTAGTCTGTGTTCCTACCTCTGAGCAAGAATCTTCTGACAATCCCTAGCACCCTTGGATTCCTTGTCAAAGCAGACGGATGGAGTAGAGAAAAGAGGGAAGAGTAAGGAGGTATAAAAACATGGGCAGAGCTAAGTTTTCAATCTAAAAAGTCCTTTTCACTCTTATATGCCATACACATAAATAAACTCAAAGTGGATTAAAGACTTAAATGTAGCCCTAACTGGTTTTGCTCAGTGGATAGAGCATCGGCCTCCCGACTGAAGGGTCCCAGGTTCGACTCCAGTCAAGGGCATGTACCCTGGTTTCGGACACATCCCCAGTAGGGGTGTGCAGGATGCAGCTGATCAATGTTTCTCTCTCATTGATGTTTCTAACTCTCTATCCCTCTCCCTTCCTCCCTGTAAAAAAATCAATAAAATACATTTTTTTTAAAAAAGACTTAAATGTAAAGCCTAAAACCATAAAACTCCTAGAAGAAAACATAGGTAGTAAACTATTTGACATTAGTCTGAGTAATATCATTTTGGATATATTCCCTTAAGCAAGGGAAACAAAAACAAAAATAAACAAATGGGACTTCATCAAACTAAAATGCTTCTATATAACCTGGCCAGGGTAGCACAGTGGTTGAGCATTGAACTATGAATCAGGAAATCACGGTTCCATTCCTGGTCAGGGCACATGCTTGCATTTTGGGCTCAGTCCACAGTGGGGGGCATGCAGGAAGCAGCCTATCAATGATTCTCTCTCATCATTGATGTTTCTCTCTCTCTCTCTCTCTCTCTCTCTCTCTCTCTCTCTCTCTCTCTCTCTCCCTCTCTCTCCCTCTCTTTTCCTCTCTGAAATCAATAAAAATATATTTTTAAAAATTAAAAAAAAGATAGATACATGCAAAAAAATGAAACTAGACCACCAACTTACACCATACACAAAAATAAACTCAAAATGGATAAAGAATGTAAACATAAGACAGGAAACCATAAGAATACTAGAGGAATCCACAGGCAGCGAAATCTCAGAAATACATGCTGAAGCAATTTCTTCACTGATACTGCTCCTAGGGCAATGGAAACTAAAGACAAAATAAACAAATGGGACTACATCAAAATAAAAAGCTTTTGCATAGCAAAGGAAACCTTCAACAAAACAACAAGACAGCCCACTGCTTGGTAGAACATATTTGCCAATGTTATCACCAATAAGGGTTTAATCTCCAACATTTATAGGGAACTCATACAACTTAACAAAAGGAAGAGAAACAATCCAATCAAAAAATGGGCAAGGGACGTAAATAGATACTTTTCGAAAGAAGACAGAGGAAGGCCAAGAGACATATGAAAACATGCTCAAAGTCACTAATCATCTGAGAGATGCAAATCAAAACGACAGTGTGGTATCACCTCACACCTGTGAGAATGGCTATCATCAACAAACGACAAGTGTTGGCAAGGATGCAGAGAAAAAGGAACCCTGTTGCACTGCTGGTGGGAATGCAGACTGGTGCAGCCACTGTGGAGAACAGTATGGAGTTTCCTCAAAAAACTAAAAATGGAACTCCCATTTAACCTTGCGATCCCACTTCTGGGAATATATCCCAAGAAGCTAGAAACACCAATCAGAAAGGATATATGCACCCCTATGTTCATAGCAGCACAATTCACCATAGCTAACATTTGGAATCAGCCTAAGGGCCCATCAGCAGATGAGTGGATTAAAAAACTGTGGTACATCTACACAATGGAATGCTATGCTGAGGTAAAAAAAATAAAGAATTCTTACCATTTGCAACAGCATGGATGGAACTGGAGAGCATTATGCTAAGTGAAATAAGCCAGTCAGAGAAAGATAAATATTACATGATCTCACTCAATTATGGAATATAATGAACAACATAAACTGATGAACAAAAACAGATCCAGAGATAGAGAAACATTGATCAGACCGTCAAACCTCAGAGGGAAGGTAGGGGAGGGTGGGGGTAAGGGGAAGAAATCAACCAAAGGAATTATATGCATGCATATAAGCCTAACCAATGGACACAGACAACAGGGGGGTGATGGCATGTGTGTGTGTGTGTGTGGGGGGGGGAGGTTAATGCGGGGATAAGGACACATATGTAATACCTTAATCAATAAAGAAATTAAAAAAATTTTTAAAAAGAAACAACTTCTATACAATGAAGGAAACCATCAACAAAACAAAAAGAATGAGAGAATATATTTGCATATTCACAAATGGTATATCCAATAAGGAGCTGAGAACTGATAACCAAACTATATACGAAACTCATACAACTCAATGACAAAAAAATAAACAATCCAATCCAAAAATGGTTAGAGGACATGAAGAGACATTTCCCCAAAGGAGACATACAGGTGGCCACAGACATACGAAAAGATGCTCAACATCACTAGTCATCAGAGAGATGCAAAACAAAACCACAGGGAGATACCAGTTCACATCTGTCAGGATGGCTTTATCAAAAAGTCAACAAATAAAAAGGGTTGAAGATGTAGAGAATAGGGATTACTTGTGCACTGTTGGTGGGAATGCAAATTGGTGCAGCCACTATGGAAAACAGTGTGGAGAATCCTCAAAAAACTAAAATTAGATCTACCCCATGACCCAGAAATTCCACTTCTGGTGTTATCTAAAGAAAATAAAAGCACGATTTTAAAAAGATATATTCATTATTTGTAATGTAAATGCATATGTGTAAATATGTAATGCAGCATTATTTACAATAGCCAAGATATAGAAGCAACTTAGGTGTCCATCAATAGATGGATAAATAATGGATCAAATGATGTGGTATATATTAATATTAAGCAGCATTAAAAAGAATGAATTTTTTCAATTTGCGACAAAATGGATAGACCTAGAGGATATTATGCTAAGTGAAATAAGTCAGAAAGAGAAAAACAAATGCAGTGTGTTTTCAATTATATGTGGAATCTAAAAGAATAAAACAAACAAACAAACAAACAAACAAAGAAAAACATATTCATAGAAACAGAGTCCAGAGGTGTTCGGGTGGGGGAGTGGGTAAAAATTGTGAAGGCGAAGCCCTGGCCAGTGTGGCTCAGTTGATTGGGCATCGTCCAGTGCACTGAAAGGTTTCAGATTCAATTCCCAATCAGGACACATGCCCAGGTTGTGGGCACGATCCCCGGTGGGGTATGGGCAGGAGGCAGCTGATCAATATCTCGCTCTGACATCAATGTTTCTCTCTCTCTCTCTCTCTCTCACTTTCCCTTCCTTTCTCTTTAAAAATCAACCAGAAATCTTTTTTTAAAATGTGAAGGCGAAGATAAGCAATAATAGCGCTATAAGCTTACATGCTGACAGGCGATTACTAGAATTAGTAAGATATAAAAATGTTGAATCATTATACTATACACCTGAAACTAATATAGTTAATTTAATATTGTATACCAAACAAAAACATTTTTAATGCATTTTTCAGGGATAATGATACTTTCTGTTAAGTGTTTCTGAGAGAGATGGGGAAAATGAGAGAAAGAGCAGAGGAAGGAAATTACAAGTCCTTGCAGGCCACAAGACATTACAATGGTTGGCAACTTTCTTCCCAACTGAGAAATTTCCTTAAGCCCCAGCTTAGCCATGCTGGAACCAGGCTTGGACATGTACCACCACAGGAAGGTTCTGGGATGGACAGACATGAATTTAAGAACAAGATCTTCTACTTACTTGCTGTTGGAACTTGAGCATCTTACTTCACCTCACTCTAAGCCTGTTTCCTCTCTGGAAAGTATATATTATAAAAGCACCAATTAAATATTTATTTTGTGAAGATAAAGTGAGGTAATATAAGAGACCTGGCATGTAAAAATGAAACGTTTTTCTGGGGAGAGCAGATGAGGATAGTCACTCCTTTCAAGCTGCTACTGAAGGAAACCCATACCCATACAATAAATCCCTCCTTTAGCTAGCTCATGTTTGTTGAATGGCCATTATGCAACAGTTTGTCTTTGTGTGCAGAAGTTAGTAACTGCTCAGAGCACTGAGCCCTCATTGCACCCCATAGGCTCCAGCACATCCCAAAACCTGAAATGCAGCAGCAGGAAACCTGACCATGGCAAATGTGAAGTACAATCTGGGCCTGGTCGGGGCACTAGCTACTTATCTGAAAGGTGCTTCTACAATATGTGTGGAAGTGGTATACTTGGCTGAGGGATGGAGGTCAAGGTTTTAAATCCCCTCTCCCAATTCAACCCATCAGGAAGAGCAAATCATCATCATGGCAAGGATGAGTGGAAGGGGGTGGGGGGGGTGGGGGACAGGGAAGGCAATAGCCCTGCTCATGCCAGCGGTGAGGAAGCCAGAGACCATAGACTCAAAATAAATGTCTTGGCAGCAAGAGGGGGAAGGTCCTAGCACTACTGTCTTTTAATTTCAATTCCACCTCACTTTGAAGAGTCATCTTATCTTCCAAAACACTTTTCCGGTACTTATCTCATATCCTCATAATAGCTATATAAGTTAGATAGGTTAGCAGATGTCCTCCCCTACATGTTTATTTTCTTCATAGTAGTAGTAATGGCTGACACTTATATAGGGCTTACTATATGACAAGCCCTATGTTAAATTCCTTCTGTATGTTAGCTATGTCATCTCATTCAAAGCTCATAACTACCTTATAAATTAAATACTATTAGTGTCTCCATGTACTTTCTCTCAAGTAAGTTAACAGACCAAGAGGGATTCAGTGACTAGACTAGATCACACAACTAGTAAGTGGTAGAGCAGAGAGTCCAACACAGCTTTGCCTGTCTTTGAAGCCCTTGCCCGTAGCTACCATGTTAAATATAGTCTATTTTCCAAAGGAAGAAATTAGAATCAGAGAGCTTGAGTGGATTTCTCAAGTATGTAAGGCAAGCTGGTACCAGAAGGAGGCCTAACTTTGGGCCTTCTGACCCCTAGTCTAGTGTTCTTTTCCTTATTTCCAACTGTAACTCGAATCATCACTGGCATGACTTCCCAGTCATTAGTAGTACACTCCAGGTGCCCTGTGGTCACCATGTGCTTGGAATGCCAGAGATCAGGTAAACATCCCATTTTCTAGCAAGCTCAGAGTTTAATTTCATTATTTTTTAAAACTGCTCAATAGATGATGTAACCAAGGTGTAAAACAGGCAAACAGCTTGTACCAGGAACAGAGAAATTCCTCAAAGTTCTTAACTCTCAAGTCTGGGCTTGTTTCACTTGAATACCTATGCATGTGCCCATGAGGCAGCAAAGAAAGCAGAATGAGTCAAGAGAAACTCAGACAAAAGAAACACAGTGGACACAGACAATAGTGGGATGAAGGTCTGGGGAGGGGATAGGAGTGGGGAGGAAAAGTGTCAATGGTTGGGGGGCGCATCTGTAATACTTTCAACAATAAAGATAATTTTTTAAAAAGAAAATAAAAAGAAACACAGTATACTCCCTGTTTCCTTTTACTTGAGTGTGAAGCCCTCAGGGTAGGGACAAAGGAAGCTGGCATAGAAGTGAGGTAGCTAAAGAGAAGGTTAGGAGTCTGCAGGGATAGGAAAAGAAAGGTTTGAAAAATATAATTTGGGTAGAGGTAGAGGTAAGGTAATGTGATGGTCTTGAAGGTTTGGAGTGTCTTTTTGTAGAGGCTCTGTGGTGTCCCTGAAGGGGGCAAGGGAAGGGTAGGAACACAGGCAGAATTTTAAACACATTTCAACCTTGCTCTTCAGCCATGAAACCAGCACTGACTAAGAACCTGCCAGGACTTTGGCTTGGCACCAGGGACTGAGGTGGCTATGAAACAATGCAAGCCAAAGGTCTGGCCACTCCAAGCAGGAAGGTAAGACACATGTAAAGGGAGCTTGTCCAGTGATTCCCAAATGCTAGCCTGGTGACCATGCTTGTCTAGCTACATCTGCACCACGTAGGTAATTAAAGGGCAGCGCCAAGTTTGGGAAGGTCTGGATTGGCTCAACTAGAATTGTCCATTGTCAGGGTCCATTGTGGGGAGTGGGGAGTGCAGGAGGGGGTCAGAAGGACCATTTGGCTGGAGGTCTCATTCAGAAAAGGTCTTTAATATAGATCTCTTTAATCCTGTAATTATCTAGGGGGAGACAGTTTCACAAAGTTGGTTTTCCATTCATTGCATTCTATTTGCATGATGAGTGTTTAAATGTTTAATTGTTAAAGGTAAGTATTTCAAAAGCATCACAATTTGTGATACCATAATTTGACATTTGTTTTCATTTGAAAATATCCAGGGAGTTTCACAAAATGGATGTGTCCTGAGCCTTTCTCCAACTCTGGGTGTGGAGAGCTTTGAATAACAGTGTCAGGAAAAGGACCTAGATCTTTAGGTACTAGAGAGCCCACACATGGTACAAGGGGAATGTTCAAAAGTTAACTCTGGTCATTGTGTCCATAGGGTGTGGAGGCTGTATTGTAAGCCACCACTGAGGAGGATGGTATCTTAGTGTTTTAGGGAGGGTAGGAAGGAACTTACCAGTGGAGCAGACTTAAGACTAAACCATACACACAATAGTTTGGAATAGCAACACTTAGTGCTCATCTAAACCAACCTCTTCATTTCACACATGGAGAAAATGAGGTCCAGAGAGATTAAAGTATATCACCCAAAATCACAAATCTGTTAGTACCAGAGCCTAAAGTAACACATTACATTTTTCTAGTACACCAAGACTTAAGATATTAACAATAGAGAGGACTCTTTCTGGAGAGTGAGGAGGAGAGAGCTGAGGAGGACTCCAAGGTTTAAAGCATGTATCTGCATCCTACATAGTGCTTGGACATAGTACCTCAAAGATGTTCCCTGGACCCTTCCACCCTGTGGAGAATGGGCATATTTCATGGAACACTTCAAAGACAGTAGATGAGGTCCTACCCTCAGGTCCAAGGACGGGGTGCTTGGAAGACCTCAGGGGCTCTTTCCATAGGGTGGGCCAGGGACTGGTCTGAATTCTGGCTAAGGATCCCTGCCTGGTGGGTTTTGGTGAGGCATCAGATATCAGTAAAAGTCAGGCTGCATAGCGCCCATTGCAGCCTATTCCATTCTTCTATTTGGGTGGCAAACCCCAAGAGCCAGGGTGGGGGCAGGGTGGACAAGCTACCGAGCACCAAAGTGAAGAGGAACAGGAGCTGTTTGAGACATGTGCTCTTTGGAGGGGGTGGCCTCCATGCCAAAACAAACTCCTTCAGAAATAAATATTGTACATACAAAGACTAATCCTGTGTTTGAAGTTTGGAGTTTAGTAGGCGAGAATTGACTCTATTCAGAATAAACTTTCTCAGTCTGCAGTGCCAGGCTGCACAAGGGAACATGAGAGGGCAGGGTGGGAAGTGGGAGTCTCCAGTCCCTCTCTGGATAGGAATTGACATTTAACTAGGGGGAGACAGTTTCACAAAGTTGGTTTTCCTGGGAACTGAAACAAAAGGGAGCCAGAGCAGAGATGGGGCCCACCAGAGGTGGTAGCAGCTGCATTGAGTCTTGCCCCTTGCCCTACTTGTGCAAAGGGCTATAGCTGCACCCTCTCCAACCTCTCTACTCAACTGGAGTATGCTGTTGCCATCAGCTGCTAATGAAAAGGCCCGGGGAAAATATCTGTCTGCACCCTCCCACCCTGGGTTGCTTGCTCTCTGCATTGTCTACCCAGCCCAGGAAAATACCTTCTCTGACAGAGTACAAGTGGATGTAAAGCAGCTCTTCTGTACATAGCCCAGGCCTCATTGGTAAAAGGTTGGTCTGTAGACACTAAAGAATAGACTGACAATTGAGTGTCTAGCACTAGCTTCATCATTTCCTTTTATATGTTTTCAGGCAAGTAACTTAACACTATCAAATTAATTTATCTACTCTGTAAAATGGGGTAATAATAGTCACATTATAAGGTTATTGTAAGAACTGTATAAAATAATGCATAAGAAGTGAAATGTATGGTATATAAACAAGAGGAGCACATAATTTGTCATCGAAACCATGCCAACTTTGAGAGGGAGTTTTAATTTTAACAATTAGAATGGGACAACATTCATAAACTGAGACATCTAGTTAATATATTTATAAAGGTTACCCATTATGAAGAAACCTGAATTTCAGTTCTGCAATTGATTGCTGTGGAACTTTAAGCAAATGACCTCCCTTCTCTGGAACTCAGTTAGCCTATCTGTGAAATACTAAAGAGTGTAAAAGGGATAAACTTAGAATTACATTGATGTTGATAGTTGTTTCTTAGAGATTCATTGAGAATGTGCACTCATTGCTTTAAATTACCAGTAACTGAGTAAAATACTGTATAGGATTCCCACTTCCTGATCATTGCAACAGGGGCAAAGTCCCTGTGTTCTCTGGTGTTCCCAAGGTCCTCGAATTCCAGCTCAGAGAAAGAAGGGACTAGTTGCACCACACCTGTGCTTTCTCCCTCACCTAAGGATTGACAAGGGTAGGGCTCAACATAGAGTAGAGAATGGAAGTAAAATCTGGGCACCAAGGGACTGCCGGCCCACTGGGATCACTGTTTTCCATGAGCACAGGCCCCCCATCAGGACCAGTGGCAAAGAGGCAACATCTCCACATGGATGGAGAGTCTTGGAAATGGGGTGCCCAAGCGACCAGAGGGTCCTTTCCTTTCTGTTCCAAGGAAACATACAGTGCCTCAAGAGCTCAGTACTTACAAAACACTCCAGAAACAAGAAAACCCAGAAACCAAAGAATGGGAATGACCAGGCAACTAAAACAAGGCATTTCCTTATTTTTTCCCCTGGAAGTTTCACTTAAACATCTCTGTGTGTCACTGAGCTCAGTATATCTAGAATCCACAGGACTTCTTCCCGTGCTTTTACCCCCTTCCTTCCTTCCTGTATCACTTCCTCCCACATACACAGGAAATGAGCAGCAGGTGTGGAGGAAAGGGGCAGGCTTGCTCAGTGCCCTTTATGTTAATTGCCAAGTCAATGGGAGACAAATCACAAGCACAAGTTTGAAGAAGGAAACATCTTAGCCCTCTGCATGAGTAGGGGGAAGGAGAAAGCTTTTTGCAGAACAGTTGAATGCCATTTTTTGAGGCCCCACAACCCACACTTCATATCAAACAGCCAGCAAGAGAAAGAGCGTCCAGTTCATATGCACCGCCTGTTCCAAAGAGTCACTGAAGACTCAACAGTGAGCTTTGGGATCCTAACCCACCACTTCAAGAACCCTGGTCTGAAGAAGGGGAGCCTTGCTTCTCCTCCAAGCCCCAGAATTTTCCCAACACTCACTGAGATGACAAAAAGTTCCTGAAGGTCATCCACACCCTTGACCATGCGTGCCTGACTTGACCAATTGCTCCCTAGGGCTGCCTTCCTAACTGACTCCTCCAGAAAGGAGCATCCCCAGAACAGAGCCTGCAGCACAGGTCTTATTCCTGAGCCCCTGACATGGGCTCTGCTGGGCTCCCACAGCCCCAATTTCCTTTGGCCTGGGGGTGGCTCCTTGGGTCAGAATCTCATTTTGAGTACTTGCCTGCCTAGCTAGATTGCAATCTCTGTGAGGGAGAGACCACATCCCACTTGTTCTCTGTTTGGTTCCCAAGAACTCCCTCATTATCTGTTGAATAAATGAAGTAGCCAGAAGACTCAGTGGCTACTGGTCGCGTGGTCAAGTTAGTGTCCCAGCTCAGGCACTTGGTATTCAGATATGCTGTGACCTCCTCTCCTGTGTGTGCCTGTGTGTCCTGTGTTCCCCCCAGGAGAACCCAGGAGCTCCCTGAGGGTGGGCTTCACAACCTGGTTTTAGTGTGTGCCACAACTTTGCTCCTTAGGGGACTGGCTCTCATCTTTGATATACCCACCCCTGCCCAGGAAAGTTACCTCCTGAGGAGGATGTTAGCTCTTCCTGACCCCAAGCTCCTCCTTGTCCCATCTCTGTATGACCTTGGACAAGTCCTTGTTTCCTTGTCTGGGAAATGGGGAGACTGGGGTACATGGAAAGCAGGGAACCAATCAGTGCCACGATTGCTCGTCTCAATGATATCTGAACACTGCTGCCTCCTGAACACTTCTGGGATCGGGAGCAGAGACTTGAGGACTCCAGACCCCACTCTCCCACCATTGTGACTTGAGTCATAGTGATGAAAATTCCTGATGCCCACCCAGGTACCTCTGGAACAATCAACATGCTTATCCAGGCCTGGGCCTCTGTCAGAGGAAATAAGGCTCAAAGACAGTAGGAAACAGGCAGGAAGACCCTCCTGACTGCAAAGATAACTAAGACCAGCAACCACTTACCAAAGAAGGCTGTGGGTCCCCCTTTCCTGGCAATCATAGAAATGTGGAAGCTAATGGGCCCCTAGAGATCATCTGTTCCAGCCTTTTCATTGTATAGGTAAGGAAAGTGAGACCCACAGGGACGATGTTGCCCACCCAGGGTCACAGAGCAGCTTAACAAAAGAGCAGAGAACCAGCCCTGTTGCCAGGACTCTCCAACCAGAGTGGATTCCATTACTCCAAGCTGAGAGGCCTCCTTCAATCACAGGATAGCCTGTCCTATTCTCTGGCGTGTGTTTCCTGCACAGATGAGGACTCCCTGAGGCCCTTAGACGGTGAATGGTTTATGGGAGGGCGGAGTGAGGCCAGAGGCCCCTGGCCTCAAGATTCCTAAGCCCAGGCTGCTCCCTGGACACTCTCTTGCTTCCTCTGAGGACAAGAGAGACCCCTATCACTCTCGAATGTCAGATGGCTGCTCCCACCTGAGGCCCTGGATCTTTCCTCAAAGACTGGCCTGTACATCCATCCCACCCACCCTCCAGAAGGCCCCTCCTCACTTAGGCAATCAGTCAGTAGGCCCCTCAGTGGGGAGTGCCTTCCAAATGGCTCTAGGTGAGTCACAGATATCCAAAATCAAGGTTCCTGATTTCAAGTAGCTTCTGGGCGAGGGCCTGATTGAGATATATGCACTCTAGGGCAGCCACTTGGGAGGGGAGAAATGGGCTAGGGAATTTAAGGAGGTGGGATTTGACAGATGGGTCTTTGACAGATGCTGGGTAGGACCTTGAGGAAGTGGAGGCCTTTCCTGCCTCCTTCCTAAAGCCTTCCCTCACCTTTCTGGAGGTAGAATGGGAGGGGGTAGCAGAGTGTGGTTGTCAGGACACACATTAGGAGTATGGACTCCTGACATGAGTTACTGACCTAGGACAGTGCCTCAGTGGTTAAGTGATCTTGAGCTCTTCATTTCACAGCTTTGAATCTCAGCCTCCTCATCTCAAAATTTGGGAACTAATGGTGCTGCACATAGTTCAAGGTGGAGCTTACAGGTCTCAGGAAGAGCCTGGGGCCAATAATTTTTCAGGATAATTTCAGTTCCTTGCTATTTCAGTATACTGGAGGGACCTACTTGGAACCCCAGAGTTTGTATAAATATTATTTTAAGCTGAAGACGTTTGAGATTCAGCAGATAACAGCAGGGAGGAAAGCCTTCTCTGAGTTTCCCTTATCTGACTAAAAGCAGCAATTACTGGGAAATAGGGTTGCCACAAATTCCTTCTCAGGGCAGATCTACTCCCAGAAAGTAGACTGTGGGTGAAATTTACCCCAAATCCCTTCTGCAGGGGGGAATTTTATGGCCCTGAAGGACACAGAAAGACCACTCACACTTACATACACAAACATTATCACACACTTTCTTATCAAGTGTTTGTTCTCCTGAAAATCCATGCATCTTCCAAAAAGTCATTTATTTTTCACACAAGTGCCTTTCTCCCCCTTTTCATGAATTAAGGTGGTATATGTACCCCAAATTCCACCCACCACTTTGAGTTAACATCATTGAGTAATTCTCCTGTGTATATGGAGGATGGACATGTAAATAAATTCTGTTTTTCATCCTGTTAATCTGTCTTTTATCAGTTTAATATACACACCTCAGTTACTGATATTAAGAGAGTAGAGCAAACTTTTTCCTTCTCTATACTGTTCAGAAAGGGGAATCTGTATATTTATGTGTAGATTGTACTTAGATTCAAATGCACTGGGGGAGGGGGGAAACCCTTGATGACATTAAGGAGGCACTGAGGGGGTATTTTATGATATTATGGAATTATTGTTAATTACTTTAGGCATTATGATAACACTGTAGTTATGTTAAAAAAAGAGAACTCTTATGTTTCAAAGCTATCTACTGAATACATACAGATACAATGCTGTACTATCTGGCCAGGACGTGATAGTTGTTGATGCTGGGTGATGTGCACAAGAGGACTAGTTATGCTATTCTACTTGTGTATAAGCTTGACATTTTCCATAACAAAACATTCTCAATATGAAATGGAAAAAGGTGGATCAAGGAGGTGTTTACCCAGATGTGGCTTACGTATTCAACTTTGGAAGGCTTTTCATTAAAGAGAAAAAAAGTCTTACATTTAAGAAAGTGAGTGCTTTGTGAACACCAGCGACATTGCTGGCAGTGACTTAGAGCTGGAGACAGAGATTTTAACCCCCATCATTTCAACCCCCTCATTAGGCAGCATCTGTGCTACTCCTCTCAGCCCATGACAACCTGTTTGGTTGCCAGGCAATGGAAGGCAGGAACTAGAAGCCTTTTTCTTGCGGAGCAGAAAGGGAGAAGCACAGGGAGAGAAGCAAGGAGGGGGACAGGTAGAAAGAAGTTGCCCATGAGAAGGCTTTCCTTGTTTTGGGGTCCGGCTCAGGAGGAGACATGAGGGGTGCGGGTCCCTTGTTGGATGCCAGTTTCCCACAGTCCCCACTTTGTATGGTTTATTCCTGGGGCCAGCCACATTGTCAGAGCTTGAGGACACACAGAAGGATTAGGGGAATGCATGCATGTGCGCATCTTGTGAAGACAAGTTAGACCTGTGATTAAGTAAGATACCTGTTAGCACCCATTCACAGAGCCCGAGTTCCAGACAGGCCTTTCCTGGGAGACACTCATGAACTCAGATTAAGTTTTTAAAAAAAGTCTAGGAAAGCAGCTCATCAAATAAAATACTGCACTGCTGATCACCCTGAGCTGGGACCATCCCAAAAGATAGGAGGGCAGGGGGCTTCTTCTTTAGGTAGAGAAACCTATCCTCGCTGACCTTTGGGGAAGGGAAGCAGGAGCATTTGGTGTTGCACAGTGGCTTGGAAGTCTTATGGATGACTCTGTTGGGAAGCCCTGTGTTCTGGCATTGGTTCAGACCTAACCATCACTGAAAGACTGTGTGGGCCATCTCTGACTCTCAGTTTCCTGATCTTAGAAAATGGGAGTTATCACATTTGGCCCCTTGCCTCCTTTCAGGCCCAGATGGGCTGATATTAAAATGCAGCCACTTCCCAATCCCATTCACCAGGCAAGACTGAAGGTACCAACATAGCCAGTGGTCTCTATCTCTCTTTGGTGAGGGCACTACTAGAGCCAGCCGGCTGTGATCATGAACTCTCTCCTGTTGGCCTAGGAAACAGGATTCCAAGGGGCTCCAGGCTGGCATGACAGGGAGTGAGGTCAAGCAGCTATCTCAAAAATCATCCTTTTCAGACATGGCATCTGACAATGGAAGGCTGTCTATCCAATGAGAAAAATGTCAGGGAGGCCAGCAGTCAGGAGCTAAGCAAGATCAAGACCCAGACAGCCCCCTCTTTCAGCAGCATCTTTATGGTTCCTGGTTGCTAGGAGCAGGCTCTTCCATTGCTAAGCAACAGGAGTCTGGTGGATTAAATCTGATTTCCTGAGCTCATTGGAAGTGGGTGGGGGAGAAGGCGCAAAGCAGATACCCTGGGGCAGATCTTTCTTGCCTCCAAGCCTTGTTGGGGGATGTGGGTAGTGGGTGAAGGGAAGCAGAGGCACAGCTGAGAACTGATCCATAGGGAGAGGTGGGAGGGCGGTGGTAGTGGAGGGGATATATACCAGTTATTCATTATAAAAACCCAAAGACCAGGAGTGAGACTAGCAATTAAGATGTCAGTTAGAGCACTAATGAATGCTAATGCTGCTCCTTTTATGAAACCTCAGGAAAGGCCTGTAGTCCCTGTGGGTATTTCTGAGCCATCTGACCAGGGCAGACAAATATGGGAGTATCAGGGCATTTTAGGGTCTATGAGCCTGCAAGTGCCCTGAGCCTAACTTATTGCTGAATGATGGGCCCCTTGAAAAGTGGCCCACTGCTCTCTGCTTGAATAATAACCTCAGGATGACAGGGAGCTCACATCTTCCTGTGATAGCCCTTTCTGTACCTCACCCTTAGAAACTGCTTTTTCCCATGCTGCCCAAGTCAGCCTTCCTGTGGCTCCTTTTTGTAGAGGTCAAAATCTGTCTTGCTGTAGGTACCTGTAACCTCTCTCTTCTGTGAGACCCACCTTCCACCTCTTGTCACCTCTCAGGTGACAGATTGTGTGGGGGCCTCAACATGACTTGGTGCCCTCTGATTACTCCCTCCCTCCAGTCTGGTATTTAGCCTCCCAAAGGGGCAAACCAGTAAGAGGACAATTTACAAAGATTGTCCAGGTCACAATTCATGCCCCAGAGTTCAGACTTCTCTCTCTGCCTGGCTCAAGAGGGGTCCTCCTGGCCCCGGGCATAGTCTTGTTTCACATGGGGAAAAAAAGACTAGTATGTGTATGTATGTGGGGGGGGGGGGCGGTGTTTACAAACCTAATAGAGAGGAGAATGGAGATGTGATGAATCCTATAGATTCATTCTCTCGTGAAACTACGATAATTAGTGATATTATTTAAATTTGTTTAAAACTTGTCCTAATGTCATACTGCATATGGAGGAACATTTAATCAAGACATTCTCATAAGTTTGGTAATAATTGCAACTCTATAGCATTTGAGCCAAGACTTTCTCTCATTCATGTCCTCCCTCCCCAGTGTGTTAAAGCTCTAACCTGTGTGTGTGGCCAATAAAAGGGGCATCTGTCTCCCTCTACTACCTAATACTAGGCTACAGTTTGATCCCTGGAAAGACAGGATTCTAGAATATTTTACCCCTCCCCTCCAGTTCTGTGTTTCAGAAGCTTTATTCCAGACAGGCAAGGCCAAAAGGACTGGGGAGCCTTTGTACCACCCAACTCCTACTGACATGGTAGAAGCTCTACTTCAGGCATGGCAGGACAAGAATATTGTGTCTTTGATAACCTCTGTCCCAGCTGACTCATAGAATGGAGGTTCCAGGAAAAGCAGTAGGTAATAGCTTTACTTAGCACCCTGCTCATAGAGCAGTGTTTTCTGGAAGAAATGAGCTGCCCTCCCCACCTCCAGCTCAAATGCAGTGAAGAAGTTCTGCCCAGTAGAAAGATGAGCTTTTAAGCAAGGAGAGTTCCACAGAGAATTCCCTAAAGGGACTAACTTTATTAGGAAAATGGAGTGAAGAAGTTCTTGCCTAAGGATATTGTCGGAAACAATGAAGCTCTTGGTGGTGGCAATTAAGAGGGGACTGGGAGATATATGGTTCTAGTAGCAACTATAGGGTACTAGACAAGCTACAAGATTAACATAGAAAGCCAAGTAAAGAACTAAGAACTATTCTAGGGTCTCAGCAAACCTCAATAACTGAAAACAACCTGCCCCTGCAAAGTAGTGCAACTTTAATTGGATTGGGTTGTGTTGTAATTTATGTCCATGGGCATTGTTAAGAAAAAACAACAGTGGAATTAAAAAACAATAAGTGGAGACTAATAGCTGGGTTTTATACTACTAGAGATAGATCAGCCAGAAGCTAAATGGACATTTCACTGAATGAAACAGAGGGCCTGCTAAAACTACATTTATCATGCGTGGTAGTGATAATGTGTACATGCCCAAGGCTGTGACTTCTGAGGTACAACATAGAGACTGAATAAACTTCCCTAAACTAGTCCAGAAGTCAGTAACAATATCTGGAGGTGCTATACTATATTACCTGAAATTTCCAGTTTTCAGAAAAAATTATGAAATATGCAAAGAATAGAAAAGTGTTACCCATAAAGAGAAAAAAGCAGGCAATAGAAACTTTTGAGTGAGCCAGATGTTGTACTTAAAGACAAAGCAGCTATTACAAATATGTTCAAAGAATTAAAAGAATAAAGGGAGGATTTGGAGACATCTAATAGTGTCAAGAATAAAAAGAAATTAATTAAAAAATAATAAAGGAAGTCATGTTCAAAGAATTAAAAGAATACATGAAGACAATTTATCACCACATAGAGGATATCAATAAAGTTATACATTTTTTAAAAAAGAATCACATGAAAATACTGAAGTTGAAATGTATAATACGTGAAATGAAAATTCAATAGAGGAGCTCAAGAGTAGATTTGAGGTGGCAGAAGAAAAAAATCAGCATACTGAAAGACAGATCAATACAAATTATGCAAATTGAAAAACATTGAGAATATAGAATGATGAAAAATTAAGAGAGCCTCAGAGAAATGTGGAACACTATTAAGCACACCAATACACATGCAATGAAATTACAGAGAAGAGTGAGAGAGAAAAAATAATAAAATTCCTCAAATTTGGTTAAAACACGAATTTATATATCTAAGAAGCTCTACAAATAACAAGTAAGATAAACACAAAAAGATACACCCCAGGCACACCACAGTCAAAATGTGGAAAGCCAAAAACAAAGGGAAATCATGAAAGCAGCAAGAGAAAAATGACTCATCATGTATAAGAAAAACTGATAAGATTAATGGCTGACTTCTACCAAAATGAATGGAGGACATTCATCCACTTCATGATCTTCTCACCCCTAAAGACATATCTGGACAAGGTTTAATTGCAAATTCATTAAGAAACTAGAAATCAGGGGAGATTGAAGATGGCTGCCGAGGGGAAGGCAGACTGCAAGATAGTGTGTGAGTGAGAGAATGAAAGGAGTGTGTGGACGTAAGGGGAGTGTCTATATGTGAGTGAGGGACAGCTATATTCCAAGTGACTGTTGGGGACTGCCGGACCGGACTCCCCTGACCAGGCAGCCTCCACCACTGCTGAAATCTCTCCCAGAGTGACTGGCTCTGCCTCAGAGGCCAGACCAGCTTGAAGGGGAGAGTGGCTGTGATCAGAAGCCTCGCTTTACCTTCAATTGGGAAGAATCGGATACCTCCCGGGATCCTACAACCACAATACCCAAGGACCAGCTGCGAACCCGCAAACACCAGGTCTCAAGCAGTGCAAATATGCAGACTCAGATGAGCTCTATACTTTCAGATTTAAATGTCAGATTTCACCCAGAGAAAGGTGAGGTCTGCAGTCCAGGCTGAAGGGAGAAATGCAAGCAGTGGGTTCTAGAGGCTTAGAGGAAGTCTGCGCTTCACAAAATCCATGAACATTGGGGCCAGTGTAGTCCACGAATGTGGAAGGCGGTCCACAGGGCTGCTGGCAGAAGGGAACTCTAAAAATTAACCCATAGCTGGGCTGGGCACAAAAAGGCAACCTGAAGCTTTACCAGTAAACTGGCTGCGCTGTGCCAGGGGAAAAAGATGTGCACAGAGACTTGAGCAGAGTCGCACACAGTGCCGGGGTGAAAGGCTGTGAGTTCACTCACTTACTCTGGCTCTTTTTTCTTTTTAAATCCTTGCTTTTTATTACTAAGTCCAGTACATAGGATCACCCAATTAAAAACATTCTCAGAGACTGCAGGGGAAAGTTGTCTTTGTGGAATCTGGGGATCAGAGCAGGGAGAAACGATCAGAAAACCAGCTCTGGGGCAGTCCATACCCCCAAACCAGTATTAAGTGCAGCAGAGAAAACAAAGTCTAAATACTGGGTAGAGAGGACTCATACCCCTGGATGTCAATACAGAAACACTGCCACTGTGGGGTTTAATCACAAACTGACTCTTTTGTAAATACAACCACAGGCAGGCTGAGTAACAAAGAAATACTGCCTTCTTGAAAACAAGATTGTGGCTTACAACATAGAGAAGCTGTGGAACTCAGGGAACTTCAATACTGTCCTGACTACCAGACAGGAAGCAGGCGTGCCAAACAGAACAGTAGAGGAAGTGAATGATCTTCACTACTGCACATTTTTATTTTTTGTCTTTTACTTAAAAAACTAAATTATTTTTCTTTTTTTCTCACTTGATTTTACCTTTTTAATTATTATATTTTTATTTTTAATCAGTATAACTACTATTATTTTACCTTTTTTAAAGTTTCATTTTATTTTCTCTTTATTTTATTTTGGGATTAGTGTTCTACATTCTATTTTTATTTTTCCTTTAGCATCATTTTATTCTATTTCAACTTTACCTTTATGCCAACACTCTCTTCCTCAATTTTCCCCTTTTGTTGTCCTGTTTCTCTTACCCTATTTCTGTTTTAGATTTTCCCTATTTCTTCTTTTTACCCCCTGTTAAAATTTCATCCTACTTATATATTTAATTTCCTATCCCCTGCTCCAACTCCATACTAATTCTCCCTTCTCTTCACTATCCAAATTTTTTTCTCTCTTCCCTTTTTTGTTGTTTTTTATTTATGTTTTTTTGTTTTATTTTGTTTTGTTTTCCCTTCTTTCTCTCTGTCATTTTGTTGTTGATAGTTTGATAGTTGATTAGATTGGTTTTGTTTTATTTGTTTGTTTGTGTAATTGTTTCTCTTTTTTTGCTTCTGTTTTTACTCTCCTTGCTTGGTATTAGTTGTTGTTTGTAGTTTGCATTCATATCTGGGTGTTAGTTGTTTGAATTTCTTTGGATTAGTTGTAGTTCTATTGGAGTTTTCTCCCCATATAAATAGTTCTTTCCCCTCTTCTTTTTTATTCTATTTCTTTCCTCTCTTACTTTTTTCCTTTTCTCAATATCATTTTTGCACTCTTTTTTTAATCCCCTAATTCTCTTTTCTCTGGTGCTCACCTATATTTGGGGTTATTAATATCGTGAATACATCTGTGTTCAGTGCCTTGTGCATTGTGCCTTGCTGTGTTGTATTTTGTGCCTTTAAGTCAATGCAGGAGAGAGCTACATAACCAGACACGTTGAGAGGAGAGATCATGGGGAGACAAAGAAACAGCCCGCATACAAAAGAAAAGGAGGCATCGCCAAAAAATGATGTAAATGAAATGGAGGCAAGCAATATGTCAGAGAAAAAATTCAGAGAAATGGTCATAAGGTCGCTGAAAAGGTTGGAAGACAAATTGAACAATATGTGTAAAAACCAAGAGGAAATGAAGAAGAACAAAGAAGAAATGAAAAATGTCATCACTGCATTAAAGCACTCAATAGAAAGCATCAACAGTAGACTAGAAGAAGCAGAGGAATGCATCAGTGAGCTAGAAGACAAGGTAGGAAAAAATACCCAAGCAGAGCACCATCTAGAAGAAAAGCTTAAAAAAAAAGAGGAGAGCCTAAGGGAAATTTGGGACAACACGAAATGAAAGAACATCCTCATAATAGGGGTGCCAGAAGGAGAGGAAACTGAGCAAGGAATAGAAAACCTGTTTGAAGAAATAATGACAGAAAACTTCCCTGATATAGGGAAGAAAAAACTCACACAAATCCAAGAAGCTCACAGAGTCCCAAACAAAATGAACCTCAAAAGACCAATGCCAAAGCACATTATAATTGAATTGGCAAACACCAATGACAAAGTAAGAATCTTAAAAGCAGCCAGAGAGAGACAGAAAGTTACCTACAAAGGATCCCCCATCAGACTAGTGACTGATTTCTCAACAGAAACATCTCAGGCAAGAAGGGAATGGAATGAAATATACAAAGTCATGCAAAGGAAGGGAGTGAATCCAAGAATACTGTACCCAGCAAGGTTATCAATCAAAACTGAGGGTGAAATCAGGAGCTTCACAGAAAAAAAGGACTAAGGGAGTTTATTACCACCAAACCAGCAATGCAAGAAATGCTAAAGGGTCTGCTGTAAAAAGAAGAAATAAGAAGCAAAGAAGGAACACAGGGGTAAAGAATAAAAATGGCAACAAACAAGCACCTATCAAGAATAACTTTAAATGTAAAAGGATTAAATGCCCCAATCAAAAGACATAGGGTAGCAAAGTGCATAAGAAAACATGACCTATATATCTTCTGTCTACAGGAAACCCACCTCAGAAAAAAGGTCTCACACAGACTAATGGTGAAAGAATGGAAAAAGGTATTTCAGACGAATGGAAATGAAAAAAAGCTGGGGTAGCAATACTTATATCTGACAAATTAGATCTCAAAGTGAAGGTCATAACAAGAGATAAGGAAGGCCACTTCATAATACTAAAGGGAGCAATTCAACAAGAAGGTATAACTCTGGTAAACATATACGCACACAACACAGGAGCACCCAAATACATAAAATAACTTCTGGAGTATATTAAGGGAGAGATTGAAAGCAATACAGTCATAGTAGGGGACGTTACTACCCCACTAACACCACTGGAAAAATCATCTAAACAAAAAATCAGCAAAGAAATATCAATCCTAAATGACACAGTAGATCAGATGTTATTAATTAACATCTTCAGAATATTTCACCCCAAAGCCACAGACTATACATTCTTCTCAAGTGCACATGGGTCATTTTAAAAAATAGACCATATATTGAGTCACAGGCAAAGTCTCTTCAAATTCAAGAAGATAGAAATCATATCAAACACCTTCTCAGATTATAATGGCATAAAACTGGAAATCAACTACAATAAAATCAATAAAAAACAAACACCTGGGAGAAAAACCAAGATGGCGGCATAGGTTGAACACCTAACCTGCAGCCTGGCACAACAATTTCGAAAATACTACTAAAAGCCAGAACGGACATCATCCAGAACCACAGGAAAGCTGGCTGACTGAAATGCCCACAACTAGAAGGAAAGTGAAAACCACAGGGAAAATCAGAGGAGCTGTAGGAGCATGAGGTATGGAGACACGGGCGGAGACACGAGCATGCGCGCGTGCGGGGAGGACAGAGCCGCAGAGGACGGGGCGGCTGACGGCCTGGCCGGTGTTCTCTAGCGGGAAGGAGATAAAAGCTCCAGATTGCATTGAACCCCAGCTCCGACTGCACTGAACCCCAGTTCCAGGCAAGACCCTGGGAAGCCAGGCGCATGCTGGGGGAATCTGGGCTGTGGGGCGGAGGCACAGAGGAGCGGTGAAAGGCAGAGCTCCAGAGGTGCGCATGGGAATGCGTGCAGAGGACGGACTGTTGCCTATACTGCTGAATTGCCCTAGCGGGAAGGAGACAAAATCTTTGGACCGTGCTGAACCACAGTTCCAGCTGCACTGGGCCCCGGTTTTGGGCGAGACCCTGAGAAGCTAAGCTCATGCTGGGGCAACCTGGGCTGTGAGGCGGAGACCCAGGGGAGCAGCGAAAGGCAGAGCACCGGAGGCGTGCACGGGAATGCGCGCAGAGGATGGTCTGTTGACTGTGCCACTGAATTGCCCTGGAAGAAAGGAGACAAAGACGCCAGACTGCGCTGAGCCCCAGTTCCGACTACACTGAAACCCAGTTCCGGGCAAGAATCTGGGATTCCAGATTCATTGGGGGAGAGACTAGACTGTTTGGCGGTGGGCGAAGCTCCAGGGCGCTTTTCTCTCAGAGGTGTTTTCCAGGAGTACAGAGGGACACTGAGACCCAGGAACCTCATAGGGCGGGGCTGACGGGAAGCCAAGGCTGTAGGCTCCACCCTGAAACTCCGCCCCATCCAAGCTGAGCACAGAGGCTTTTACAATTTTGCAAGTCTAGTTGAATAAGGCGGTCTCCCAGTGTAGACACAGCTGATCCTCACAGCCAATTGGACTGGAGGTCAAATCCTCCCAGTGTACCAACAGCAGTCAAGGCTTAACAACACCAAGACTTTGCACTCAGCCCACAAAGAGGGGTACCACGAGTGACCACCTAGGGAGATTGGGGAAGCTGAGCTACCGGCCCCTACAGGTCACTGACCACACAAAGCCACTCCATCAACATAGGGAGGCAGCCAAAAGGTGGAGACACCAAAGCAGGTCACGAATAGAAGGGATGAAGGAAAGTAAACTAATGGAAGAGACAGTGTTCAGAGCCACATTTATAGGGTTGCTTGGGAGTCTTCTGGAGGACCAAGATGGTGGCGTGGGGTGGATACCTGATTGTTGCCTATCACAACAATTTTGAAACTACAGCTGGAGGGCAGAGCGGACACCATCCAGAGCAATGGCCGGGGAAATTGCTGAGAAGGAATTGACCGATGGGAGTTGGGATTGGGAAGACGGGGCCCCGCTGGGTCCTGGATCCGGGTGCGCTCACCCAGCGACTGGTCGCCGCTGCAGGCCCGAGTGCCGCCGCAGCGACCTTGGACCAGCCCGCCACCATGCAATGGGCGCACCGGAGCTTTGCCGAGCCCGCCGCCCAGCGAGTTCCACGGCAGCTACCCCAGAGATTTGAGAAAATGGCCGAAGGAATTGCTGAGAGGGAATTGACCGACAGGAATTGGGATCAAGATGACGAAGCCCTGCTGGGTCCCGGGGCCGGGTGAGGCCGCGCGCCCCTGGGTCCGGGTGAAGCTGGATCCCGGGTCTGGGTGAGGCCGTGCGCCCCTGGACCTGGGTGAGGCTGGGTCCCGGGTCCGCGCAAGGCCGCGCACCCCTGGGTCCGGGTGAAGCTGGATCCTGGGTCCGGGTGAGGCCGTGCGCCCGTGGATCTGGGTGAGGCTGTGTCCCGGGTCTGGGTGAGGCCGCGCCCCTGGGTCCAGGAGAGGCCACGTGCCCCTGGGTCTGGGTGAGGCCACACGCCCCTGGCTCCGGGTGATGCTGGATCCCGGGACCGGGTGAGGCTGCGCGCACCTGGGTCCGGGTGAGGCCACGTGCCCCGGGGCCCGGGTGATGCTGGGTCCCAGGTCCAGGTGAGACCGCACGCCCCTGAGTCCAGGTGAAGCTGCGCCCCTGTGTCCGGGCAAGACCAAACCAGAGAGAGTCGGACCTGCATTACCACCATTTGTCCACCATCCAGAGCTTAAAAGTCAGTGCCGACATGTACACATAAGGAACTGGTGGACATTGAAATTGGGTCTCAAAAGAACTGTTGGTCCAGAAAGAAACTTACTACAGACTGATTCATTTGCCTGTCAGCATAACTATTATTGCTCATCTCACATTTGGTTCTTATAAGTATATTTCTAGTAACACATAATCTCACTCATCTAGGGGAAATGATGAACAACATAGACTGATGAATAAGAACAGACCCAGAAACAAGGAGGCATTGATCCGACTGTCGGGCCTCAGAGGGAGGGGAGGGGAGGGTGGGGGTAGGGGGGAGAGATCAACCAAAGGACTGTGTGCATGCATACAAGCCTAACCAATGGTTAAGGACAACAGGGGGGTGGGGTGGGGGATGGGAATGGGGGGATGAGGACAAATATGTGACACCTTAATCAATAAAGAAATAAAAAATAAATAAATAAATAAATAAAATAAAATAAATAAAGAAACAAAGTGAGGGCTGAGAACTAGAAAAAAAACAGACACACAAAAGAACAAACACCTGGAGGCTAAATAGCATGCTATTAAACAATGACTGGGTTACCAGAGAGATCAAAGAAAAAATAAGAAAACATCATGGCAACAAACGACAATGAAAACACAACAATCCAAAATCTATGGGACACAGTGAAAGCAGTCTTGAGAGGAAAGTTCATAGCTATACAAGCTTACTGCAAAAGAAAAAACAAAAACAAGAAACAATGGTAATAAATTACCTAACCCTACAACTCAAAAAGGTAGAAAGAGAGCAACAAGAGAATCCCAGTGTAAGCAGAAGGAAGGAAATAATAAAGATCAGAGCGGAGATAAACAACATCGAGAACAACAACAACAACAACAAAAAAAACAATACAAAACATGAAGAAATCCAAGAGCTGGTTCTTTGAAAGAATAAACAAGATTGATGACCCTCTAGCCAGACTCACCAAGAAGCAAAGAGAGAGGACACAAATAAACAAAATCAGAAATGAAAGAGGAAAAATAACAACAGACCTCACAGAAATACAAAGGATTGTTAAAAAATACTATGAACAACTCTATTCCAACAAACTGGACAACCTGGAGGAAATGGACATATTCCTAGAAAAATACAACCTTCCAAAACTCAATCAGGAAGAATCTAAACATCTCAATAGGCCAATAACTATGGAAGAAATTGAAGCACTCACCAAATGCTTCCAGGAAACAAAAGCCCGAGGCCAGAAGGCTTCACAGGGGAGTTTTAACAACATTCAAGGAAGAACTAAAACCTATTCTCCTCATACTATTCCATAAAATTCAAGAGGAAGAAACACTTCCAAGCTCCATTTATGAAGCCAGCATCACCCTAATACCAAAACCAGATAAAGACAACGCAATGAAAAAGAATTACAGGCCATGAACATAGATGCCAAAATCCTCAACAAAATTCTAGCAAATCGGATCCAGCAGTACATCAAAAAAATCATACAACATGACCAAGTAGGATTTATCCTAGGGATGCAAGGATGGTACAATATCCACAACTCAATAAACGTGATACATCACATAAACAAATTGAGAGATAAAAACCACATAGTCATATCAATTGATGCAGAATAAGCATTTGACAAAATCCAACACACATTTTTGATAAAAACTCTCAGCAAGGTGAGAATAGAAGGATCATACCTCAACACAATAAAAGCCATATATGACAAACCCACAGCCAACATCATACTCAACGGGCAAAAACTAAAACCATTTCCCCAAAGAACAGGAACAAGGCAGGAATGCACACTCTCACCACTCATGTTCGCCATTGCGATTAGACAAGTAGAAGAAATAAAAAGCATCCAAATCAGAAAAGAAGAAGCAAAACTGTCTTTATTCGCAGATTACATGATGAAACCCTAAAGACTCCATTAAAAAACTATTAGACTTAATAAATGAATTCGTCAAAGTAGCAGGATACAAAATTAACACCAAGAAATCTATGGCATTTCTATACACCAATAGTGAACTTACAGAAAGAGAGACTAAAAAAGCAATCGCATTTACCATCGCACCAAAAAAATTAAGATACCTAGGAATAAACCTAACTAAGGAGGTAAAAGACCTATACGCGGAAAACTACAGGACACTGAAAAAAGAGATAGAGGAAGACATAAATAGATGGCAGAACATACCATGTTCATGGATTGGTATAATCAACATCATTAAAATATCCATACTACCAAAGCCATCTATAGATTCAATGCACTCCTCATTAAAATGCCAACAGCATATTTCACAGACCTAGAAAGAATTCTCCAAAAATTTATCTGGAATAAAAAAAGACCCTGAATAGCCACAGCAATCCTGAGAAAGAAGAACAAAATAGGTGGGATCTCAATACTAGATTTCAAGCTGTATTACAAAGCCACTGTTCCCAAAACAGCCTGGTACTGGCACAAGAACGGACATATAGACCAATGGAATAGAATAGAGAACCCAGATATCAACCAAAACCACTATGCTAAATTAATATTTGACAAAGGAGGCATGAACATACAATGGAGTCATGACAGTCTCTTCAATAAATGGTGTTGGGAAAATTGGACAGATACAAGCAAAAAAATGAAACTAGACCACCAACTTACACCATACACAACAATAAACTCAAAATGGATAAATGACTTAAACCTAAGAAAGGAAACCATAAAAATACTAGAGGAATCCACAGGCAGCGAAATCTCAGACATATCCCTAAACAATTTCTTCACAGCTACCACTCCTAGGGCAATGGAAACTAAAGAGAAAATAAACAAATGGGACTACATCAAAATAAAAAGCTTTTGCACAACAAAAGAAACCATCAACAAAACAACAAGGAAGCCCACTGTATGGGAGAACATATTTGCAAATGTTATCACTGATAAAGGTTTAATCTCCAGCATTTACTGGGAACTCATACAACTTAATAAAAGGAAGATAAATGATCCAATAAAAAAATAGGCAATGGGACTAAATAGATACTTTTCAAAAGAAGACAGAAGGAAGGCCAAGAGACATATGAAAACATGCTCAAAGTCACTAATTATCTGAGAGATGCAAATCAAATTGACTATGTGGTACCATCTAACACCTGTCAGAATGGCTATTATCAACAAATCAACAAATGACAAATGCTGGTGGGGATGTGGAGAAAAAGGAACCCCTTGTGCACTGCTGGTGGGAATGCAGACTGATGCAGCCACTGTGGAGAACAGTATGGAGTTTCATCAAAAAACTAAAAATGGAACTTCCATTTGACCCAGTGATCCCACTTCTAGAAATATATCCCAAGAAACCAGAATCACCAATCAGAAAGGATATATGCACCCCTATGTTCATAGCAGCACAATTCACCATAGCTAAGATTTGGAAACAGCCTAAATGCCCGTCAGCTGATGAGTGGATCAGGAAACTATGGTACATCTACACAATGAAATACTACGCCGCTATAAAAAAGAAGGAATTCTTACCATTTGCAGCAGCATTAATGGAAATGGACAGCAGTATGCTAAGTGAAATAAGCCAGGCAATGAAAGAAAAATACCACATGATCTCACTCATTTATGGAAAATAAAGAACATTATAACCTGATGAACAAAAAGATAGATACAGAGGCAGTAAAGCATCGAACAGACTTTCAAATTACAGTGGGAAGGCTGCGGAGTGTTGGGAAGAGGGGGAAAGAGATCAACTGAAGGACTTGTATGCATGCATATAAGCACAACCTATGGACACAAGACACTGGGGTGGGGGTGGGATGAGGGCACGCGACAGGGGGTAGGGGAGACTGGGGGAAGGTCAATGGGGGAAAAAAAAGATATATGTACTACTATGTGTAATACTTTTAACAATAAAATAAAATTAAAAAAAAAACTCATCAAAAAGAAAATGAAAAGCCCAGTTAGTGAAATAAGCCAATCAGAGAAAGATAAATATCACATGATCTCACTCATTTATGGAATATAATGAACAACATAAACTGATGAAATAAAAAACAGATCTAGAGACAGAGAAACATCAATCAGACCATCAAACCTGAGAGGGAAGGTAGGGGAGGGTGGGGGTAAGCGGAGAAATCAACCAAAGGACTTGTATGCAAGCATATAAGCCTTACCAATGGACACAGACACCAGGGGGGTGAGGGTATGAGTGGAGGGATGGAGGGTATAATGGGGGGATAAGGACTCATATGTAATAACTTAATCAATAAAGAAATTTTTAAAAAATTCCAGTTAAAAATGGGTATCAGACACCTCACCAAAGAAGATAAACAAATGGCAAATGGGCATATAAAAATATGTTCCTCAATCTCTGTCATTAGGGAATTGCAAATGAAAACAACGAGCTACCATTACACCCCTGTACAAATGGCCAAAATCCAAAATACTGACAACACCAAATGCTGACGAGGATGTGGAGTAACAAGAACTCTCATTCATTGCTGATAGGAATGCAAGATTGCACAGCCCCTATGGAAGACAGTTTGGCAGTTTCTTCAAAACTAAGCATACACTTATCATACAATCCAGCAATTGTGTTCATTAGTATTTAACCCAATGAGTTAAAACAAAAACCTATGTACACACAAAACTATAGACATGATTGTGTATAGCAGCTGTATTTATAATCACCTAAACTTGGAATTAACCAAGATGTCTTTCGGCAGGTGAATGGATGGATAAACTGTGGTACGTTGGGACAAGGGAATATTATTTAGGGCTAAGAAGAAATGAGCTATGGAGACATAAAAGAGACATGCAGGAATTTTAAATGCATATTACTAGGTGAAAGAAGCCAATCTGGAAAGTCTACATACTTTTTAATTCCAGCTCTATGACAGTCTGGGAAAGGTAAAACTGTGGAAACAACAAAAAGATCAGTGATTGCCAGGAATTCAGGGAGAGAGAGAGATGATCAGGTAGGGCACAGAGAATTTTTAGGACCACAAAACTAGTCTGTATGATACTCTAATAGGGGAGTTTGACATTCATCAGATTTCATAAAATATACACCAAAACATGGACTTTGAGTGATAATGATGTGTCAATGTAGGCTCATTGATTGTAATAAATGTATCACTCTGGTGTGCAATGTTTATAGCAGGGGAAGCTGTGTGTTTGGGGAGGTCAGGAGACATATGAGAAATCTCTGCACCTTCTGCTCAGTTTTTCTAGGAATCTAAAACTGCTATAAAAATATAGTTTTAAAAATTAGGCAAAATATTTAAATAGACATTTTTTCTAAAGAAGATATGCAACTGTCATATAAGTATATGAAAATATGCCCAACATCATTAGGGAAGTGCAAATCAAAATCAAAATGAGATACCACTTCACACCAACTAGAATAATAATAATAATAATAATAATAATAATAATCTATATAATAAAAGCCTAAGCTACTGTTAGAGTGGAATGACCAGAATGACCAATCATTATGATGTGCACTGACCACCAGGGGGCAGACACTCAATGCAGGATCTGCCCCCTGGTGGTCAGTGCTTTCCCACATGGGGAGCACTGCTCAACCAGAAGCTGGGCTCACAGCTGGCTAGCACAGCAGCAGTGGCAGTAGCCTCTTCTGCCTCTGCAGCAGCGCTAAGGAGCAGCAAGCCGAGCAGTAAGGAGCAGCAAGCAGGGGGGCGGTAAGGAGCGAGGGGTCCCAGACTGTGAGAGGGATGTCTGACTGCCAGCTTAGGCCCGATCCCAGGGAGACACCCCCTGAGGGGTCCTGGACTATGAGAGGGCACAGGCGAGGCTGAGGGACTCCCCCCTCAGTGCATACATTTTGTTCATCAGGCCTCTAGTAATAATAATAATTTTAAAAGAAAATAATGTTGATGAGGATGAAGAGAAAATGAAATCCTCATGAATTTCTGGTGGGGATGTAAAATGGTTCAATTTCTTTGGAAAACATTTTGACAGTTCTTTAAAATGTAAAGTTTTACTTCTAGATATATACCCAGAACAAATGAAAGCACATTTCTCCAAAAAAAACACAAAACACACACACACACACACACACACACACACACACACAAAGAAAACAAACTTGGACATGAATTTTCATGGCAGCATCCTATCTAATAAAAGAGTAATATGCAAATTGACTGTACTTCTGCTACACCCACAAGCCACACCCACCAGCCAATCAGGAACGAGTATGCAAAGTAACCCAACCAAGATGGCTACGGCCATGGAGTGAATAGGAGGCTTGAGTTTCCACAGCAATGGAGGAAGCCAAGCTTCCTGCACACCCTGGCCGGCCCAGGCCTCTGCTCAAGGCTACAAAGTTTCAATTATAGAAGATAAATAAATACCAGATACCAGGGCCTCCACTTGGGTCGTGGGGGGTGGTGTGGCCGGCCTGCAAACCACCACAGGCCCCTCGCCCAGGCCACCCCATGCCCCAAGGGAACCCCCACCCTGATCTGGGACACCCTTCAGGGCAAACCAGCCAGCCCCCACCCATGTACCAGGCCTCTATACTATCTAATAAAAGAGTAATATGCAAATTGACCATCACTCCAACACTCAATATGGCTGCCCCTATGTGGTCAAAGATCCTGCCCCCATGTGGACACAAGATGGCTGCCATAAGATGGCCAGCAGGGGAGGGCAGTTGGGAGGGACCAGGCCAGCAGGGGAGGGCACTTAGGGGTGACCAGGCCTGCAGGGGAGGGCAGTTAGGGGCAATAAGGTTGACAGGGGAGCAGTTTGGCATCAATCAAGCTGTCAGGGGAGTGGTTAGGGGGTGATCAGCCTGGCAGGCAGAAGCAGTTAGCGGCAATCAGGAAGGCAGGCAGGTGAGCACTTGGGAGCCAGCAGTCCTTGATTGTGAGAGGGATGTCCGACTGCCCGTTTAGGCCTGATCACCCCGGGATTGGGCCTAAACGGGCAGTCGGACATCCCTTGAGGGCTCCCAGATTGGAGAGGGTGCTGGCTGGACTGAGGGACACACCGCCGCCCCCCCCCACGTGCATGAGTTTCGTTCACTGGGCCTCTAGTTATTTATAATAGCCAAAATGTGGAAGCAACCCAAATATGCATGAAGTGAAGAATGGATAAATAAGAGTGGTATATCTATACAATGGAATATTATTCAGGAATAAAAGGGAATGAATTAGTAATATATGCTATAACATAGAAGAACCTTGAAAACATTATTCTAGGTGAAAGATGTCAGTATAATTCCATTTATACTAAATAGCTATAACATGCCAAGACATATAAATAGAAAGGAGATTAGTGTTTGCCTAGGGTTGGGATGGGGAAATAGGAAATTTGGGGGGCTGATAGTTAAAGGTTATAAGTCTCTTTTTAGGAAGTGACAATGTTCTAAAATTGTGGTAATGTTTGTACAATTCTGTGAATATACAAAAAAATTGAATTGTACACTTTAAATTGGTTGATTGTATGGCATATGAATTTTGTCTAAATAAGGCTATGTTTTTCTTTTTGTGCAAGAATGTTTATAAGAGCTTTATTCATAATAGCCAAAAACAGAAAGCAGCTCAAATGCCTATCAAGAAGTCAACAAGTAAACAAATGTGGTATAGTCATTCAATGGAATGCTTAACAATATAAAGGAAAGAACTCCTTTTATCATATAATATGGAAAAAACTAGAGGCCTGGTGCACGAATTCATGCACCAGTGGGGTCCCTCGGCCTGGCCTGCGGGATTGGGCTGAAACTAGCTCTCCAACATCCCCCAAGGGTTCCCGGATTGCAAGAGGGCACAGGCCAGGCCAAGGGACCCCACCAGTGCATGATTGGGGCCCGGGAGGGACGGAGGTTGGCCAGATGGGGAGGGACTGCAGGAGGGCTCCAGGGCATGTCCAGCCCATTCCTCTCTGTCCCAATTGGCCGGACCCCAGCATCAAGCTAACCTACCGGTTGGAGCGTCTGCTCCCTGGTCGTCAGTGCACATCATAGCGAGCAGTTGAGTGGCTTTAGCATATCATTAGTATATTACGTTTTGATTGGTTGAATGGCCGATTGGACAACCAGACACTTAGCATATTAGGCTTTTATTAACATGATGTTATAAAACAACAACAGGAGAAGCAAAAGAAGCCAGATAATAGGAATACATACTGCATGATTCTATTTACAAGAAATTCTAAACCAGGAAAAATGAATCCATAGTGATAGAAATCAGGACAGTTGTCTATCAGAAATTAGGTGGTTGCCTATTGTGGGTGGAGATTGCCTGGAAAGAGGTACAGGGAAACTTCTGGAATGAGGGACATATCTGGAGGAAATACCTTCATTGGGGTGGTGGTCACATGGATGTTTTCATTTGCAAAACTAAAATTTTCAAATTGTACATATAAAATCTGTGCATTTCACTGTATATACATTTTGCCCCAATGAAAAGAAAAATACATAAACACCTTAACTCACATACTATCCGCATGGACTCCCAGGAGCTCTAGGGACCTCAGAATAGGAATCAGTTCTGGATTAAATATTCCTGCATTCATTTTCTTCTATGAGGTTAACAGAACAGAAAGTGATCTTTGAGTTGGGCCTTCAAGCATAATCAAATAATCACAAAGTAAAGGAAGGTATTTCAATCTGATGGAACAGCATGAAAAAAAGGTTTGTAGTCTTGAAATACGAATGATATGGTGTGAATAAAAAAGGTATGTGTGGGTGGTTTAGGTAGGTGCTGGGTGGAAGATAAGTTTGAGAAAGTAGCCTGGGGACTTGAATGGTGTTCTTAGGAGTTTGGATTTAATCTCACCAAGTCAATAGGGATTCATGAGTGGATTCTGGGCTGGGGACTGACAAAGTCAAATAGATTTCCATTTTATGGAGCAAGCCCTGACATGTGGTAAAAGGCAAGAATACCAATTAGGCTTTTGTAACCCTTGTAGTTGGCAAAGGCTGTCACTGGAGGCTTTTTCAATTGTTTTCTCTCTTTTAAAGTATTGGTGTCACGATAAATTTGAGTCAATTGGGAGAATTGACATGTTTTATATGTAACTTTCCTAGTCATAAACATTGACTATCTCTTCAGTTTTATATGTCTTCTGTTAATTTCTTTTCTATTTTTAAAAATAAAATTTTATTTTAAATGACAGTTGATGTACAATATATTAGATTCAGGTGTACAACCTAGAGATTAGATATTTAAAAATCTAATACCCATCTCACACCATACATAGTTATTGTAATATTATTGACTATATTCCCTATCCTGTCCTTTACATCTCCATGACTATTCTGTAATAACCAATTTATACCCTTCACATTTTTCACCCATCCCTCAAATCCCCTCCCATATGGCAACTGTCAAAATGTTCTCTGTATCTATGAGACTTTCTGTTTAGTTTGTTCATTTTGGTATTTGTCTTTCTCTCTCTTATTTCACTCAGTACAATAGCATCTAGGTCCACACGTGTTGCTGTAAATGGCAAGATTTAATTAATTTTTTTATAGCCCAGCAATATTCCATTGTATGTATGTGCCAACTCTTCTCTTCCTCTTCATTTATTAATGGGGGCTGAGGCTATCCTATATAATAAAGAGGTAATATGCAAATTGACCATCACTCCAACACACAAGATGGCCATCCCCATGTGGTCAAAGATGGCTGTCCCACGTGGACACAAAATGGCCGCCACAAGATGGCCTGCAGGAGAGGGCAGTTGTGGGCAGTCAGGCCTGCAGGGGAGGGCAGTTGGGAGGGGCCAGGCCTGCAGGGGAGGGCAGTTGGGGGGGACCAGGCCTGCAGGGGAGGGCAGTTAGAGTCGACCAGGCCTGCAGGGGAGGGGAGTTGGGGGTGACCAGGCCAGCAGGGAAGGGCAGTTAGGGGTGACTGGGCCAGCAGGGGAGAACAGTTAGGGGTGACCGGGCTGGCAGGGGAGGGCAGTTAGGGGTAAATTGTTTTTACTGTAGTTGATTTCTAATTTTATGCCATTGTGATTTGAGAAGACACTTGATATGACTTCAATCCTCTTGAATTTGTACAAACTTAGCCTATGTCCTAACATGTGGTCTCTCTTTGAAAATGCCCCATGTGCACTTGAGAAGAATGTACATTCTGTAGTTTTGGGTGAAATGTTCTGAAGATGTCAATTAGTTCCATCGATCTATTGCATCATTTAGGATTGCTATTTCCTTGTTTACTTTTTCTCTAGAAGATTTATCCAATGATATCAATGTGGTATTAAAGTTTCCTACTATTATTGCATTACTGTCAATCTCTGCATTGATATCTTCCAGAAGTTTTTTTTTTTTTATGTATGTGTGTACTCCTGTATTGGGTACATATATGTTCATTAGAGTTATATCCTCTTGTAAACACAATGAAGTGGCCTTCATTATCTCTTGTTATGGCCTTCCCTTTGAGGTCTATTTTGTCAGATGTAAGTACTGCTTCCCCAGCTTTATTTTCCTTTCCATATGCCTGAAAAAAATTTTTCCATCCCTTCACTTTCAGTCTGAGTGAGTCCTTTGTTCTGAGGTAGGTCTCTTGTAGACAGCATATATATGGCTCATGTTTTCTTATCCATTCGGTTACCCTATGTCTTTTGATTGTAGCATTTAATCCATTTACATTTAAGGTTATTTGTTTGTTTGTTTTAACATCTGAATTATTTATTTTTATTTTATTTTATTTATTTTTCCCTTTATTGATTAAGGTATTACATATGTGTCCTTATTCCCCCATTGCCTCCCACCCCCCCACTCAAGTCCTCACCCCCCCCCCCCCTGGTGTCTGTGTCCATTGGTTAGGCTTATATGCATGCATACAAGTCCTTTGGTTGATCTCTCTCCCTTACCCCCGC
This sequence comes from Eptesicus fuscus, assembly GCF_027574615.1. Lineage (NCBI taxonomy): Eukaryota > Metazoa > Chordata > Mammalia > Chiroptera > Vespertilionidae > Eptesicus > Eptesicus fuscus. The sequence goes on from NC_072473.1 coordinate 45,986,256, forward strand.
CCTCCCCTACCTTCCCTCTGAGGTTGGACAGTCTGATCGATGCTTCTCTGCCCCTGGATCTGTTTGTGTTATTTTTGATAGGTACTTGTTTGTAGCCATTTTTATTATTTATGCCCGTGTTCCTTCCTCCCTTTCTATTTCTTCTTTTTACAACAGTCCCTTTATCATTTCTTGCATTGCTAGCTTGGTGATACTAAACTCTTTTAGTTTTTTGTTTGTTTGTTTGTGTGTTTTTTTTTGTGTTTTTTTTTTCTGTGAAGCTTCTGATTTCACTTTTAATTCTGAATGATAGCCTGGCTGGATATAGTGTTCTTAGTTTCAGTCCCTTGCTTTGCATCACATTGTATACTTCATTCCATTCCCTTCTAGCCTGACGTGTTTCTGTTGAGAAATGATTTGGTAGTCTAATGGGAGATCTCTTGTAGTAACTTTCTGTTTCTCTCTTGTAGCATTTAAGATTCTTTCTTTGTCTTTTACATTTTTCAATTTAATTACAATGTGTTTTGGTTGCTGTCTTTTTGGGTTCATTTTGCTTGGGCATCTGTGTGTTTCTTGCACTTGTGTTCCTTTTTTCTTCTCCAAATCTGGGAAGTTTTCTTCTCCAAATCTGTCATTATTTCTTCAAACAGGTTTTCTATTCCTTTCTCAACTTCCTTTCCTTCTGGCACCCATATTATGTGGATGTTGTTTCATTTATGGTGTCCCAAAGCTACCTTAGACTCTCCTCCTGTTTTTAATTTTTATTTCTAGTTGCTGCTCTGCTTGGGTGTTGTTGTTTTTTTCTACCTTGCGTTTTAACTCACTGATTCAGTCTTCAGCTTCTTCTAGCCTACTGTTGAAACCTTCCATTGTGTTCTTTATTGCTGCTATGTCATTCTTTATTTCCTCTTGATTTTTATTCCTGTTGGTGAAATTCTCATTCAGATCCTTATAATTCTCATTGTTTTGCATGTATTTTTCACCCAGATGTTTGAGCATCCTTATAAACATTACTCTGAATTCTTCTCTGACAAATTACTTGGCTCCATTTCATATAGTTCCTTTTCTGGTGATTCCTCCTTTTCTTTCTTTTGGGATTATTTTTTCTCCCCATTTTTGCTGTCCTATTATAACTGTTTCTATGTCTTAGATCCAACTGCTATGCCATGCAGATTTTTTGGGGGGTGGTCCTTTGTAGTAAGTGATCTGTGGACCCAGTTGTGCAGTCTCTCAGATGACCTGAGTAGGGTGTTTTAGGAAAGCCCCCTACGTCATTTATTTGGGTTCTCCTAATGTAGTTGGATCTTGAATGTTATTTACCCATCCATGTATGGAGTCTCCTCACAGGTTGTCTGACAATGTGACTCACCCCATATACATCATTACAGCTGTTTTGGATGTGCTCAGGTCCCGGCTCTTGTGGCAAGGGTTGCCTGAGGTCTCACTGGCGTGCAACTCACTACTGGGTTCTGGAGCCCACATCAGGATATTGTGCACTCTGCAGCTTACTGCAGAGGTTGTAGAGTCCACGGCCTGGTTGGCGGGAGTCCCAGAGTATGCAACTTGGGTAGCACAACTTTGGCCAGTGTGTCCTGATTCTGGAGAGGGTGGTATCACTCTGTGAATCACTTAGGGGTTCCTAGATCCTGTTATCAGGGATGTGGGGGTCCTAGAGTCTGCAACCAAGTTAGTGTGACTTTGGCCAGCGTGGTGTCCACACTGCGAATCACTGTGTGGTCTGGGTTGGTGTTCAAGGCCAGTCTGGGTGGTGGTGAGGCTGGGCTCCTAGCCGCAGCCACTCTCCTCTTCAAGATGGTGAGGTTTCCTTGCTAGAGCTACACCACCTGAGGTGTGCCTACAGTGGTAACAGGGGCTTCCCTTCCAGGAGAGCCTGGTCTGACAGCCCCTGAGACTCCTGTGAGATCCAGCTGTCCCTCAGTCACCCACACACACACCACACATGTCCACATACTCCCCTCTCACTTCCTTTCTCACTCACACCACTCTCTCTCTCACTGTCATCCTGCCCACCACCATCTTCTCCAGATATATCTCAGTTATTGTAGTTTTTATTTATATTATGTTTCTTATATTTTTGTTGAGGTTATCACTGAGTTTACTTATTCTTCCCCTAATTTTGTTGAGCATACTTATAACCAGTGTTTTGAACTATGTATTTGGCAGATTGCTTACCTCCATTTAATTTAGTGTGTTGTTTTTTCTGGGGATTTCTCCTCTTCTTTCATTTGGGCCCTGTTTCTTTGTCTCCTCATTTTGGCATCATCCCTGAGTTTGTTTTTATGCATTAGGTAGATTTGCTATATCTCCTGGTCTTGGTAGAGTTGACCTTATATAGTAGATGTCCTGTGGGGCCCAATTGTACAGCCTCCACAGTCACCTGAGCTGGGCAATCCAGGTTCACCCCTTCCCCTGTGTGGGCTATACATACACTCCTGGTGTAGTTGAGCCTTGATTGCTGCTGGCTCCTCAATGGGAGGGATTGACCCCAAGCCTATCAGCTGTGAGGTCTGGTCAAGACTATAGCAGAGGATCTTCTGTGCAAGAGCCCACCCCAAAGAGCAAGATTCAGTTCAGCAGAGCTCTGGTACCCATCAAGTCTGCCCCTTGTGTGTGTCACTTGTGGTGAGCTTTGATGGTGCTCTGGTATTGTCTGAAGCTATACACTGGATGCACTGGCTATTGGGCCTTGCAGGAACTGTAGGCCAAGGTCAACCACTGCATGTGCCCTGCCCAGGACCACCCAGCATGAGCTACAAAGTAATCTGGCAGGTGGCTGCTACTTGTGCTGGTCTTAGAGGTGCCCAAGAGAGGCTAAGCCACAACAAAGTCTGGCTGCTCCTAGTGTCAGACTTGGAGCTGCTTAACAGGAGGTATGGGACACGCTGGGGCCAGATGCTGCTTGTTTGGGATTTGTGAACATTTGAGGGTTTTTAGGAAAGTCTACATTATAAGCCAAGATAGGCCATATGTATGGAAAAGCCACTGGAAATAGCTTGGGTGAGCCTGCATGTGGGTAGGGAGATGTCTCAAGGAATCACCAGGATTGGGCAGTGTTAGCCAAGTTGATGGAGATTCAGATATGATGCCGTCCTATGCCTGCAGGGGGATGGGCACAATGGTGTCTGCCAGCATTTCTGTCTGGGAAAAAAGCTGCCCCTCTATTCTTCACCCTGAAGCTGGATAATTCAATTCTTTCTGGTATGTCTTTGGCACCTTTTGAACTGCTGCCCAGCACTGTAGCTCACAGTAAGTCCATACCCATGTCCTATGAGAAGAATTGCCTGAGACTCCAGAAGTCTTTCATCTCACTCAGCCTCAATCCCCACTAGCTTTTACAGCCAGAAAATATGGGGATTTCTCTTCCTAGCACTGGAACCCTGGGCTTGGGGGCCTGGTGTGGGGCTGGACCTCCTCGTTCCTCAGCGGGAATTTTCACAGCTGAGATATCCTTCCCAATTTTTAAACACCACATGTGGGTGTGGAACCAGCCCATTCTGCATCTCTGCCCTTCCTATCAGGCTGGACGTGGCTTCTGTATGTCGTTAGTCATAGGACTTGTGTTCAGCTAGACTTCAGGCAATTCTAAATGATGGCTGTTCTATAGTTTAGTTGTAATTTTTAAGTAGTCATCTCCTCTGCCATTTTTACCTCTCAATTGTTTCCCTGTGCTACCTCGCTCAGTGCCTTCCCTGAGCCTTGTTCCCACAGGGTCTTGCTTGTACTAGAATTTTACTTTTAGAAAATTAAATGTGCACAGTCTTCAAGCTCCAAAATAATTACTCAGAGGTGATATTTCTGATTCCAAGAGGTACGTTGGTGCTGGTGTCAGGAATCTACCAGGTAAACTGTAAACCAATTCCAGAGGTAGCCACAAATTCTAGGTTATGGGTTGTGACCTGCTTTCTGCATGCTCCCCACACACTTAACTTAGGATATCCTCTTTGTTTTGAAGCTTCCCTTCTATCCTCAGCCCTATATTCCAGTTCCCAGCTCTACCACTAATCTGCTGTGTGGGAGCCATCGCTTGGAAGGCTTTTATGGCAGTGTCACAGAAACTGGGAACCAGATTCAGAGGCAGCAAGTATGGGTGGAGCAGGGAAAGGAGCAGGGATTGGTTCCCTGGGGCACCCATAGAGCTGATGTGAACTTAGTGGCTATCAATACCACCAGCTTCTGAGAGTGATAGAAGGAAGTAAAAAGGGAGTGAGGGGAAGGATAGAAGTCTTTGAATGAATTCAAAACCTTCAAAGAAATTCTAAGTTGCTGAAACCGGTTTGGCTCAGTGGATAGAGCGTCAGCCTGCAGACTGAAAGGTCCCAGGTTCGATTCCGGTCAAGGGCATGTACATTGGTTGCGGGCACATCCCCGGTAGGGGGTGTGCAGGAGGCAGCTGGTCGATGTTTCTCTCTCATCGATGTTTCTAGCTCTCTATCCCTCTCCCTTCCTCTCTGTAAAAAATCAATAAAAATATATTTAAAAAAAAGAAATTATAAGTTGATCCAGAATAAGGTTGCATGTAGCACATGCTCACTAAATTGAGAAGTTTTTTTTTTCTTTTCTGCTATAACATCATAATCTTTAAAAATCTGATTGGCAGTTATGACAGGCAAATAAGATGAGGAATTGAATTATCATGTAACCAATATATTTATTGGTAGACAAAATTTTTGAAAATGCATGGCCCATGAGGAAAAATACTTTAAAGGGTCAAAAATTTCGGAACTACTGATGGAATCCAAACATTTAATTTCACTCATGAGGAAACTAAGACCCAAAAAGGAGACATAACTTGTCTGAAGTCACACAGTGAACGGTCCTGTCAGACCGAGAACCCAGGTCCCTTAACCACCAGTCAGAGCCCTGCTTCCTCTGCTGCACTCCATTCCAGACACTCCATGCCTGTTTCCCCACAATAAGTGCCTTGGAAAGGTTTGACAAATTGAATGAAACCCATCAGTTTTCCCAGAAAAGTGTCTGGTTTGATTTGTACCATGGTTATAAAGTGATCTGGGTTGTCAGAATCAGGCTAAAAAGGACTTGTATGCATGCATATAAGCCTAACCAATGGACACAGACAACAGGGGGGTGAGGGCATGAGTGGAGGGGATGGGGGGGTAATGGGGGAATAAGGACACATATGTAACACCTTAATCAATAAAGGAATTAAATAAAAAAAGAAGTAGAGATTGGTAGTTACAAAGTAGTCACAGGGATGTAAAGTACAGCATAGGGAATATAATCAATAATATTATAATAAGTATAGTATAGGGTACCAGGTAGATACTGGAAACATCACTGCGATAACTTTGTAAAGTATATGATTATATAACCACTATGTCATACACCTAAAATGAATACCACATAATACTGAATGTCAACTATTACTTAAAAATTTTTAAATGCAGATAGTATTTAAGAAAAACAAGATCCTTCATGACAGTTTAGTTAGTTCCCACTCCCAATTGCAGGCAACCACTAATCTGCCTTCTGTGTCTATATATTTGACTCTTTTGGATATTTCATACAAATGTATTCATACAATATGTAGTATTTTGTATGTATCTTCTTTCACTTTGTATGTTTTTGAGATTCATCTATACTGTAACATGTATTATATTTCATTCATTTTTAGTGTTAAATAATATTCTCTTGTATGCTAGCTGTAGCAAATATTCTTTCTCCATTCTCAAGTTGATAGATATTAGGGTTTATTCCACTTTTTTTGATATATAATAAATAATGCTACTCTGAAAAAAAAAAAAAAGAATCAGGCTAAAAAGCTGGAACCTAAGGTAAAATGTCTAAAACCTTTCTAAGACCACATCACTAAGTATTGCATTATGACAAATCCATGGGTTTCTGTACTATGCTAAACCCATGGTAACCCTAATGTATATCAGAACAACATCATGATCTCAACCCAAACCATAAGTTCCAGAACTCCCAGACCCCTATTAACAGATGTTTTATTGTGTCCCCAATGTCACTGAGCTGGTGCTATGAGTGGCTATGGCCAGGATAGAGCTTGGTAAAAGAATTTAGAGAAGGGCAGCTTTGTTTTCACCAGGTATAATACGTCAACTTCTTTGAAACAAGAAGATGCACAGAAAATTAGAGCCCTAGAAGAAGCACAGTTATGCAACAGACCCGAGATAAAATACATTCAGATCAGAAGAATGATGGGTAGGAAGTCAGGGAAATGGGTGGAGATCTATGTAGATTAAGATGCTGTTTGTCTTTCATAGTTAAAATCCAGGTCTAGAAAAAGCTCATAAAGACAATGAAAGTACAACATTACCACTAGCCCTGAGCACCAGGGCTTTGAAGCATTGATGAGACTGTATGGAATCTGCATCCACCGCCCATCCGGACTCCTGGAACCCTGGGGCATTGGATGGAGCCTGCACCCTTCTTCCTAGGCTTCCCCCAATAGTGTTGCCTGCTGGGTTTGCCATTCTCCTTGTTCCCTTCTCATCTCTCCTAGGAGGTGGTATGGTCCAGCCCTCTCATACCAGATAAGGACATCATGTTTTTCCTGATCTAGAAGAGCAAAGCAGTCTGCAGTCCCTGGGGTTTGGGAGGGCCAGAGAGGGGAAGTTCTAATGTTTGTAAGCAGCCCCAGGGCTCCAGATCCAGATATCCTCCACCACCTCCTCATCTTTGTCCTGTCCTGTCACACAGCCTCTTGACTGCTTTGTTCATTGCCCTGAGACTTGCAGCAAGCCAAGAACAATGCATCTCATCTCCCTGGAATTGACACCACAATATGGGGGTTGGTTGAGGAAGAAAACTACAGGGTGCTGCTTACCAGGTCTCTCTCCAACTCTCTTAAGTCCTTTCCTGCTTACCATTGGCATCTGCCCTAGTATACAAACACTGCCTCCAACCTACAAGATGGGCTGAACACCACCCCAGCCTCTCTTGGCAGCCCAGCATAGGAAAATTCTATTTAAGCTGATCTGAGTGGCCTTGAGGCCCAAGGGAAGTGTCTTAAGTGTGAGCAAGAGCAGTAAGAACTTGCGGTGTTTGTAGCAGCTGATGAGTCAATACTTTCTGAAGGGTTCTTGCAGGGACACATGCAGGGACTCCAGAGCTCAGGGCAAAGTTTTTGTGCTTGGGCTCCCCATTTCAAGCTAAGCCTTTCCACACTGTGGCAAAATTGCCTCAAGTCACACTCTCTCCTAGCCCAAGAGTCACCTTTGGTTTTTGGTTTCCAAATACTCCTATGGGGCCATTTTAAATTTTATTAAGAATATAAAACTAAAATGAAATAAAAGTATGTCCATTTCCTTGGGGAGGCCTGAAAGGAAAACAGGAGATAGATACAATATTCCATTCCATTCACAGTCCTATTAGCAAATGCATATCATGCAATTTCTTTCTGAACCCCTTTCCTGAAACAACAGTTTTTTGCTGGCCATAGGCCAGCTCAACCATGAAGTCCAGTTTCCTCTGTGTTGCTATATTCCATTGGCTCAATGGCAAAGCAATAGGTGTAAAACTGACTATCTTATAATTGTATCTCATGTCCCACTTCTGATTTCTCCTAGCTGGGTAAAGACCATAGCCATTGTCTAGGCCAGTGGGTTTAAAAATATTAACACCATCTTCATTTGATATTATATTTATTAGCTTGTTTTAGTAAATCTGTATTTACAAGTGCTCTGACTCTCGTTTTCCCTAAAGGCAACTCCTTATATAAAAATTATTTAAGATTTTCATCTTAAATTCTTCCTGTATAGGTTTTCAGAAACCCATTTCTCATGATTAGGAAAGTGATACTGTAGGGTTAGAAATGTGTAATTAGATCAAAAGGATGTAAAACAACAACAAAAACTGCCCAAATAGCCTTGAGCACAAAAGAGAAACACAAATGCAACATTTGCCACGCCAGCTTCTGCTAAAAAAACATTTTGAAAAGGGACATAATCAGTTAAATTTAAAAGTATTTGTAAATTATATGTACATAAGTATTGATAACATTTTTATTTATAATAGTCCAAAACTAGAAATGACTAAAATATCCATAAACAAGTAAATGAATAAACAAACTATGTTATGGTTATACAATAGAATACTACTTAACAATGAAATATTGATACATACATTATTTTGCGTCTCTAATTGTGCTGAATGAAAGACTCTCTAGACAAGAAGAATCCATACTTTATGATTCTATTTATAGAAAATTCTAAAAAAAATCCAACTAATTTATAGTGACAGAAAATAGTTCAGTGGTTTCCTAGGGATGGTATGAAAGGATAGATGTAATGCACAAGGACAAGAATAAACTTTTGTGGGTGATATGTTCATTATCTAGATTATTGCAATGATTTCATGAGTGTATACATTTGTCAAAATTTACCAAATTATGCTTTAAATATGTACAGTTTATTGTACATTAATTATAATTTCATTAGCAGTGAAAAGTAATAATATTTAGAGCAAAATAATTAATTGTAGCAGATGCTGTTGGGCTAACTCAATATCCATTTCAACTCTATTTCTGTCACCATTACAGAAGTTATAAAAGCTAAATGCTTACTTTCCCATACTTGCAACTAGAAGTTGGAAAGTTTAAAATCTTTCTAAATTCATAGAAACCCTTTTCCTTTCCAAATACAATCTTATAGTGATGCACATTGTATAAATCATATAAAAGCGGGGCTGCAGTTGTGTGATGGGGGTGCTTGTCTGGATACTGGAACCTCTGCCTAATTTCTTTTCTCATTTACTTTCTTCTCATACATTCTTTTCCTCTGTTGTAGTCCCTGAGGGGTTCTGAATAATCTCTAGTTTTATACACATCTCTTTTTCCCCCAGTTTACCTTCTATCTCACTACCTGTCCTAAAAGATGATAGAGTCCAGTCCCCTCATTTGATAGGTGGGGAAATCGATCCACAAAGAGATAAAGGGACCTGCACATGGTTTCACAAGACAAAAGCAGAAGTTGGTGGACAAGTGTTTTGGAAGTCCGAGGCAAGATCTCCCTGTTGGGCCTGTGGATGGTGTTTCTGAAAGGCTTTTATTTTGATGGGATTTTTCTCTTTAGTTTCTTGAATCACTAATGAATTCCTGCTACACTAGTCCTAAGCACAACTACTTATCTGCCTGCCCTCTGCTCAGTCCTATTTCTCTTTGGTGATGGTGTTCCAGGCTTGTAAACCTTCCCCCTCCCTTCTGGTAGTGAAGTTGTGACAAAAACACAAAATTGGAAACAAAAGCTCTGGGTGAAACACTAGCAGTCAGGAAACTACCCAGGAAACAAGCACCTCAGTACAAGTACCACTGAAAGTAAAGAAGACATTGAGCTTCCAAAGGAGCCTGGGAACCAAATAGCATAAATAATCTTGATTCCCAATCTTTCTCTGGATGCCTGGAATGGGCTCCACCCAAACTCAGTGGGGCAGCTCCGGACCCTCTTCAAAGATACTGGGTCAATAGAGGTGGAGTTTCCGCCACTATGGGAAAGAGGAGACAGGAAGAGGGAATTCACTGGGAGGGCCACCTATGAAAGGAGCTGGCCTGGCCTGGGCTGAAGGGCTCAGGAAGAGACACTTTACTGAGGGTAGGAGAAAATGAAGTTCACTGAAAGGGACAAGGTTAGATTTAGATAAACCAAGGGCTTGGAACAAAGCATCCTGGCCTCTCCAGATGGGGCTGGAGATGGTATTAAGGCTGAATCTCACTGGGGAAGAGTTAGAAGTTATTGTTCCAAATCTTTAGGGTGGTTTCCAACAACATAAAGCTATGAGCTAGAATGCTTTTCAACCTTACAATTTAATTTGGTAATACCAGAGCCACAGATCTTCTGTTACATATATCTGTATCTGTCGTTTAGTGGCAGACCCGTTACAGGCCAAGGAGCAAGGTAAAAATTGTAACTCCAAAGAGAGCCTTCTTGCAAATATAGGCCACCATGTGTGTTGCCTATCACTGCATTTGAAGGAACCATCAAACAGTTGGAAACAATATGCAGGAAGAGATTCTCTCTCTCTCTCTCTCTCTCTCTCTCTCTCTCTCTCTCTCTCTCTCTTTCTCTCTCTCTCTCTCTCTCTCTCTCTCTCTCTCTCTCTCTCTCTCTCACACACACACACACACACACACACACACACACACTTCTTTTCCAACATGTTGCTGTGCTTTAGGAGAACTTAAAAGCACAATTTGAATAAGAAAAGAAGAAACATAGAAAAACTGGTACTCACAAAAAATAAGAACTGAGGCCCAGAAAGAGAAAGTCACCGAGCATAGAGAGTGTCGGGACTAAGGAGAGTGTAGGAACTTGTCCAAGGTGTAAAGGTTCATCAGTGGCAAACCTGGAGCTGGATTTTCCTACCTTCCAATCCAAAATGAAGATCAAGATGAAATGAGTGCTTCTTAGACAATACTATAGCTAAAGAAAGATCTTCATATGAAACCTGGCCATTTGTGACATGGATGGACCTTGAGGGCATTATGCTAACTAAAATAAGTCAGATAGAAAAATATAAATAGGTATGATCTCACCCATATGTGGAATCTAAAAAACAGAAACAAATAAATATACAGAATGGAATTCATGGATATAGAGAACAGATCTGTGGTTGCCTGTGGCATGGAGTGAGATGGGGGCAAAATGGGTGATGGGGTTCAAAAAGTAAAAAGTTCTAATTATAAAATAAATAAGTCATGGAGATGTAATGTACAGCATAGTGACCATAGTTAATAATATCATATTGCATATTTGAAAGTAGCTAGGAGAGTGGATCTTGAAAGTTTTCATCGCAAGAAAAATATTTTGTAACTATGTATGCTAATGGATGGTAACTGGACTTACTTTGGTGATCATTTTGCAAAATATAAATATTAGAGGCCCAGTGCACAAAATTTGTGCATGGGTAGGGTCCCTAGCAGTTGCCGGCTGCTGGCCAGGACCTCCCTTCCCCTGGCTGCCAGCTGGGGCCTCCCTTCACGCCCGCCTTGGCCTGGCGCCACCCGTTCACCTGCTCCACCATCCCGCCACAGTCCTGCTCTCAGCGGGGCCCATCAGGGCCAGGAGCACCTCCACTGCCGCCCACTGCCAGTGCCTTGTCGCTGACACCTGCCATGTTCCACGCTGCCCCCTGGTGGTTAGCGCACATCTAACTCCTGGTCAGTCGAACTCCCACCCATAGGGACAATTTGCATATTAGCATTTTATTATATAGGATTGAATCATTACATTGTATACCTAAAACTGATATAATGTTATGTCAATTATATCTCAATTTAACAAAAAAAAGAAAGTTCTTCCTACATAAGAAGGAATATAAGACACTAAGGTGGAACACTGTGGAAAACAAAACAAAACACACACACACACACACACCAAACTTACTCATTTGAGATACTGATTTGGATTAAAACAAGACAATAAATTTGGGTAATTCACAAAGTATCTTTAAATCCTAGGGATTATTCTCCAATGTTTAGAAATTGGCTCTTTTCTAAGGGTATCCCATGGCTTCTCATTGCATAGGTTCCTGGGTATAGGTCCAGATTCAAGGCTTATTAATTTGATTTCTTATTGTTCAATAATTTTGTTAGTGTGGGGCCTCAAAAAATCAGACAATAAAATGGAATTAATATATAAGGATTTATTAAGGGAAATGAAACCAAATGGGAAGGGAGCCTGGGAAAGCTAGGAGTTCCATGAGACTGCAATGTACGCCTGACCCTGAACAAAAGAGAGAGGGAGTGAGGGTTGGGTGTGAGTGTCCTACTCTGCCCTACACTCTAAGAAAGGTTTAGCAGGTCCATCAGGAATTCATGAAGCCAAAGTCAGTTGGCAGAGGAGTTCTGTGTCTCCTAGGAATGAGCTTACCTTAATATCTCTGCTGCGTAGCATGTGCCTCAAATTCTGGGATGGATTTCAGAGTGCAGCAGCCAAGGCCCATGGTCACTTATGCTTCTTGGAGTTGGAAGTCTAAAAGGCAACTCTCTTGGGTGCACAGAACTCTAATTTCAGCCTTTACTGTACCCATTCTTTACCCAGCTGCAGCTGATTTCACCATACCCACAGGCCCAGATGGGGCCTTGAGTCTGTAGAGAGGAAGAACAGAAGAAAACAAGGACTAGAGGGTCTCTGCCTGAAGCACTAAAATCAGACCCACTGTGAGCCATAGTTCTTTCTTCCTATGGCCCTGCCCTCTGTCATGGGCTAACATGTTCATACCACTCATGATAGTTGTAAATCAAAACCATCCAATTCCAGTAGCCCTTCCAGGTGCCCTGAATGTACAGATCCTTTCTTGCTACAGACACCCCTATCCTTCCTTTCTCTATCCTCCTAATCATACAGGTCTGGAAAAAACAGAGTTAAACAGAAAATGGCTAAGAAGGTGAGATGAGAGAGTGTCACATGCACCTATTTTCTTCCAACAGAGGGTGTGACTATTGGGACCAGGAAAGGGAAAGGTTAGGAAACTAATGTTTTGTTTAGCAACCTCCCCCCCCCCCCATATACATATATCTAACCTGAGTTACTCCATACATCTGGCTAATAGGTATTACTGTATCTGCCTGATGGATGAGAAAACTGAGGATACATGTGAGCCACTTGTTTACAGTCACAGATCTCTAAGTGGCAGAGCCCCTAAACTCACAATAAACCAGAATCCTAGTGGGGGGATTTAAATTTCAGTGAATTTTTCTTCTTACAGAAACCCAGGGACTGGCAGGGGCACAGCCCTCTCTGAAAACTATTTCCACTGGAGATCACCACTAGTCTTCATTTCTGTCTGTTGACTGCCATGCCTTCAACTCTGTTCCATCCCCTGAAGAGCCACTGCCTCAGTGTCACTTTTCCAGGATATCTCTCAGCTTTTGGACTTGACAGGAGGCAGGGAAAACCCTGGATTAAGGTCAGGGCTGTTACAGGTAGAGGCCAGAGAAGAGGTCTCTAACTGGCTTGAGGAGATCCAGTGATTTCTCTGGTGAGGCAGGGGTTGGAGCCAATCTTGGCTTTTAGGTACCCCAGTCCACCTACTACCTACTATAATGAACAGAATATACTATTCTTCCACAATACTGGCCCAAAGGGATTTCTTTATTACTCTAGCTTTGATTTTACATTTTAAAAGCTCACATAATGCCAGCTTACAAGATTTAACAAGCACATTCTTGGGCACTGAGTCATAGGTGGAAGCAGGTAGAGGAGGGAGCAGAAATCTGAAAAAGGGAAAGTATCAAAATATTACAACATAGCAAAGTGCCTATGTTGCCAAACAATTATTGATAATCCCTTCCAGCCTAATTATTTGAAGATAGGTATATGTAGTATATTGAAAAGGATGTTTTATTTATTTAGTATTACTATTATTAGTTTTATTAGTGGAATATTTTGATAAATCGTACTTTTCTGAAAAAAAAAAAAAAAAAGGAAGACCACTTGGTGGTGTGGGAAAAGATACACACCTCTACTTTCTCATCTCTGGGCAAGTCAAACTTACACATAACTATTGGCCTAGAGCCAGTAAGACAGCAGGAAAATTGCTGAACAGGTATCAGGGGTCCCAGTGCCTAGTGTTAACTCTCCCTAAATATCTGGTGCTTAGGAAGCAGGCTCTATGTGTGAGAACTGCAAACAGATGAGGTGGGTCCTGAAGGTTGTTTCTAGATAGCATGGGTCCCTTGGAGAGAGCTAGAGAAGAGACATGCCTTGTGTGGTGGGCCTCCAAGAAGTCAGAAACTTGGGCAAATTGTGGGTTTCCCACTGGAAGCAGGCTGTCTTTTCAGAGGCCTTTGTGATAGGTAAAAAATGAGTAAGGCTGGAGATAAAATACTTCTAGGATGAGGAGAATGATGATGACAAGAGGGTCGATGGGGCTTGGGGTAGCATCAGTGACACTGAAACTCAGACTCCCAGACTCCTAGAACCTCTACATACTAGGGTACAGAGACTAACTGATGTGCAGGATGGCCCAGAGTCAATGAGCAGTGGTTGGGAAGTTTGCTTTGGTGGAAGTCTATTCTTCAGGTCTCACAGACATGAGGCTTATTTTCTTTAGAGCATTGTTTTTCAGCTTGAGTGCATATTAGAATCACTTAGGTAGCTTTTAAAAATATATCCCCACACCCTCTCCCCAAGAGATGCCGACTCAACTGATCTGGGTAGGAACAGTACATCAGAATATTTTAAAGCTCCCCAGTGGATTTTTTTTTTTACATTTTTATTGATTTCAGAGAGGAAGGGAGAGGGATAGAGACAGAAACATCAATGATGAGAGAGAACCATTGATTGGCTGCCACCTGCACGCCCCCCACTGGGGATCGAGCCTGCAACCCAGGCATGTGCCCTTGACCAGAATCGAACCTGGGACCTTTCAGTCCTCAGGCCGATGCTCTAGCCACTGAGACAAACCAGCTAGGGCTCCCCGGTGGATTTTGATGGGCTGTTGGAGTTGAGAACCACTACTCTGAAGAAAGCCTATATTCTCTCTTTTTTTAAAAAAAATACTTTTATATGTTTCTATTGATTTCAGAGAGAAGAAGGGAGAAGGAGAGAGATAGAAACATCAAAGATGAGAGAGAATCATTCATCAGCTGCCTCCTGCATGACACCCACTGGGGATCCAGCCCACAACCTGGACATGTGCCCTGACCTAGAATCGAACCGTAACCTCCTGATTCATGGATCAATGCTCAACCACTGAACAACACCAGCCGGGTGGAAGCCCATATTCTCAGTGTGAAGGTAGCTTAGGTGTTAGGTCAAGTGATTGGGAGTTGGAGAAATAGGAAATAGTGAGAGATGGATGCTGGGAAAGTGCACACTGGTCTATGTGAGCCAGGCGACCTAAGTCAGGGCCCTGTTTCTGACACTGCTTTACTGTGTTACGTTGGTCAAATCCCCATCTCTCTCTGAGCCCCCTTATTTCCACCAGTACAACAAAGGAGTTAGACTTCATGACCTATAAGTTCCTTCTGACTTCTTTAAAGTTCTAAGAATTTACCAGGCAAGAGAAGGGAGGGGAGGTGGAAGATTGCTGCTGCTGCTGCTGCTGCTGCTGCTGCTGCTGCTGCTGCTGCTGCAGCATGGGCAAGGCTTGGCCTGAAAGCCATGCAAAAGAGTATTGTTAATCCAGCCCATTGGGAAGGCTGGTCCCAGGGAGCTGCCTACCAAGATAGAGCCCAAAGTGGAAGTCACGGAAACTGTCCTTAGATCTTTCTCAATTGTGAGCCCACTAGTCAGGGGTAGTGACCAAGGGCAGGCTCCCATTGGTGGTATCATACACATGTTTATTAATATAATTATTCTTAGTAGTACTACTAGTAGTATTAGTGATAATTATCTTAATTTGGCATCTAGCTTTTCCATCTTATAATAATGACAGCTCAAATGTGTCTGCAACAGTATTAAAAGGAGCAGTAACCACTTCAACTGAATTGTCATCTTCATTCCTATTATTTCCCCACTGGAAAGCCAAAGACTCAGGAATATGAGGTAGAAGTGTACATGATAACTCATATTTTAAGTCACTGTTTTACAAGCTCAAGCCTGGCCAAGATTCTCAGCCCACACACTGGACTTCACCAATAGCTTGCTGCCTTAGTTGGGAAGGGTGCAAAATTCTTCTCCCACCTCCAAATCAACTCCTAATCTCCCTTCCCTACACCTGCTTTCCAAACCAGTGCCTTCATATGTCCTGGAAGGTTATTCATTCCTTGCCTCTCCCCCACAGCCTACTCATGAACTACAGAACACAACCCACTAAATAACAATTTTACCAGCCACAACCACAACTCACACATAAGTCAATTACTTAGACTGGAAGTTCCTTGGGAAAGAGACCTTGGTTATTTTTTTTAAACTCCTTACCTGAGGATATATTTTCATTGACTTTTTTATAGAGATGAAGGGAGAGGGACAGAGAAACATTGATGTGAGAGAGAAACACTAATCGGTTGCCTCCCGTACACACCTGGACCAAGGATCAAAACCGCAACCTACGTATGTGCACTGACTGGGAATCGAACCTGCAACATTTTGGTGTATGAAATGATACTCCAACCAACTGAGCCACCAATCCAGGGTAACCTTGGTTCTTCTTTTTTCCTTAGTCTCCTACAGCTTACCATGGGAATGAGAAGACATTGCATACCTTTCACAAGAGGCCAGATGGCTTATCTGATGAAGTTGCAGAGCTAACTAATCCAGGATTGTAAGAGCTCAATGCCATAACCAAACATTCATGGATTTTGTGAGTAGGTATTTTGGAATACAGTTCCAAAGTCTTGGCTTGCCATTGCAGGATCTTCTCTACCCTCTCCCATACAGTTCACTCCTATTCCTGCTACAGCTACTCTTGCTTGCTTCCCACATGGCTGCCATGCCCTGTTATCTTTTCTTTAGGTTTATTATCCCCTTGACCCAGGTGCTCATACCAGAAATATAATGTAGGAGAAGCAATACCCCACCTCTTTTATTACCACCACCACACTTGGGCCTCCTCTACTTGGAATGGCCCAACAGACTCTTATCAAGGCCAATCTTATCCTACCCATTCCTCACTGCTTACTCATCACCATCAGTAAGCCTTTCCTATTCCTCCAGCCAGAATAACCTTTAATACCCAGGGGCTTGCCCCCACCATGGCCCTTAGTATTTTATACTCTCTCTCTCTTTTCTTTAATATATATTTTATTGATTTTTTTTTACAGAGAGGAAGGGAGAGGGATAGAGAGCTAGAAACATCGATGAAAGAGAAACATCCATCAGCTGCCTCCTGCACAACCCCTACTGAGGATGTGCCCACAACCAAGGTACATGCCCTTCACCGGAATCGAACCCGGGACCCTTCACTCCGCAGGCCGACGCTCTATCCACTGAGCCACACAGGTTAGGGCTATACTCTCTTTTTTAAATTTAAATCTTTATTGTTTAAAGTATTACATAAGTCTCCTTTTTTCCCCATTGACCTCTACTCTCTTTATAGTTAATCCCTCCATTAATCCTAAAACAGCTCACTTGTTGTATGACCTTCAACAAGTCATTTAACTTCTCAAGCTTTACTCATTTGTAAAATAGGGATGACAGTCCCCACTTTAACCTCCTCCCAGATCAAATGAAATAAAATATGTAAAAGCATGTAGTGTATAATCCTAATGGTAGTTAATATTTATTGAGTGGTTATATGTGCTAGGCACAGTTCTAAGCATTTCATATACATCAATTCACTTAAATCACCAGGTGACCTTATACAATGCATACAGTTATTATCCTGATTTTGAAGAAACTGAGACACACAGAGAGATTGTGTAATTTGCACAAGGACACAAAACTAGTAAATTGTAGAACTGGTTTTGAACCCAGACAGTCATACAACCCACTTGTATGACTCAGTCAAACACTTCCAATGCAGGCAATAAAATATTAATTTATACATATATATCTTTATGCAATATTAAGTATGAAGCAATATACAGGAAATGCAATAAAAATTTAGAAATTCAGAAGATATATCATTGTGATTTAAAGCTGTTGAATAAAGTTTCATGGAAAATGAAGTTACTTAAGTTGGGTTGTGAAAGACGGATTAGAGCAAGGAAGGTATCATAAAATGAGGGCTTAGTGTAGTCAAAAGCTTGGAGGCAGAGTATGCCTGGGATATAGGGAGGAAAATGATGAGGATGCCAGATCGGCTGGAGTGAGGGAATCATGAGAATCAGATAGAGAAAAGATGGATGAGCAGTAAAAGGAATGATCTGAAAAAATATATATATGATCTACTGACCAAGAGCTATGTGGGATGCAGTTCTCTCCAAGCCAATTAAATAAGATTTAAACATGCATGAAAATGGTCATGAATGGGATGTGTAAGTGGATTGGGAAAAAAGAGTGAGTCAAGGTGAAAAGTAAATTGTAACAAAAATGAATGACAGCTACAATACTTGGATTAAAAAGCAAACTGCACAACTATAGAATAAGGGAGCAATGGTTTAACAGAGACATGTGTGAGAGAGACCTAGGGGTTTTAAAACCAATAAGTTCAATAGGCATCAAAGTTGTGATGTGCTACTTTATTGGAAATGTCAGTAATTTAGTTCAAATTGTGCTCTGACAGTAGACAGGGACTTTGAATTTCTTCCTTGAAATGGAGGCCCTCCTTTGGCCTTTCCCAATTGTGGGATCCTTCAACCCCCTTACTAATGATAACACATCCTTTCTCTCTCTGACAAAGTCTGACATATTTCAATCCAGGCTCATCCCTTCCTACTTATAACATCAGGGAGGCTCAAGTATACAAAAGGTGTTTGATCAGTGTGGCACATTTAATTGTCACATTTTTCTATGAGACATTTGTCCCATGACAGGTTGGGGGACCCCCTGGAGGATGACATTTCAATACAAATAGATACATCAATATGAGAAAATTCCCTCCTTATACATATCTGCACACTTCCTTTATAGCCTCTCATTGAGCTACTAGGCCCTAAGGATTCAAAGAGTTCTCCCTGCTTCATAGCTCACTATCTATAACTAACCACCAACTTCCCATGTCACTTTATAACCAAGTTTACCAAGGTCTAGCCATGTCATATGGTCATTTGTTCCTTGCCTGGATTAAATAATTAGAAGTAACTCAGGGTGCCATTGGAAAAGTACACTGCATGTCTGGATAATCTAACAGAGTCAGAGAATGAAGATAGAACTGAAACAGAGATTATCTAGCTTAGATCTGATATTTGACCAGGGAGTCTGACTGTATGTATGAGGGAATGTGGGAGACATAGGTGACCAGCTTTCAATTTGTATATTATACTTCTTAGGCTGCAAACATTCTTTGTGTGATAAATATGCTTTGCCTTTCATCAAACAGCAGTCTCTACTTACCTTCTGAAATTCACCATATACCCACATAGTCACTGCCTAACCCCAACTCCAGCCTGACTCATCACACTCAAAGAACACATACAAAACAAACGACCTTTCTACTTTTTACATATTTGGAACCAGAGAATCATAGAAATTTAAGGATTGAAAGGTCCTTGAAGATTATCCTTAATAAAAAGAGTCTTTAAAGTTCATGTGCTTCACTCACAGAACTCTATGGAAACCAAATCCAGAGGGACAAGAAATGAAAGATTAATTAAGGGAGATCCTACCTTTTCTGGTTTTCTGCCTGGTTTCCTTTAATCGAGGCAAGTAGGCCTGCATATATTTTTATGACTAGATGAGACTTTCAAAATCAAGACCTATGCACTTGCAAAAGGGAACAAGGATTTTGTTCTGCTATGACTGAGACTCCCCTATCTCCAGGAGCCTGCCCACCTCAACCACCACTAGAGCCCAAGGCACACTATTTACACATCATACTTCTCATGGACCATCAAAAGCAGGATAGAGGGTCAAGGAGTAGAGAACCTTGAATGTTGTGCCTTTAAGTCATGGAAGTAAGACCCAACCAGCAATCCCCATTGTCAGAATGGGGGGCAGAGGTTTTTCTGAAATTGGCTTAGTGCAAAATTATAGTTCTTTTGTTCCTATCAACATAAACCACATACTATCTAATTACTAAATGGAGGTTTCTTTTACTTTTTTGGGGTGGAGGTACTTGGTACAGGAATTTAGATCAGAGTCATAGACTGCCAGAAATGGAAGACCCGTAAACGACCATTAAGTTCAGCATCCAACTCTACAGGGAGAAAGGGATATGCCCAAGGTTAAAAAATGCGTTAGTGGCTTATCCAGGTCTCCTGACTCAGCTAGCACTATTTCCTTTGGCTTTTATAATCTGTTTAGTATTCATTTGTTCGGCAATTATTCAATCAACAAATATTTATTGAGTATCTATTATGTGCCAGCCAAGCCTTATACTAGGCATACAATGGGGAAGTTGATAATTTCTCAATAGGAAGGTCATAAGGAAAACAATTTGGTTGGAAAGAGGTGACTAAAGAACTATCTTAATGTTTGTTTGCATAGCAAACACATGAGCTTTGGTTAGATTATCAGTTTATTAATCATGGCTTTGGGGGATGCTAAAGTTTTCCAAGC
This sequence comes from Eptesicus fuscus, assembly GCF_027574615.1. Taxonomy (NCBI): domain Eukaryota; kingdom Metazoa; phylum Chordata; class Mammalia; order Chiroptera; family Vespertilionidae; genus Eptesicus; species Eptesicus fuscus. Next base: position 46,006,277 of record NC_072473.1, read on the forward strand.
TAGTTGTTGCTGTCTAAAAGAAGTTGTTACTGATGAAAGAAGAATGGTGGACCTTCTTGGTAGACCACAGGGCCCTGTTCCAAGATAAAGATCATCCCATTAACCACAGGGGATTATGACAGGGGTGGAGAGGAGGAGAGTGTGGTTGTTTGGAGGAGAAGGCTTAGGCAGAGGAGAAATCCCCAGAGCAAAACTGCCAAACAGAAGAGTTACCCACAACAGGATGAATCAAGGCCATTCCAGTCAGGGAAACCACAGGCTGCTAGCACTGAGCCAGTGCCAGCAGGTGACCTAGTTAGAGGGGCATGTAACTGAGAAAGTCAATGTGCTAAAAAGCCCCACAATATTGAAGAGCAGGCAAGAGAGAACTGGAAAAGGTAACATGAAAAGCAGAGTCATCTATATCTTCAGGCACCCATATCCAGTGGGAAAAGCAGTTTTCTGTTAAACTAGCTTCCTTCAAGAAGCCGAAATATCCAGGGTACAGTGGAACCAGGCTACACTGAGATATTGCCTAAATGAATCCTACTAAAGCCAACATGGTAGGACATGAACATATTATGCAAACTGCTTTGAAGGTCATATCTTGAGCCTGTGATAATAACACATCTCTTTCAAGAGTAAACTCAAGATGTGAGATGAATAGGGCATCACGAGGTCAGGAAATGGGCATCACCCATTAGGTATCCCTCCCTGATTCTACAGCTTGGCTTTTGAATTAGCAGCATTAAATCAGAACTGAAAGGTTCTGAGTCCAACCTCCTCATGTGTGGGTATGGAAACTGGGGGTTATAGGGGGTAAAGGCCTATTCTATAGTCACATAGCAAGTGAACAAATGATAGTCACTGCTTCTTCCTCCAAACTCTCTTATCAGCTGGGCACTGAGCTCATCTCAATGCACAAAATTGCAAACTATAGGTCAGCCCTGTCTTGCCTACCATTGGCCATGTTTTCATTCTACTTCCTACATTGGCCCTGAAGAATAGCAGGCCAAAGCCATGGGCAGACCTACAGAATTAGGCAGGGTGAAACACAGTACTGTGAGAGTGATAAGCCCAGCTTAGGATGTGGACATGATGAAACAACTCCCAGGAGTTGTTTCAATGTTGGGTAATTGATGTTGAGGCATTTTTTAAAGCATGTCTTTATCCTTGCACTTAAGGCTGCCACTGGCGATACTATAATGGGAATGAGGCCAAAATTCCCAGAGATAGACAAATAGACACTCAGCCTCAGCTCAGGCTTCAGGTAACCTGCTGCCACTAGATGTTCTGGCTCCCTCAGCACAAGAACTGGGCTTCAAGCTCCCACACAGCTCTGGACAGAAATCTGGCAGCACACACACTTGAAACTTTGCAGTCTGCCCTGCATTTTGAAGGAAGGGGACACTGTGGCTCCTGCCCCAAGCCTTTATCCCTGAAAAATGGAGGTACAGAAACGAAGAACATGAACTTGCTCAGCATGTTGGGAACCCGGCTTCAAGGATCAAGCTCAAGAACTTGGAAAACTCAGAGATGTATCTAACATGTTCCCACCATCAAAGTACTCACAGTTCTGGAGACATGAAAAGATACAAAATGGCCAAATGAGGGAGAGTAATGTGGCTGTTCTATGCAAAAAAGGGATGATAACTGAAACAGAAGGGCTTTGCTCTTATTTTCCTGTATGGCCACATTGATGAAGGCCACTGCCCCTCTAAGCCTCAGTTTTCTCATCTAAAAAGAATAAAAGGATTCAACTAAGTAGTTCCCAAACCTAGCCTATTATCAGAATCACTGGATGAAATAAATTAAAATACAGATTTTGGGGCCTCACCTCAGACATTCTGATTTAGTAGGTTTATCATGGTCTGGGCCCAGAGAAACTGCATTTTTAACATACTCCCTAGATGATTTTGATGGTCAGCCAGGGTCAGGAACCACTGGACTAGATGACCGCTGACGACCTTCTAGCCCCATCCTTATATGAATCTAAGTCAAATATAGACCAAGTACTTTATTATCATGACTAGAGGCCTGGTGCGTGAAATTCGTGCATGGGGGTGGTGCGTATCCCTCAGCCCAGCCTGCACCCTCTCCAATCTGGGACTCCTTGAGGGATGTCTGACCTCATGTTTAGGGCCTAAATGGGCGGTCGGACATCCCTCTCACAATCCAGGACTGGTGGCTCCAAACGGCTCACCTGGCTCTGCCTGATTGCCCCTAACTGCTTCTGCCTGTCAGCCTGATCACCCCCTAACCACTCACTTGCCAGCCTGATCGATGCCTAACTGTTCCCCAGCTGGGCCGATTGGCCCTAACTGCCGTCCCCTGCCATCCTGGTCACTCCCCTGCCAGTCTGGTCGCCCCTACCTGTCCTCCGCTGCAGGCCTGGTCGCCCCCCTGCTGGCCCGGTCAACCCTAACTGCCCTCCCCTGCTGGCTTGGTCACCCCTAACTGCCCTCCCTTGCCATCCTGACCGCCCCTAACTGCCCTCCCCTGATGGCCTGGTCGCCCCCAACTGCCCTCCCCTGCAGGCCTGGTCCCCCCAACTGCCCTCCCCTGCAGGCCTGGTCCCCCCAACTTCCCTTCCCTGCAGGCTTGGTCCCTCCCAACTGCCCTCCCCTGCAGGCCCGGTCCCCCCTAACTGCCCTCCCCTGCAGGCCTGGTCCCTCCTAACTGCCCTTGCCTGCTGGCCTTGTCTCCCCCAACTGCCCTCCTCTGCTGGCCTGGTCACCCCTAACTGCACTCCCCTGAAGGCCTGGGTCCCCCCAACTGTCCTCCACTGCAGGCCTGGTCTTCCCCACCTCAGCTGCCCCTCACTGCAGGCTTGCCCCCCCCCAACTGCCCTCCTCTGCCAGCCCCGTCACCCCTAACTGCCCTCCCTGCTTGCCTGATCACCCACAACTGCCCTCCCCTGCAGGCTTGGTCCCCCCCCCAACTGCCCTCCTCTGCCAGCCCCGTCACCCCTAACTGCCCTCCCTGCTTGCCTGATCGCCCACAACTGCCCTCCCCTGCAGGCCTGGTCCCCCCCAACTGCCCTCTCCTGCTGGCCTGGTCCCCCCCAACTGCCCTCCTCTGCCAGCCCCGTCACCCCTAACTGCCCTCCCTGCTTGCCTGATCGCCCACAACTGCCCTCCCCTGCAGGCCTGGTCCCTCCCAACTGCCCTCTCCTGCTGGCCTGGTCCCCCCCAACTGCCCTCCTCTGCCAGCCCCGTCACCCCTAACTGCCCTCCCTGCTTGCCTGATCGCCCACAACTGCCCTCCCCTGCAGGCCTGGTCCTACCCAACTGCCCTTCCCTACAGGCCTGGGTCTCCCCCAACTGCCCTCCTCTGCCATCCTGTTCACCCCCAACTGCCCTCCTCTGCTGGCCTGGTCACCCTTAACTGCCCATAACTGCCCTCCCCTGCAGGCCATCTTGTGGCGGCCATCTTGTGTCCACATGGGGGCAGCCATCTTTGACCACATGGGGGGTCATCTTGTGTCTTGGAGTGATGGTCAATTTGCATATTACTATTTTATTAGATAGGATTATCAGTGCCACCATCCAAATAGCTTTTATCATGCAACTGCCTTCACATAACTCAGGTCTGGGTATTTCACATAAGGAGTTCATAGGCCTCTCTTAAAATGCACAAAGATTGAAATTGACCATGTGTTCAGAGCCAAAGGACATACCTATAGTCTCTCAAATATTGGACCTTTTATTTGAATAGGTCAGTATCTTGTTTAGGAAGAGAAGGGCAAAAAGCTATTGAGGGGTGGCAAAGGGAGAGGTATTTAATTACAAGTTAGGCCAAGATTGAGTGGGGAGGAATGCATTCTCGATTGCAAACAGTTAGGTAACTCTGTCATTCTGTCATCCTCATCTTCACCCAGGCCCCAGGCCAAAATCTGAACTTCCAAAAGTAAGATAGACAGAGACCTTCAGCTCTTTGTCATGACCGGAGGCAGAAGGCTTAATCCAATGGCTGTTATCTGCAACAATGATTTAGAATTCTTCAAAGTTGAGAAGTTACTTCTCCTAGATTAATTTTCTTCTGCTGCAATTTACCTCTCCAGTACTCTGGTCTTTGTATGATAGGTAGGCAAGCTTCAGTTACCAATATCTGGATAATTGCAGAATCCACTTGAACCTGGGGTGTAATCTACTTGCTTCATACAAAAGTGTTATTGAGCTGGCAAGATGGGTGCCTGTTTCCGCTGCCAGCTTTTCTCACGAAGAGGAATGAAAGCAGAGAATTGACTTAGGTTGAGTCTGGTGGGGGGGCTAGGCTGCTCAAGGAAGGACAGGGCATATATCCAGGAAATTTATCCTGTATAGCTACAACTGGAGTGCCAATGAGGTAGACCATGCTTTGGAAATTCTAGACTTAGCCAGCAGATGAGAGGGAGTGTGGGTCTACTCTGGAATTCAGAAATTTGTTTGGTGCCAGGGGAAAGAAGAGAGGGGAAAAATTGGCCCCACAACTAAAACCAGAATCCATAGATAAATCAGGGGAATGGGAGAGTCATTTTCCAGGTATATTGGAGCAAAATGCAGCTTGAAGGCTTCCTGTGGGATTTCTTAAGAAGAGGGGTATGGTCAGCAGAAAAAGGAAAACCCAAAACGTTGACTTTGGTTGCTAAGAACGATGATTTGGAAAACAAATCCAAATACATCACACCTTTAAAGCAAAATTATAAATAAGACCTGAGAAGACAGCAGTGGATCCTGGCTTTGGCTAGCATGTCTGGAGTAACAGGTATGAACCACTTTGGTCTTCTTTCCCACAATGCATTAATCTTTCCCCAAACATGCCCATGTTCTCCTACCTTTAGCCCTCATTTCTTTCACTACACATTTATCTGTAGTGCATTGTGTTAGGTGCTGAGATGACTACATGTCTCCTTATAAATCACTGTATTCAATTGTATGTCTGTTCATACAGACGTGAGACATGAGGCTTAGTTCTCTGTTTATATCACTTTGATCCTCTGATTATATCACCTAGCAAAATCTAAAATATTATGAGTCTTCTTTCAGGAACCAAAGCCAAACAGAGAAAGAGATGTAAAGGTACCATACAGTCATTATCTTTTTGGTGCTTTGCCTGATTGCTGTTAGGCTCGCTGCCTGTTTTATTTAACTCTTAGAGACTGATGGTTATCTTAACACACACACACACACACACACACACACACATTAGAACTTGCTACTTACTGTCTATATGCCCTTTACTTTAGTTCTCTTCAGTTTCTTCTACAATAATGGGCCAATATGAACATTCTGAGACAAGCTGCATCTTCTCTCCTACTAGTTTGCATTGGCTTGAGATTGCCATTGCTCCAGTGGGTGAGACAAGAAAGTCTTTCTGTGCAGAAAAGCCCAGCTAAAGTTTGTCCTTGGAAGAAGAAAGAAGACTCTGTGGGAATCTTGTGATTCTCCACCATAGTCATAGAGATTCCAGAAGCAGATGACTACCTAGTCTTCACGGCAAACACCAGAGGGGGAAAGGACATTAGCCAAGCTGGGAAAATTTGAATTACCGTGTATATGGAAAGGCAGGCAGAGAACAGGGAGTATTAACAATAGCAACTCCTCCTATGTGAACAGAACCCCTTTTTTTCTTTTTTTATTGTTTAAAGTATTACAAATAGTAGTACATGTCTCCTTTTTTTTCCATTTGACCTTCTCCCAGCCTCCCCTACCCCCGGCACATCCCCTCACCCACCCCCAGTGCCTTGCAGTTTATTCTGTATTTCCAGTTTATTCTCTTATTTGAGTCTCAAAACAAGCAAAGGAAATGTCCTAGATATTTTTGTATACATTTTTTTTTCATTTAATTTTGAGTCAAACTTCAAAATACAGTCTGGTTTTTTTCTGGCATTTTACAAATGAAAGAACTGAGGTTCTGGGAAGTAAAGTACCTTGCCCAAAGTCACATAGGGAGATAGTGGTGAAATTTGGAGATAGTGGTAGGACTATGTTTTCTGATTCCTTGTGGAGTGCTCCCTCCCCTGTACTAAATAACAAGGGTGTAGCAGTGGGGACCAGCATATGGTACCCAGACAACAAGGTTTAAAGATGGAGGCGGTACAGAAAAGGAAGACTGAGAGCATCAAGATGAAGGAAGGTGAAGGAGAATGGGATGGTATCTGAACCACAGCCCCTCCCCAGATATTGCCTCCACAAACTACTTCTCTTCACCCTGGAATGGAGGCCATCCCACCACATCAGGCCTGGGCCTGCTCTCTTCCTAGAAAACCATTTTGCTCTTTAACCATGCTTAACTCCTCAATTCTATCACTAGGAATTCTTTTTAGTGTTCCAACCTTGCATATAAGCAAAACAGTTTACTGGTCCATATCACCAGTGATTAAGGGGAGGCTGGGGCACTTTGCAATTTTAGTTGGCCTCAAAGTGGGCATTAACCCTTCTTCTTTTGGTCTCACCCTGTTTAATTCCCCAGCTATGTTCTTCCTATTTATAATTATGGACACTCTATATTTTTTTCATCTTTTCTGCCTCTTTTTCCCTCCGAGAACATTAGGCTCTAATGACCCTAGGCTCTCTCTGAAGTAAATGTACTCTATGCCTCACCCCACCCCAGGCTCAGAGATCCTTTGATTAAAACGGAGTTTCAAAAGGAGAGAGAGATTCAACCTCATTTAGGCTCTGTAACTAATTTTTATTAGGCCTACTGCCTAATATTTTTTTTGTTTGTTTCAGGGCATGTGGTCCAGTAACTATTTTCATGGCTGAATTAACTGTGTTTAAAAAAAAAAAACCTGAAAAATGCTGTCAGCTCTTTGAAAACATGTCTATAAATCTTTTGTGCAGAATGGGATTGTAGTGCTATTCACAGAGAGCAACTGGACAAAGATCCATGTTCTTCAGATATGTGTATAGCACATACTGCAGTTTTAATTTTGTTAGCAGCTGTGCTAATCTGCAAACAAGAGGCCCCAGCAAGGGCAAAAGGGACATCATCAGTATGAAGTGGGGGAATTTATAAGCAGGGCCTTTCTCAGATCCTTAGAAAACTGAATAGTCTAGGCAGAAGCTGGATGGTATGATATACTTACCTGTGCATCTATGGGGCTATACAAATATGTACACATTCATGCACATACATAGGTAGATACATACACACCTGCTTCTGTAAGAAGAAAAGAAAGAGGCTATCCATGCAGATAAATGTATATGTGTATGCATATCGTTGTGTGCTTTTAGTTGTCTATGACATGAATTCAGGGTTAAGATGAGATTATTTATATACTTTTATAAACACAAGTGTTTGCATATATGCCATTTGTGAAGCCTCAACCCAGCTATACATGAACGAGCACTTGTGGAAATCTACTGGTAAACTTATAGACGTACCTCACAGCCATGATAATAATTCACACGTAAGGCTCAAAGCAGTTTTCAAAGGATTGTTACATCCATCCTCTCATTTGAACCTCATCAAAAGACTGGGAGATAGAGATTATTACTCCCTGCCACCATTTTACAAATAGGGAAAGTGAGGCTCAGAGAGGCTAAATGACTTCACGAAGGTTGCAGATTAGGTAAATGGCAAAGCCAGGACCTTAAGGCTAGTCTATCTAATGTCAGATCCTGTGCCTTACTCGATACCACAGAGCACAGGGAGAAATGAGACAAAGCAGATTTGAACTTTGGGGTCTTCTTTATGACCCCACATTCCAAGATCATCTTCTCTGTTAGTACTGAAACAAATTCCATGAAAAGGAAGAGGATCCCAAGGCAGTGTTATTCTCTGTTGAGCCATGGTCTGGAGAGTGGCCTGCAGGTTACTGATCCTGCCTGGAGATGCTACCCAGGTCTACTGGTGAGACACAAATGAGCCATTGCCTACTTGAGCAGTGTTCACTGGTGACACCTTGGAGTACATTGGGGGACTTTTCGGGGTTATAAGCTAGAACTTTTGTTTTGTTCCCTTCATATTCTCTACTCTTGATGGCTATCTTTCTCTTCTTAAAAGCCACAGGCTCCCAACATCTGCGCTGACCAGTTCCACCTGGCCCTTTCATGTTTGAGATGGTCTGTGAGGAGAATAGGTAGCAAAGACATAGCTAGACATGAATGTGAGTGGTGCCATCCCAAGGCAAGGCAGCAAATGAACCTGTCTGGCATCCTGCTAACTTCCCTTACCATGGCCACCAGGTCCCTCCACCTGGTTGGCCAGCACATTTAAGGAAAATTTCCATTTAGCCAGTCTTTCCACAGAAAAAATCTAGGTTAAGGCAAAAAGCACTGTGGCTCTGGAACACACAACTGTCCTGTTGTTCACCATTTGGATGTTTAGAACCTGGTCAAGAGTAATGAAGATAATGAGTGATTCCAAGGTTCCATAATCATTGATTTGAAGTCCTTTGAGTCGTCAGGGATCAGAGGAAGGAAGATTGTCTCCTAGCCAACTGGAGCCAAGAGGTCCTCACCATTTCCCTTCTCTACTATGTCAGCCATCCCAATCTAGGTAAGTTTTGATTCCACCATTTAGCAGCTGTGTGTCCTGAGGCAAGGCATTAACCTCTCTTGCCACTATTTCCTCATTTGTAAGAGGAGGATAACAAGAATACTTACCACATAGGTTTGTTAAATGAGTATAAAGAATTTTAACTTACTATTGTATAGAACTTCCCACAGGTACTCCCTATTGGGACTTCAGGCATTTATCTCTTCCCTTCCTCTGGGCCCCAGAAAAATAACTCTCCTTCCAAGTAATAGGATGGGAAGTCACAAGAGGCAAGGAAGTCATAGGGCTTGGCAGGATCAGCACTTAAAAGGTGGGACACAGGGCACCCTGTTGTGGATGGAGCTGCTTGGGTTCAAAACTGTGTGTAGACCATCCACAGTCATTGGTTCCTTCCAGCACTTAGGGAGAAGCTTATAGGTGGATGTAGCCAGTGCACAACTATACAACAGGTAGACCAAGTATGAGTTCAGGGCACCAATGCATCAGGGCCACCTCCAAATGAGAAAAGTATAGATTTAATGAATTGTTTCAGAATTTGGCAGTCAGAAAAACAGTGCTTAGGGCCTCTACATGTCTTAATCTGGTCCTGGGCAGCCCAAATGGTACATTGACAAGGCACTCTTACCCACAGAATTCTTGACTGAGTAATACTAAGTTCCCTTGGGCTCATCTGGGGTTATACTAGCTTACTAGGGAGATAATAAGGACAGCAAATGCTTATACAGGACTTGCCACGTGCCGGACACTATTCTAAGCTACATATAACTCATTAAAAAACCCTATGTGGTAAGTATTCTTGTTATCCTCCTCTTACAAATGAGGAAATAGTGGCAGAGAGGTTAATGCCTTGCCTCAGGACACACAGCTGCTAAATGGTAGAGTCAAAACTTATCTAGACCAGGCATCCTCAAACTACGGCCCGCAGGCCACATGCGGGTGTTTTTGCCGTTTTGTTTTTTTACTTCAAAATAAGATATGTGCAGTGTGCATAGGAATTTGTTCATAGTTTTTTTTTAAACTATAGTCCGGCCCTCCAACGGTCTGAGGGACACTGAATTGGCCCCCTGTTTAAAAAGTTTGAGGACCCCTGATCTAGACAGTTTAGCTCCAAAGTCAATACTCACTCAAGAGGGCTACATGAAAGGATTCTCAATGGTACTTCACCCATAAGACACAAACCCCTTTGTAAAAATAAAGCCAAGATCCTAGGAAAGTAATCACGAAGTGGAGAATATGCAGAAGAGATTTCCGGACATGTTGCCTCAGCATGTCGCAATCTGTTCCACCAAATCACACTTCACATTGAGGTATGTGCTCACATGTGCACACACATTCTCTTTGCCTCTCTTAGAGGGAAATCTGGAAGGACCTGTGTTTTATTTGTTTGTTTTGTTTTTTAATTTTCTACTTTTTGATATCACTTTTTAAATTTTTATTTTTCAATTACACTTTATATATATATATTGATTTCAGAGAGGAAGGGAGAGGGAAAGTGAGATAGAAACATCAGTAATAAGGGAGAATCATTGATCAGTGGCCTCCTGAATGCCCCACACTGGGGATCGAGCCAGCAACCTGAGCATATGCTTTGACTGGGAATTGCACCATGACCTCCTGGTTCATAGGTTGATGCTCAACCACTGAGCAATGCCAGCCAGGATACACTTTACAATTAATATTATATTATATTAGTTTCAGGTGTACAGCATACTGATTAGACATTTATATAACTTACAAAGTGATCCCCCATAAGTCTATTAGCCACCTCACACCATACATATCTATATAATAGAGGAATATGCAAATTAGCTGGGACACCATAACATCATGACCGAACAGCAGGGACCTGAGGCTGCATGGCTCCTGGCTGGGGCAAGGGACCTCAGGCCACACCCCTCACCTGGTGGGGCTTGACGGGGACCTCAGGCAGCTCCCTTCACCCAGCAGGGCTTGACAGGGGACTTCAGGCCACATCCCCGGCCCCAGTGCCAGGCAGGGAGACCTCAGGCTGCACCCCCACCCCAGCACTGGGCCAGGGGACCTCAGGTTGTGCCTCCTGCCCAGTGGGGCTTGACAGGAGACCTCAGGCTGTGCCCACCGCCAGGCAGGGCTTGACAGGGTACCTCAGGCTGCAACCCTGCCGCAGCGCCAGGCCGGGGGACCTGAAGCTGCGCCCCTCGTCCGGAGGGGCTTGACGGGGGTGGGGCTGGCTGGGTCTGGGTCTCACCCAATGGGGGTGGGGACGGCCGGGTCTGAGTCTCCTGCGTTTTTGAAGCATGTGTGGGTGGTGGGCGGGGACTTGACTCTAGGTCCTGCGGCATGTCCCAGACTCTGACAGGAGGGAGATTTTCATGTACATTTTACTAATTTTCTTTCATCTCTGACACTTCTATTATAGAGAAAGGGCAAATAGCAATATTAAAACATTTCCTCTAATTAATTCCCTTTTAATGTGCACAAATTTCATGCACTGGGCCACTAGTGGTTATTATAATATTATTGACTATGTTCCCTATGCTGTAGTTTACATCCCAGTGACTGTTTTGTAAACTGCCAATTTGTATTTCTTGAATGTTGCAACTTTTTCATCCAACACCCCAACCCCTTCTTATCTGGCAACAATCAGTGTATTCTCTGTATCTATGAGTTTGTTTCTATCCTTTGTTCATTTATTTTATGTTTTAGATTCCACATATGAGTGAAATCATATGGTATTCACCTTTCTCTGTCTGACTTGTATAAGTTAGCATAATAATCTATAGGTCTATCCCTGTTCAATTTTATGGCTAATATTCCATTATATATGTACTACATCTTCTTTATCCAATTGTCTATCGATGGACACTTAGGCTGCTTTCTTATCTGGCTATTATAAATAATACAGCAATTAATATAGGGATTCACATGTGTGTGTTTTTTTTTTTAATTTCTTCAGATAAATACCCAAAAGTAGGATTGCTGAGTCATATGGTAATTCAATTTTTAATTTTTGAAGAACCTCCACACTGTTTTCCATAGTAGCTGCACCATTTGTATTCCCACCAACAGTTCACAAAGGTTCCCTTTTCTCCACATCCTCAGCAATACTTGTTGTTGATTTATTGATGATAGTCATTCTGACAGGTGTAAGGTGATATTTAATTTTGCTTTAAATTTACATTTCTCTGATGATTAGTGACATTGAGAATCTTTTTATATATCTACTAGCCATTTGTATGCCTTCTTTGGAGAAGTGTCTATTTAAGTTTTCTACCCAGTTTTTAATTGGATTGTTTATTTTTGCTATTCAGCTGTATGAGTTATTTATATATTTTGGATATTACCTCTTATAGAATACTAGAGGCCCAGTGCACAAATTCGTGCACAGGTGGGGTCCAGCTGGCCCGGCCCCAATCAGGGCTGATTAGGGCTGGGCCTGTCAGGAGGAGGAGATGGCGAGAGGTTGGCTGGCAGGCCCCACCCCCGATTGGGATTGGGGGGCCTATTGGGGGTGGGGCCGGCCATGAGGAGGGGCTGTGGGGGGTGGGCCAGTGGCCACACCCACGAATGGGGTGGGGGGTACCAATTGGGGACCAGCTGCCTGGGGCTGGGGCCATGAGTGGTTGGCCAGCAGCCCTGGCCCTGATCAGGGTGGAGGGCCTATCTGGGGTTGGGCTGGATGGAGGAGGGGCTGCAGGAGATTGGCTGGCCAGCCCCACCCCTATTGGGGTGGGGGGCAATCAGGAATGGGTCCAACCTGGGGGAGGGGCTGGGGGAGGTTGGATGGCTGGCCCCACCCCCTATTGAGGTGGGGGGTGGTCAGGGGTAGGGCTGGCCAAGGGGAGAGGCTGCAGCCCAATCAGGGTGGTGGTGGCCCATCAGGGGCATGGCCAGCTGCGCGGAGGGGCTGCAGGAGGTGGGCTAGTCAGCCCTGCCCCCTATTGGGGTGGGGGGTGGGATCAGGGGTGGGGTGGCACGGGAGAGGAGGCATTTGGCCAGCCCCGCTTTTTTTTTTTTTTTTTTTTTTGGCAATTTCATGACTTTTATTTGTGGTGCCTGTGCTATGTCTCAAAAATACCTTCTCCTCCTGCCCCAGACAGCGTCAGGGAGGGGGCAGCAAAAAATAGAAGATGTCCCTCCCTATTGCACATGGACCCTATATACATGCCCACCTGGCCCAGGCCAGCAGGATGCTTGGCACATTCTCGGATCCTTGCTCAGGGGCAGGAGGGGTGACTGGTGGCAGCACACGTAAGAGGGGACCTCCAGGTGGCCACTCTGGTCCTGGCTACTGGCCCTGGCACTTCCTGGTCCTCAGTTCCTTCCTGGTCCTGCCTGCAGCCCTGGTCCCCCTACCTGGCTCAGCCTCCCATTCTGGCCTCAGATGGCTCCCTTGGCTCCTGGAGGCTCTGAACTCCCTTCCTAGCCTGGAGGTCCCGAAAGGAGGTTATGGCTTCTCAGAGACTCCCCGGCAGCCCTGTCACTCGTGTTCACATGGGAAGGTGTGCATGTGGCAGAAGCAGCTGTATAAATGCGGGTGCAGGGGCAAGTTCTCCAGGGTCACTTGGACAGTTTGCTGATGACATGGATCAGGGCTGTGTTCTCATCCTTGAGGCACTGGTTGTCAGCCCTGAGGTTGGACAGGCCCTTCAGCTCCTCTTCCAGCTCAGTGGCCTTGCACTCCAGGGCCATGGGCTCAAATCTCTCCAGCTCCAGGAGGGCCTACCTCTCTGCAAAGTGCTCCTGCCTATGCATGGCATGCTCCAGCTCCACCTTGAGCTGCACCAGCCACAGCATGGTCTTGGTCAGGGCCTCACAAAGTCTCTTGTTCTCAACACTAGAGCTTCCTGAAGCCTCCCTCGGGCTCTTCAGATTCAGGCTGGGGTTCTGAGTTGAGGGCCCGCTACCTCCGGGGGGAAGAGCTGGATTCTGGGCTGATGTCCATTGGCTTCACCTCCTCCCCCTTGCAGGCCCTCTCCTCTCCTTGCCAACTCTGCAGTGCTCCCTGGAGGCCTGTGGTTCCTGTCCCTGCCCGTCAGGCGCCTCTACTCTCTGGGCAGGGCCATTAGAATTCTCAACCCTAGGGACTTGGGCTGCCAGGAAGTGTCCAGGCTCTGTGCGGGGGGGGGGGGGGGGGGGGCCTCTTGATGTGGATGGGAGAGTCCAATCAGGGCAGGCCGGCAGGGGGGAGGGGACGCAAGGTTGGCCGCTGGCCCCACCCCCTGATCGGGCAGTTCACTGGCTACAGTGTACATCATAGCGACCAGTCATTGGTTGTTATGGCCGTTATGGTGGCTAGTTTTATATAGATATATAGATATCATTAGCAAAATCTCCTCACATAATGTTTTCTTTTTGTTTTGTTGATGGTTTAATTTGCCAAGCAAATATTTTTTGATGTAATGTAGTCCCATTTATTTTTTCTTTTGTTTCCTTTTCCTGAGGAGATATTACTAAGAGCAATGTCAGAGTTTATTTTCTACAGTTTTTTTTTCTAGGAGTTTTATGGTTTCAGGTCTTACATTAAATTTTTAATCGACTTTGAGTTTATTCTTGCATATGGTTTAAGAAAGTGTTATAGTTTCAATTTTTGCATGTATCAACCCAGTTTTCCTAACACCATTTACTGAAGATACTATTTTTACCCCATTCTATATTCTTGCTTCCTTTATCATAAATTAATTGACCATATAGGTGTGGATTTATTTCTGGTCTCTCTATTCTGTTTCATTGATCCATGTGTCTGTTTTTATGCCAGTACCATGCTCTTTTCATTACTATGGCCCTGTAATAGCATTTGATATCAGGTAGCATGATACCTCCAACTCTGTTCTTCTTTTTCAAGATTACTGAGGATAATTGGGTTTTCATGTTGTTCCATATGAATTTTAGGATTACTTGTTCTAGTTTTGTGAAAAATGCCATTGGTATTTTGATAGGGATTGCATTTAATCTATAGATTACTTTGAGTAGTATGGTCATTTTAAAGATGAGCATGGTGCATGCTTCCATATATTAGTATCTTGTTGAGTTTTTTTTCTTTAGTATCTTATCATTTTCCAAGAAGAGGTCTTTTACCACCTTGGTTAAATTTATTCCTAGGTATTTTATTTTCTGATTCAATTCTAAAGTTGATTCCTTTCTTTTTTTATACATAATCTTTATCATTGAGAGTATTAAAAATATCCCCCATCTTTATTTCCCCCATTGCTCTCCTCCACCCAGATCCTGGCCCCAGGCCTTTATCACCTATTGTCTGTATCCATGCGTATTGCATATAAGCATATAAATTCTTTGGTTAATCTCTCCCCCGCCTTCCCTCTGAGATTCATCACTTTGTTAAATGTTTTCATGCCACTGGTTCTATTTTATTCATCAGTTTATTTTGTTCATTAGATTCTTTGTTTATTTATTTTGGTTTTTAGATTCAATTGTTGATAGATATGTATTTATTGCCATTTTATTGTTCATATTTCTTCTTATTCTTCTTTGCTCTAGCTGGTTTGGCTCAGCAGGCTGAAGGGTCCCAGGTTCAATTTTGGTCAAGGGCACATGCCAGGTTGCGAGCTCTATCCCCTGTAGGGGGCATGCAGGAGGAAGTTGGTCAATGCTTCTCTCTCATCATTGATGTTTCTCTCTCTCCCTCTCCCTTCCTTTCTGAAATCAATAAAAATATATTAATTTTAAAAAGAAGAACCTTTAACACTTCTTTTAATACTGGTTTGATGATGCTGAATTCCTTTAGCTTTGTCTTGTCTGTAAAGCTCTTTATCTGACCTTCAATTCTAAATGATAGCTTTGTTGGGTAGAGTAATCTTGGTGGTAGGTCCTTGCTTTTCATCACTTTGAATATTTCTTGCCACTGCCTTCTGTCCTGCAAAGTTTCTAGTGAGAAATCAGTTGATAGTCATATGGCACTCCCTTGTAGGTACTAACTGCTTTTCTCTTGCTACTTTTACAATGATCTCTTTATATTAAACTTTTGGAATTTTAATTATGATGTGTCTTGGTATGGGACTCTTTGAGTTCATATTGTTTGGGACTCTGCGTTTTCTGGACTTGTATGTCTATTTCTTTCACCAGGTAGGAGAAGTTTTCTGTCATTATTTTTTCAAATATGTTTTCAATTTCTTGCTCCCTCTCTTCTCCTTCTGGCACTCCCATGAAACAAATGTTGGCATGCTTGGAGTTGTCCCAGAGGCTCCTTACACTATCTTCATATTTTTGGATTCTTTTTTCCTTTTGCTCTTCAGATTGTGTGTTTTTTGCTTCCTCATATTCCAAATTGTTGATTTTATTCTCAGAATCCTCTACTCTACTGTTGAATGCCAGTAAATTATTATTTCAATTAGTGTATGCTTAATTTCTGACTAGTCTTTTTACATGTCTTTTATATTCCCACTAAATTCCTTGAAGTTCTCATTAAGTTTCTTGAGGATCCTTATAGCTATGTATATGGTAGTTTGCTTGTTTCCATTTCATTTAGTTTTTTTCTGGAGATTTCCTCTGTTCTTTCATTTGTGACATTTTTCTTTGTCTCTGCATTTTGGCTGCTTCCCCATGTTTGTTTCTATGTATTAGGTAGAGCTGCTATGTCTTCTGGAATCGGTAGGGTGGCCTTGTGTAGTAGGTGTCCTGTAAAGCACAGTGGCTCAGCCTCCCCAGTCATCTGAGCTGGGCACTCTAGTTGCACCCCTGTGTGGGCTGTATGCACTGTTGTAGTTGAGCCTTGATTGCTGTTGGCATCACTGGCGGGGGATTGATCCCCAGGCCAATTGGCTGTGATGATCCGTGGAAGAGCTACTGTGTAGGAGACACTTTTATGGAACAGGACTTTGGTGTTCACTGAGTCTGCTCCTTGAGTGTGTCGCTTGTGGATGTGGTAGAGTTGTAACCTGTCATAGTCTGAAACTGTCCACCAGGATGCACTGTCTCTAGGGCCTCCCAGGAGGTGCAAAGTCATTGTTTGTGCTCTATGTGGGGCTACCTGGCACAAGCAATCTGAAGATGGCTGCTACTTGTGTTGTGTTATTAGGTGCTCAGAAAAGGCCAAGCTGTGAATCTTGGCAAGTGTGCTGCTAGTGCTTGCCCTGGGGCCATGTATTGAGAAATGTGGGGCACACTGAGTTAAGCTGATGCTTGTTTGAGAGACTTTTGGAAAGTCTGAATCATGAGCCTGAGCAGGCCATTCATATGGAAAAGATACTGCAAACAGCTTGGGTGAGGCTGAAAATTGGATGGGGCCAGATTTCAGGGGATCACCAGAGCAGCAAAAACAGTATGAGCCAGGTTGATGGAGACTCAGATATGGCCCCTGCCAGTCAGCTGTTTGTGTGGGGGGTGGGGGGAGTCACCAAAGCACTTTTGCCTGGGGAAAGCTGCCCCCAAGTTCTTGCCCTGATGCCAGGATATTTAGTTCCTACCTGTATCCCTGGATCCTTTCAAGCTGTTGCCCCAGCTCTGGAGCCCAGAGGAAGTGAGTCCAGGTAAGTCTGTGTGCTGGCCCTTTAAGAGGAACTGCCTGGGATTCCAACAGCCTCCATGTCACTCAGCCACAATCACTGCTGGTTTTTACAGCCCAAAGTTTTGAAGACTTCTCTTCCAGGATCTGGAACCCTGGGCTGGGGACCTGGTGTGTGGCTGGGACCCTTTGCTCCTCAAGGGAAGCCTCCTCAGCCAAGATATCCATCCTGATTAAAAACACACCAGACATGGGTGTCAGACCAGCCAGTTCCACGTCTCCATCCCTCCTACCAGTCTCAGTGTGCTTTCTTCTTTAATTTTCTAGTTGTAGGACTTCCATTCATCCAGATTTCAGGCAGTTCTGAATGATGGTTGTTCCATATTTTAGTTGTAATTTTGATGTGGTTGTGGGAGGGTGTGATTGCTGGCTTTTACTTATGCCACCATCTTGGCTCCTTTCGTGAATTTGCCTTTCTAATATATCATTATTGGTGTATAAAAATGAAACTGATTTCTGGATATTTATTTTGTATTCTGCTACTTTACTGAATTCATTTATCATTTCTAGTATTTTTTTGTGCGTGGAATCTTTAGGGTTCTCTCTATAGTATCATGTCATCTATAAATAATGGCCTTTTTACTTCTTTCCATTTTGGATTCCTTGTATTTCTTCATTTTTTCTAATTATTGTGGCTAGGATTACTAATACTATATTGAGTAGAAATGGTGAAAGTGGATATCCTTGTCTTGTACTTCATCTTTAGGGAAAGATTTTTAGCTATTCACCATTGCATATGATGTTAGCTATGGGTTAGTCATATATGACCTTTACTTAAGTTTGTTCCCTCTATTCTTACTTTGCTGAACATTCTTATTATAAATGGATGCTTGATTTTGTCAAATGTGTTTTCTGCATCTATTAATATGACCATATGATTTTTATCCTTCATTTTGTTTATGTGGTGTATCATGTTAATTGACTGGTAGATATTGAACCAATCTTGCATCTTAGTAACAAATCCCACTTGATCATGGTGTATGTTCTTTTCAATGTACTGCTGGGTCCAGTTTACTAATATTTTGTTGACGATTTTTGCATCTATTGTTCATCAGGAGTATTGGCCTATAATTTCCCTTGTTTGTGATGTCTGTCTGGTTTTGTAATCAGGGTAATTCTGGCCTCATAAAATGAGCTTGGAACTCTTACCTCCTCTTGGATTTTTTTCAAATAGTTGAGAAGGATAGGTGTGGGGCTCTTTGAGCTCATCTTGTTTGGGACTTTCTGTGTTTCCTTGGTTGTATGTCTATATTCCTTTACCATGTTAGGCAAGTTTTCAGTCATTATTTATTTAAATAGGTTTCCTATCCCTTGCTCTCCTTCTTCTCTTTCTGGTATCTCCATGATGCAAATATTTGTACACTTGATGATGTCCCAAGGCCCCCTAAACTATTCTCATTTTGTAGAAGTACCGCATGCTAACCTATTGCACCACTGGAGCTCCTATCCTCATTTTTAAATTTTTTTTCTTTTTGCTGTTCTGATTGGGTGTTTTCTGCTACCTTGTCTTCCAAGCAATTGATTTGATCCTCTGCTTCTTCTAATCTACTGTTGATTTACTATAATGTATTCATAATTTCAGTTATTGTATTCTTCATGTCTGTTTCTATCTCTTTAACTTCTCACTGAGTTAACCTATGTTTCCCCTAAGTTCTTTGAGCATTCTTATAAACAGTGTCTTAAACTTTGCATGTGGTAGGTTGCTTTTATCCATTTTGTTTACTTAATTTTTAGAGGGTTTTGTTCTGTTCTTTCACTTGTGACATATGTCTTTGTCTCCTCATTTTGGCTGCTTCCCTGTGTATGTTTCTATGTATTAGGTAGATCTGCTCACAGTCCTTGCAGTGTTGCTTTATGTAGTAGGTATCCTATAGTGGCACAGTCTGGTCACCTGAGCCAGGTGCTCCAGGGATGTCCCTTGTATGTGTTATGTGTGTCCTCCTGTTGTATTTGAACCTTGATTGCTGTTGGCACATCAGTTGGTAGGATTGACTCTCAGACAAACTGTCTGTGAGGACTGGCCATGACTATGGCAGATGAGTTGCTATGTGGAGGCTAACCTCACAGAGCAGGATTTTCTTTAGTGGGGCTTTGATGCCTCCTGAGTCCACCTTTTAGGAGTATCACTTGTGGAGTTAATTCTGTGGTGCTCTAGTATGATCTGAAGCTGGCCACTGTGTGTGTTGGTTTTGGGGCTTTTAGGGAGGGGCTCTGGTACCAGCCAAGATTAGCCACTGCCAATGCCTGGCCTGGGGCCTTCTGCTAGGAGCTACAAAGTGATCTACAGTTGGTAATTACCTGTGTTGGGTTTGGAAGCAGTTGGAAGAGACTATGCTGCAAATTGAGGTCAGCTACCAGTAGAACTGGGCTTGGGGTCACTTAGCAAGAGGTACAGCACATGCCGAGGCCAGTTGCTGCTTGTTTGGGGTTTGTGGATCTTTGAGAGTTTTTTTGTTTTGTTTATTTATATATTGTTGTTGGTAATCCTCAGTCAAGGATATTTTTCCATTGATTTTTAGAGAGAGTGGAATGGAGGGTGAGAGAGAGAGAGAGAGAGAGAGAGAGAGAGAGAGAGAGAGAGAGAGAGAGAGGAGAGAGAGAGAGAAACATCAATGTGAGAAAGACACGTCGATTGGTTACCTTCTGAACTCACACTCACTCTGACCAAAGCTGGGGATCAAGCTTGAAACCGAGGTACATACCCTTACCCTTAGTCCGCAGGATGTTCTATCCACTCAGCCAAACCAGTTAGGGCCCTTTGCAAGATTTTAAGAAAGTTTGTGGTGTGGGCTAAGGAAGGTTGGTGGCTTGTGAGAAAGTGCTGCTGAAAGGTTCAGATTGGCGCTGGAGCTGGGTGGGGTGGGGTCTCAAGAAATCTCTAGGGTGGAGTGCGAGGTGTCAGCCAGGTTGATAGAGAGTCAGATATGGTATTCACCCACCTGCAGCTTCAGGATCGGTGGGAGGTGGGGTGGTTAACAAAGAAACAATGGTGCCTGCTAGCACTTCTGTCCAGAGAAAGGTGTTCCTGTAGCTCTCACCCTGAAGCCAGACAATTCAGTTCCTCCCTGTATGTCCCTGGAGGTTTTTGAGCTGTTTTCCCTTCATTGGAGCTTAGGGTAGTGTTTATGACTGAATGAGTCTGTGCTTCGGCTCCTTAAGAGGACAAGTGGGTCTACAGCAGCCCTCCTTCTAATCCGCATAGAATTCACACTGATTTTCACAGCCTGATGTTGTGGGGACACTTCTTCCTAGCAATGGTGCTCTGAGCTTGAGGCTTGGTGTGTGGCTGGGACCCCTTTCTCCTCAGAGGGAAACCTCCACAACTGAGATAGCCCTCCCAATTCTTAACCACCACATATGGGTGTGGGACCAGCCCATTTCCCATCTTTGCCCCTCCTACCAGTCTCAATGTGGCTTCTTTTTTACATCCTTAGTTATAGGAGTTCTGTTCATCTAGTCTTCAGGTGGTTCTCAAGGGTGGTTGTTCTATAATTAGTTGCAATTTTGATGTGGTCATGGGTACTTACTGGCACGGGTTGGGGTGATGGGAAATGGTAAGTTAGTGAGTGTAAGAGAACAACTTCTGCGATGAAAATGCAAAACAGATCCTCCCAGAATCTGTCAAGATGGTGGAGTAGGTAAATGCTGAGCTCATCTCCTCTCAAGGATGCCTCTTTGGTTATAGAAACCATTAATAATAGGCATTACTAAGTCTCTGGTATGTCCAGGTTTCTCATTACATAAGTAGAGAAATTGAGGCAAAGAAATGGGAAGGGACTTTTTAGGGTCACAAAGACATTAGTAGAGCCAGAAGCAGAACTCAAGTCTCCTGCCTCCCAGTCCTGTGATCTTTCTTAATCCAGTGCTAGCAGGCTTTAGCTATGTCTAGATTCTTTCTTCCATCACCTTCATTTCTATCCCTCTTAACTTTTTTACTCCCAATTGTATGCTAATTTGTTTTTGATCATAACATAGTATTTCTCATCCATACACTTAAACTTTGGGTTGCTGTCAAGTTTAGAGAAAACTCTATTCCAGCTTTTAGGGAGCTCCTACATCTCTGTTCCCATGGAACATGAAATTAGGAGACTTGGGGTCTAGTATCAGCTCTGCTAAATATTAAATGTATAGCCTTAGACCACACATTTGCCCTCAATCTTCTCTCCAATTTCTACAACTATAAAATGGGAATATGAATTTCTACACAGCGCTTCCTTGCTGTGAAATTTTCCCTAAGTAATACAAACAACTTTGATTTTTCATTTTTCAGAACTCTTCGACATAGTGCTTGTTGTGATCAAAGATGTTGGTCCATGATGAGCTTCAATTGAGTATTTTATGTCATAACTGTCTCTGTTACAAGGATAAACATCAACTAAAATGTAAAGCACAATGTGCCACACAAAGAAGAGATCATTATCACTCAATATCCCTCTCCTGGGACTCACATGATCTGAAGGCCAGTTTGGGACTCAGGGTAAGGGACTGAGAGCTGCTGCCACTTCTGCTCTCAGAATCTTTATTACTCTTCTTGGACCTCTTAGAAAAAGTGCCTGGGCTGCTGATATAGAAGAGCAGGTCATGTGGGCTAGGCAGGCTATAACATAAGCCATTTGCAGACACCTCATTCTGTGGCCCAATACCCAAACATCCCCCTCCATGCCTTTCTCTCCAAATATACTAAGTAATTTCTTCTGCTCCTGCCCCTCTACTCTACCCACCTGCTGGCTCAGGGCCTAATGGGGAACAGTGACTCACTGGATTCCCAAAGAGAGCAAAGACCCAGACTCTGAGTAACAACCAAAATGTCCGATTCTCAACCTTCACCCAGCCACTGCCCGATTCATAGGCTCCCTCTCCACTTAGCTAAATTCCATTTCAAGCTATCAGCAAAACTTTCCTAATTCCTCTAGCACTCATACTCATCTCTCTTTTTTCACATCACCACAAAAAAATTGCATTCAATTTTATATATACACATATTTTAATACTTAGCAGTGATCTATGATTCTTTGGTATGGTATATCTTCTCAAAGTAATTATAAATTTATTTTTATTATGTATATTTTTATTGATTAAGGTATTACAACTGTGTCTTTGTCCCCCCATTTTTTCCCTCATCCCCCAGTCCTGCCCTCACCCTCACCTTCTGTTGTCTGTGTCCATCGATTATGCTTATATGCATGTATACGAGTCCTTTGGTTGATCTCTCCCCCTTACTCCTACACTCCCCTACCTTCCCTCAGAGGTTTGAGCATCTGATCGATGCTTCTCTGTCTCTAGATCTGTTTTTGTTAATCGGTTTATGTTGTTCATTATAATCCACAAATGAGTGAGATCATGTGATATTTATCTTTCTCTGGCTTATTTCACTTAGCATAATGCTCTCCAGCTTCACCCATGCTGCTACAAATGGTAGGAGTTCCTTCCTTTTTAATGCAACATAGTATTGCATTGTGTAGATGTGCCAAAGTTTTTTAATCCACTCATCTGCTGATGGGCACTTAGGCTGACTCCAAATCTTAGCTATGGTATATTGGGCTGCTATGAACATAGGGGTACATATATCCTTTCTGATTGGTGTTTCTAGTTTCTTGGGATATAGTCCTAGAAGTGAGATCACTGGGTCAAATGGAAGTTCCATTTTTAGTTTTTTGAGGAAACTCTATACTGTTTTCCACAGTGGCTGCACCAGTCTGCATTCCCACCAGCAGTGAAGGAGGGATCCTTTTTCTCTGCATCCTTACCAGCATTTGTAATTTGTTGATTTGTTGATGATAGCCATTCTGACAGGTGTGAGAAGGTACCTCATTGTTGTTTGAATTTGCATCTCTTGGATGATTAGTGACTTTGAGCATGTTTTCATAAGTCTCTTGGCCTTCCTTCTGTCTTCATTCAAAAAGTATCTATTTAGGTCCGTTGCCCATTTTTTGATTGGGTTGTTTGTCTTCATTTGTTAAGTTGTATGAGTTCCCTGTAAATGTTGGAGATTAAACCCTTATCAGAGATATTGTTGACAAATATGGTCTCCCATGCAGTGGGTTTTCTTGTTTTGTTGATGATTCCATTTGCTGTGCAGAAGCTTTTTATTTTGATGTAGTTCCATTTGTTTATTTTCCCTTTAGTTTCCATTGCCCTAGGAGCTGTGTTGGTGAAGATATTGCTTCAGCATATATCTGAGATTTTGTTGCCTGTGGATTCCTCTAATATTTTTATGGTTTCCCATCTTATGTTTAAGTCCTTTATCCTTTTTGAGTCTATTTTTGTGTATGGTGTAAGTTGGTAGTCTAGTTTCACTTTTTTGCACGTGTCTGACCAGATTTCCCAGTACCATTTATTGAAGACACTGTCTTGACTCCATTGTATGCTCTTGCCTCCTTAGTCAAATATAAATTGAGCATAGTGGTTTGGGTAGACTTCTGTGTTCTCTATTCTATCCATTGGTCTAAATGTCTGTTCTTGTACCAGTACCAGTCAGTTTTGAGAACAGGGGCTTTGTAATACATCTTTTTATTTTCATTTTTTATTAAGGTATTATATGTGTACATATCTTACCAATGTCCCCCCCACCCCACTCCCATACATGCCCTCACCCCCCAGAGTTTTGAATCCATTGGTTATGCTTATATGCATGCATATAAGTCCTTCGGTTGATCTCTTATCTCCCCCACCTCTCCCTAACCTTCCCCCTGTAATTTGACAGTCTGTTTGATGCTTTACTGTCTCTGTATCTATCTTTTTGTCCATCAGTTTATAATGTTCTTTATTATCCATAAATGAGTGAGATCATGTGGTATTTTTCTTTCATTGACTGGCTTATTTCACTCAGCATAATATTCTCCAATTCCATCCAGGTTGTTGCAAATGATGAAAATTCCTTCTTTATTTTATGACAGCATAGTATTCCATAGTGTAGATATACCACAGTTTTCTGAACCAGTCATCTGCTGATGGGCACCTAGGCTGTTTCCAAATCTTAGCTATTGTAAATTGTGCTGCTATGAACACAGGGGTGCATATATCCTTTCTGATTGGTGGTTCTAGTTTCTTTGGATATATTCCCAAGAGTGGGATTACTGGGTCAAATGGGAGTTCCATTTTCAGTTTTCTGAGGAAACTCCATACTGTTCTCCACAGTGGCTGCACCAGTCTGCATTCCCACCAGCAGTGCAACAGGGTTCCTTTTTCTCCGCATCTTCGCCAACACTTGCCGTTCGTTGATTTGTTGATGATAGCCATTCTGACAGGTGTGAGATGGTACCTCATTGTTGTTTTTGATTTGCATCTCTTGGATAGGTAGTGACTTTGAGCATGTTTTCATGTGTCTCTTGGCCTTCCTTCTGTCTTCTTTTGAAAAGATTCTATTTAGGTCCGTTGCCCATTTTTTTATTGGATCATTTATCTTCCTTTTATTAAGTTGCATAAGCTGCCTGTAGATATTGGAGATTAAACCTTTATCAGTGATACCATTTGCAGAGTTCTGCACCTGTGGGGTGGGAAGACTCAGTTTTTGCTGCTGCAACTGTGGTGGATAGGCACGCGCTCCCAGGGGTGGCTCACAGGGGCACCTGCGGTGCATTTGCCAGCACAGCACACTGAAGCACTCTGAAGGGCCCTGGAACTGAAGCCATGTAATTGAGGCATCTGTGGGCAGGTATCCAGGATGAGTGAATTCAGAATTTCTACTGCTGGTGGTAGTGCGTCCCTGTTTGTCCAAGATCACACCCAGCACGGGCTCACAGTGGCTCCCAAAAGCCCTCTGTGGATAGATGTGTTCAGGGTGCCTGCTCATTGGAAATGCGTGACTGTGGTGGTGCATTTGCTGGCACATAGCTCTGATGCACTCTGAGGTGCCCTGGCACTGAAGTTGCACAGCTGGGTTGTCTGTGGGCAGTCATTCAGGAAAAGGGAATTCAGAATTTCTACTGTGGGGCATTGCACTCTTGTCTGTACAAAATTACACCCAGCAGGGGCTCACAGTGGCTCCCAAGAGCTGCCTATGTAGTGGTATGCCCTGGATGCCCGCACACTGGGAATGCATGAATGTGGTATCCAGAGGTCTGCCGCTGGGGAGGGGGACGTTGCACTTACTGGTGTGGGAGCGGTGCACCTTTGGAGGTGGAGGTCCCAGGGTCCGCAGGTCTGTGGGTGGGGCAGCAGGATTTTGGCTGGAGTGCCTACCAGGTCGCGGGCAGTGTCCAAGGTCTGTCTGGGTGGTGGTGCTGATGAGTTCCTAGAAGAGGCCGCTCTCCCCTTCAAGATGGCGTGGGCTCCGTGCCTGAGTCCCGCAGTTCAGGGAATGCTCGCAGCGGTGGTAGTCTCTCCCTGTCCAAGAGAGCCTGGTATGCCAGCCCCTGCTGCTCCTACGGGGATTTAACTGTCCCCCACTCACTCACACACACACCACACACATCCACACAGTCTCCTTTCATTGCCTAACTCACTCACTTCCTCTCCCTCACCTCCGTCCTGCCAGCCATCTTTCTCCCCTCATATAAATTGCTTGAGGGACACTTTTCCTTCTCTGGTTCATTCAAGGTCCAGCCTAGCACATAATTAACTCCTATTAACTAGAAATGAACCTACATTAATTAAATTGGAGGTGTGAGATATGGGGTGGGCCTATGAGCAGGAAGAGGACTAACATCTATTCATTATTTG